>NW_004567110.1:36688869-36700243 GCF_000260355.1 Condylura cristata
AAAAAAAAATATCTGGCTTAAAATTGCTGTCTCAGCTCCCTTCACTAGAGGGCATCACTCTCAAATTCAAGGTCACAACCAACTAGTGTTGCTTTACATGAAACTTCTAGCTCACTGAACTATGTGCCCATCTTCATAACTCAGCTTTCCCTGGCTTTTCAGTCTCAACAACATTCCTCCAATTTCAATACCTCCCTCGGGCTCAGATGAGTAGATTCTTTTATCCTGAAACCAGAGATTCCACATGAGTGTGCTAATGAATTGGGCTTTGTCACAAAAAGATAATAGGACAACAAAGTTCTGTCCTTTAATCTTTACATTCCCTGATAAAATTTGAGTAGGGCAGAAATAAAAGACAGTTACGCAAATAAATAAATGCTTTTGAAAATAGCATGGTTTTGTATAGAATTTAAAACCAGAGAGCTGAAAGTTAAATACAGCGTACAAATAATGTATTGGTTGCCCGGTGTGTAGTTTAAATATACATGTATTTAAATTCTGAGCAATTTTCTGTAGTCTCCAGAACTCCATATTGATTTACCAAGCAACTTCATAAATGTATATTCCTTGTACATATTTGAATTTGCAATCACTGCCAAGAGCATTTAAGAGCATGGACTTTGAATTCAGGCAGAAAAGTCAAGACTGTGCTCTGCAAGCAACTTTCTAGCTGCAAGATGGGATGCTAAAAAAAAAAAACAAAACTATTTCATAAGGTTATTGTGAACATTCACTTATATAATATTGCATTTATCTTACTCTAGCATATAAAACTAATATATGTGAGATATTATTATTCTGTAGTAATTGAAACTCCTAATGCTAATGAAATTGTGTTAGAGCAAAGAACATGAATAAAATGCCTTGCCTAAAAAGCAGTACCACCTGGGCATAATTTCATGAACATAATTTTATGTATATTGCTTTAACGGAAACTGAAATTAGGGAAGTGAATTTTAGCAGATGACAGAACTATAATAAGATTTCCTTGGGTTGGTTTTTAAATGTGTTACTTTGCACTGAAAGAATTCTTCCTATTAGTTTCAAAGCAATGCAGTTTTTAGTCATGTGTTCCATATATCATATTTTTTTTCAGGTCTGTAACTCTATGAAGTGTTTAAAAAACTAAAATTAAGAGACAGAATGGAATCAAGGGATGACTGCCATGAAAGGAGGAATTGAACTTCCCTTGAGTATTCTAAAATTAAAATTTCTCCTAGGTCCTTTTAGCTTCTACAATATTTGCTGGAAGAATTCAAAACTTCTAATCTATTTAATCCAAACGAAACATGTTGATTAAAAATGATTGGTTGTTTGTTATATGATATCTGGAAAATACTGAATAGAGATTAATAATGAATTGGCAAGGTTAAATAAAAAAGGGAAACTTTACCTTGTAAAAATCAAAAAATGTTCTGTTAACTGAGAAGTGGATTAGAATGTTCAAAGTGCTTGGGGATGGAGCACTCTGTAAAGCCTGATTTATACCGCAGGCATCATAATGCCTACCTACTTCAGAATGACAAATAGCACCAGGCCGAAGTCGCAACAGCAGCCTCAGAGCGTTAACAGCAAATGTCTTCCATCTTAATAGCTGAGTCTGTGCCATTCTGTACACTTAAAATTCTGAGCATTTAGCACTTCTTGTTGCATCTAAATCCAGATACAAAAACCTTCAAATCAAACTATTTACCTCAACTGAAATCTGTCTTGAATAATTCATAAGAAAGAAGAAAGATGGCAGTGAAGAAAGCCAAAGAGAGTTTTAATGAACTCTAGAGTTTCAAAAATAATGGCATAGAAGCTATTACAGCTTCCCCCCTCACCTTGTAAAAAGAAGCTTTGGTCTCTCTAACACTAATACTCCAGGAAATAGGAGGGACTGTTATGGGAGCAGCTTCCTGCCCATCTGAGATTGATACACAAATAGGACCAAACAGATTATTGCCAGGAAAGACTCTTTTCTGAATATATTACAGTTGAGGAAGCACCTGAAGTATTCACTTCAAGTGTTTTATTCATATGTTGTTTCTTAAATTTCTAGTGTGTTCAGAGACCTAGTTTAACAGAAACTATGACAATCAGTAAGTGTAGTAACTCTGACCTAAGTTATACCAGCATCTTTTTTTTTTTTTGTGACTCTGTTACCCTGAAAGGCTTTTTTGGCTTGATGAATAAAGTTAGAATCTTATCCTGCCTGTTTCCCCAGAACTAAAATAAATAAAATAAAATAAAATAATGCAAATGTAATTCCTTTAGTTATGGTTGTCAGAAGTTCAAAGTGCGTCTTAAAGGCCAAGCATTAAGGTACAGGCACTGTTGCATTCTTCTAGAAGCTCCACAAAACAAAAACAAAAACAAAAAACAAACAAAAAACTTTCCTTAACTCTTCTAGTTTCTAGAGGCTACACACCATCCTTGACTGGATCAGTGCCAGGAGATGGGATCACTGGTAGGAATGTTAAAGGCTTCTAGCCGTAGCTCGTTGCTTTCCCCCCTTTTTCCAAAGCACTTTATTTTAACTGTGGCTTCATTCTCCCCTTCTGCACCACTGATTTCTTGTTCCATTCTTATAAGAGCCCTATTGATTACATTGGGCCCAACTGCATAATTCCAAATCATATTCCCATGTCAAAATATTTAATTAATTATATTAGCTAAGTCTCTTTAGCAGACCTGGTAACTATTCACAGGTACTGGAGATTATGAAGTGGCTCTTGGGAAACCATAATTCTATCATCAATTGCTTAACAGAAATATTTATTCATTAAAATAAAATGGAAGACAATCTCAACAGTTTTAGTGTGATTATTTTCTTTCAAAGTAATCTTCTCTAAAACTAGCAAATGTCTCCCATATTAACAGCTGAGGCAGTATCATTTTATACATTAAAAAAAAGTTTCAGGCCCTCCCTGATGGTGCAGCGGTTAAAGCACTGCACTAAGAAGCTTAAGCCACTTCCACATGAGTTCGATTCCCGCCTGTCCTGAAGGAGATCCACATGGGTGGCAGACCTCTCCTGACCCGCCTGCTGCTCCCCTCAGCAGTGTACTTCCTCAATCTGCCTATTCTGCTCCCCGCTCTGTCTCTGGTGAATCCTCTCACCCTCCGCATCTCTGGCCTGTATCCCAGTTCTGTATGAATAAATAAATAAATCTTAAAAAAAAAAAAAGAAGTTTCAGAGAGACAGACTGCAGGTCAGGAACAGTAGTTTTACTTACTTAAGTAACAGCAATATATATATACATATATATTGAATATTATACATATTAGATATATAACATTTTATTATATTATTAATATAATTATATATTATATATTAAATATATGTATTATGTATATATATTGAATATACATTATATACATATTATATATATTCAGAACAATGTTCAGAGCCTTACACTCACTGTTGCATTTAATTTTCAAATAAACTTTATCAGATATTCACTATGTTATCATGCAGGAACTGATGCTTAAAGATTTTAATAAATTCTCAGCCATAATGCTAAGTGCTGGAAATAAAATGTAAAGAAAAGGAGTCTGATTATGAAGCCTCCATCCTCACACACTATTATGTATAATGCAGAGGATTTAAGTACTTGAATTTAAGTACATTTAAGTACTTAAATGGCATCTTGATGGATTAAATCTGGATAGTGAGTTGAATTCACTAGGCTTCCTGAGATGAACAGCTTTTAAGGGATACTGGCAATTGTCCCCACTTTCCAGTACTAATGTTCTGGTTCATTCCTTTCTCTTGAGTAACTTGATTCTACCTAATAGTATGTAGTTGATGGGATGTTATTTCTATGACTCAGGCATAAAACACTGCAATTTCATTTCCTTAACCAACTACTGCCTTCTCAGTACTGTTTGATGAAAGGGTCACATTGGAAAGTCACCTGTCAGGGGTCTCAGAGCAGCTTCCAATCAGTATTCAGCAAAGAATCGAGGTCATTCCTCCACATCACTCAAGGCACTGAACACTGCCAGCAGCTATATTAGGGAGTTCAGAAGCTCCTTTACCAGTTATGTTTTCAGTGAGTTATAACACCTTGATTGCAGTCTCACAAGACTTTCTGAAATAGAGGACTGGCTAAGCAGATCCTGAATTTCTGACTCACAGAAACTATGAGATGAAAATGTGTTTTAAGCTACTAAATTTTGGAGTAATATGTTACACAGCAATAGATAACTAATACACTTCCCTGAGGCAGGAGCTATGCGTTATTGGAGTCTATATGTCTGGCAACTAACACAATTCCTGAAACACAGAAAGAAGTTCATTAATCAGGTCCACCAGGTGAAGAGTGACTAAAGGAAAGATAAGACTAAATGATCTTTAAGATTATTAGAAACTGAGATCATATTGTTGTTTCATGTAGAACATAACTAGACTGCCTGCAGCAGTCCTAAACACTTAAGTGTGATAAAATATATTACAATAAAATAGGCTAAAGTCAACAATAAAGTTGAAGAAAAATGCCATTATATATGTATGGTTCAATTTATAAATGTTAAAGTAATTTATCTTTCTCTTAGAAAATTTATTTATTTGTAGAGAAAATCTGTTATGCAGGTTTACAGATTGTTGTTTTCCTCTTCCACATCCCCAGGTTTATTGAGGTATAATGTACATAAAAATATTCCAACATTTTAAGTGTACCATTTGTTAAATTTCAGAACTGCTAAACATTCATGGAAGCTTCACCAAAATTAACCTAATTTTAATTAAACCTACAGAGTAATTTCAACTCCTGAAAATATTTGTGTGCTCCATTTTCAACAAAACCTCTTCCTTGATTCCCTCAGGCAACTACTGATTAGGTTTCCTTTGCTAAAATATTACATTATCCAGAAATGGAGGGTAGGAGTGAAATTTGGTGAGGATTAAGGGGGCACAGTGGCCCCCTTAAGTGGTGGAGGATCTTGGTAGGCAGAGTGATAACAAGTACCTGAAGAGGTATGCTCTATAATCCTAAATCATGTGTAGCTGCGTAAACCGATATTATCTCAATGAAATATAATGCCATTTACAAAATAGTATGTCATATACAGAGATGTGTTTTCAGTGCTCACTATGTGTTACAAACATGGTAGGCATAAACATATGAGGCCATACAAAGCAGTGGGGTTAATATTGTTCTCATGTATAACTTTCTATGTAAATGTGTTTAATAGGTTTTCTCTGTAAATACACATTTTTTTCTAAGAGAATGATAAACTACTTTAACATTTATAAATTTTAAATAACACATTTATAATAGCATTTTTCCTAGTTGATCTTTATAAAGAGATTAGTTTCTAAAATTCCTTAAAGATTCCTGGGGTATATTCAGGTTTTTCTCTTTCTGAACACTGGAAGAAAAATAAGGGTAACTATTGTACTATATTAAGCTATTCTGCAGTGATCATTTGTCAGCGTTTTTTAAAGTAAAATCTGAAAGTTGAAGTTATAATGAAGCCAAAAAGAATTTCACACTTTAAGTTAGAATTCTCTAAATTTTGCTACAACTTGACTCTTTTACATTGGTTCTTGCTGATTAAATATTCAACTCTGACACAATCAGGCTGCTTTTGAAGTCTGGTGTTTCTCCTATTTGCATGAAAGAGACATTTAATTTAAAAGAAGACATTTCCTAGAATGTAAAGACTGTGGATGGAAGAATGAACAACACAGACTTATACAATGAAATCAGTTGACAAAACACAACAGCCATCACTATTAGCTAGAAGTTTCATCAGCTGACTTTGAATTTTGGTGGTCTTTCTTTTAACACATACCAAATTCTCACAACTAGCAAGGAACTTCATTAGCTACATCAAATGTTCTTCACTTACTGGGGGAAAAGACTAATAGTTACTAGCACACATGCAGGAGACGATTAGGTTGAATAGGCCTTAATTTGCCTACAACATCAAAGCTCTACTTTATTTTGTAAGTATCTAAATAAATCCCAGAGAGTTCTATTGCCCTCTCAATTTGTAGCTTCCCTTTGATAACCACATACAGTTATTAAACACTCACATTTAGAGATAAATGGTGAACAGGACAATCAGTTTGAGATCAGATTAACCAAGATGCAAATTGGGATTTAATTTCTACTGAGTTAAGAAAAATAACCTAACTTCTAGAATCACAAATTCACATATAACAACTTCACCTGTAACAAATTATGAAAGAGGATTTTTCCTGTTGCTTCAAACATTTCAGCTAAAATTTTGAACAATAGAATAAGAGATTATATAAAACAGCTTTTAGGGACCATTTCTAGGGTATTTTAACAAGCAGTATAACTGTCTACCTACCTAGTCACTCATGGGGCCATCCTATCAAAGTAAAATCCTGATTGAACTGAGAGAAAGGAAATCATCAAGGCAATCAGATGTCATCCAAGGAAGTGTTTTTTTTTTTTTTTTGGCTCATCTTCTCTTCTGCATACATGTTCTACTTATACCCATTTCTAAGATACCAGAGTGTAGTTAATGAAGCACTTTTGAGACAGACTAGCAAACACTTCTGATACAGGCTTGCAAAATGCAGAAATGAGAAGGTTGCTATCCACATAATCACTGTTATGAAGAGATTCTGGAATAAACTGACATGGTCCCCACAATTTGGAGAATGTGAATGTTTAAATAACTGTTCTTGTCCCTCTTGGAGAATTCAGAAGGCAAGGTGTTGGTTGGAAGTGTCAATACAAGCAAGAAAGGAGAGCAGCCAGCAGACAGGCAGACCTACATTTTTTCACTTTGCTGGTAAGTACACCTTCATTTCTTCTGACTTCAGTATATTCCACAGAAGTTAAATGCTATTTTTCTAAATTCTACTGAAAAGAAGTACCTTGCAAAGTAAGATAACCCCCACAGAAGTACACAGTGGGATTGATTGTTGTATGTTGGATATGAGTGATAGTTAAAGTGCCTGCATACATTTTCAGCTACCTGAGGTCCCGAAGATCGGCAGTGTTGGGAAGGAGTAAGAACTCTAAAGTTCACCACACGTGGCTGCCCTCTCCTGCCAGCGACAGAATTACTGATTACTAAGAGGAGACAAGAAAAATCTTAGGCAGAGCAAAAACTATTCCAAAATACAGGGCTCTTACGATGGATCAGGCACAGACTGCGAGGGGAGGAGATTTTCTTAATTTTATGAGAATTCAAGACAAGCAGGGAGTTTTAAAACCGAAAACAAAACATAATTACTGCGATTAAGTTATGCTTGTCACTGAAGGTCTGAAACTCTGGTTTCTGCCTAATGTAATAAAATTGCTGGGTCAAATGTTTGATAACCTGGATGAAAAAAGAAAAACAAAAGGGCTTTTTGTTTATATTGGCTATGAGTCTAGGTCATTGAATGAAATCATTACAGAAGAATTACAGGTAATACACGTTAAATGCCTACCATAGTACCTGGCACAAAGAAAATGAGTTTAATAAATATGAATTATTATTAGGTTTATTACCACAACTCTGGAACTGTTAATTTACTTGCGTACATTACCTTTAATCCTTCCAATAAATCTACAAGGTAGCTATTATATTTATTTTATAGATGAAAAAAAAGAGGAAACAAAAATGAAAGAGACAGTTGCTGTCCTCAGAAGCTTAATCTAAGGGAACCAGAATAGTACATTACTGGTAGTAATGACTCAAATACAGATTGCACAAGATCCATCTGAGGCCAGCTCAGACACGATCTGACACAAAAAATAGTCATTTATCCAGGTAAAATGGAGAGACAAAATTATAAATGACTAGTTCTATGAGAGGTTCCAAAAGGCTGAGGTACAGGGAGGGAAGCTGCAGGAAAAGACAGTTGTAGGATTAGTGATATAAGGAAAGGTCTCGAAACCAGCATTTACCCTGATGACAATGTGGAGCTAAGGACTGCAAGTAAACAGGAAGCGGCACTGCCAGGTCCAAGGATCTTTACACAGGACCCAAAAGTTCTTTGTAACTGTGTGACAGTTTCTAGTTGCAAAATTGAACATTTCAGTCAACTCTGACCTCTCGTATCCTCCATCTATAATGCCTTTCATGTGTTCATCTGTAGAATGGAATACAAATAATGTCTACCTTGTGGAACCATACTAAAAAATACTGTTATGAAATACTATTTAAATCTGAAATTATGACTCAAAAGCTTAATATGTCATTACCATAATTTTTGCTAAAATGCATAATTATGTTATCACCAATTAAATTTCTCTTCTGACTTTAGACATGCTAGGCATCAAATAAATAAAATACAATAACTATTTACTGTTCTAAAACCCTTTTGCTGAATTTCTACTTGCATTATGAATGCTACCACAGGTTATTGTATAAAAATATGGTAGAAAAGCCAAGATGGGCAAGGGCAAAAGCTAACTATAGAGGTTTCATTTGAAGTTCCCAGAGTAGCAACAATAATTATAGGTTTAGAGCTTCTGACAATTACAGCAAATTGTCAAGTGTAGTGTTTCTCTTTCCTCTAAAAATCTGCAGTGACTTACTGACCTCATCCAAGTATCAGAAAAGACCTCTATCTGACTGGATGCCCTCTTTTCTAAGTTGGAACGTGAATGGAGAAAAATAAAGAGAGAGAGAGAGGAACAAGCCATAGGCTAGCTTTCTAGGTTCTGTCTGTGGGATTCTATGATTTATCTAGTGAGTCCTTAGAGACGCAGCTTGAAAACCCACCACACAGAGGCCCAAGGACATAAAAACTTAGAACTGTTTAGTCAAGTTCCATTATGAAGAATGTCAATTTTGAAGGAAAGCTCTTGTGGAAGCGTTAGTCCAAAAATGGGGAAAACAAGGAAAGAATCCAGAATAATGTGGCTATTCCTCACAGCGCCTAGGAAGCTAGGAAGAAATCCTACTGCATTAAGAACTGAGAGTAGATAAAAGGGAAATCATAGAGAATACTGAGTAACAACAATAATACTTGAAGTTCATTTCTACTTTCTCATATGACTTGATGGTTTTTAAGGGCTTTGTTTAAAATAATGGTGCATATCTAAAATTTGGTTTGTTCAAACCCCACTTGTATGGCTTAGAAGTTGGTTATATTGACCTATTTGCTTTTAATTCTAATAAGCAATGATTCAATTCTTTAAGAGGTTTGAAATGTAAAATTAACCCAATATTAGAACACACAAACATCTTAAATGCCCTGGTGATGCAAGGATTTGTAAAATCCTTGAAGCACTATGAAGCTATCAGCAGCTACTATACTCGAGTTTGAGCTTGGCCAGGGAACTGACCCATATGGCGTGGCAGACCTCTCCTGTCTTGCCCGCCACTCCCCTCAGCAGTGTATTTTTGTGGATCCGCCTGTTCTGCTCCCCACTCTGTCTCTGGTGAATCCTCTCACCCCTAGTACCTCTGGCCTATACTCCAATTCTGCATGCATAAATGAATTTGCAGGGAGGAAGGAAATGGCAGGCAGTTACAAAATCTTTGTTGTCAATAATACATCAGTGGCCAAAACCAACATTGCAAACATAGGGACAGTACTAATTTGATGATAAGATGGAGAGGAGGTATATCTTATTTGATGATAAGATACAAGAACATTGAGTGCATACTTTCTTTCACACAACAGCTTTGGGTCTAGTGCTACCAAGTTCTTACTCCAAACTGCGCTAAGTGATGAAGCAGACATTCCCATTTTCTTATAACAACTTCCATATCCTGTTTGACTGCTGGGTGCAAGGGGTGAGAATCCATGTGTGGTACCTCTCAGAAAATTCAAATTCACAGATGAAGTGAGGGAAAAGAAGATGGGTTGAAAGTTAAGTTTTTATTTGATACTTTACCTGATGAAATCATATCATTGTACCCATGTGATATGGGGAAAGGCAACTATAAAATGAAAAATATGAGAAAAAACTCTCAGAAGTATAATGGCCCTTGAAATGTGTATTAGTCTTCATCCAGAGTTCAAAGAATATCTATAATGGAAACAATATTATGCTTTCATGACAATGCATTTGTCGTTGATTAAAATAGAGTCCTATGATAAAAATCTTGTGAGACATGCTCTACAGGAATTAGAAGAGTGACATGATAGATGAAAATTGAAAATTGTTTCAGGTTCATATAGAGGGCACTGTATAATCATGATGATGATAGCTTGCATTTGTAAAGGATTTTACTTTTCAAAGTACTTTCATACCCATCATCTCTTCTGATCCTTAAAACAACCCTTTGAGTTAGCTAAGGCAAGAATTATCATCTCCATTTTAAAGGAAAGGAAACTTTATATCTTTCTCAAATAGGTAATTTTGTATTTAAATTGATTTATAACAATTCACTCTTCTTGATATCTGCACTAGTCTACTGATGTACTTTTGGCATTTGTAAAATTCCTTTATAAAAATGAGACTGAAGGCTAAATAAAATTTAAAATATAGAAATGTTTTAATAAGAGACAATTAAAATGAATAAAACTAAGTCAATATGTGAATATTTATATGTGTATATCAGAGAAATTTACTTTACAAAGAACACTTTCAGTATCACCCTTAATATTTGGGACATTCCCATACAACACTCTGTTTCAAAATCTAATTCTCATCTGTCAATTTTTCTTTCTCTGCAGAACATCGGTTCATTTCTTTACCCCCAAATTGACAGGGTTTTTTTATTCATTTATTTTATTTACCTATATGAAATCAATCACCCCACCTTCCTATTCTTAGTGCTATCTCTTACTCAACCCATGTCTTCATTCATTCAATTCCACACTGGACTTTGGTTCATGGGATTTAAAAGTCTAACTTCATTACTGAAATGCACAAGCATCAAGTGACTTTTTTTTCCTTACAAATATTTATTATATTTTAAATTTTTCTTTTTCAACAAAAAGTACTTCATTTGTCTTTCATAATCCTTTCATAATTCTTTATTATCAAAACACAAATACTACCTAATTTCTAAACACCGTCTTTTCTTGTCTAATGAGGCCCAAGTCTTTGTAGCAACTCTATGCTTTATGCTTTGCCCTTCCTTCAGAACTCAAAGTCTTGCTCTATTCATGTGGAAATTAGTTTTTCCTGCTTATTGTAAATATTTCTTCTCTAAGCTTTCCTCACTGCTGTGATTTTGTTTTCTGTGGAAGGGATGAATACCTACATAATACACACTCTGTAATATTCAAGTAGGATCTTAATAATATAATGACATACACATTATATGTGTTTTCAACTATATTGAGGGCTCAGAAATCAAGTTGCATGTTTTAATATTCATCTCACACCGTCAGACACCATACCATTAGAGTGGATCATTTTAACAAATGACTACATCCAAGAAAGGTGGAAATAAAATATTTGAAAATAAATGAATTCCTCCTGCTAGGCATGCATTATGTGGAGTGCTGAGA
>NW_004567110.1:36700968-36709342 GCF_000260355.1 Condylura cristata
CGGCACTAAGAAGCTTAAGCCACTTCCGCATGAGTTCAATCCCTGCCTGCCCTGGAGGTGACCTTGGTGTGGCAGACCTCTCCTGACCCGCCAGCTGCTCCCCTCAGCAGTGTACTTTGTTGATCTGCCTGTTCTATTCCCCACTCTGTCCTTGGTGAATTCTCTCACCCTCCGCATCTCTGGTCTGTACCCCAGTTCTGTATGAATAAATAAATAAATCTTTAAAAAAAAAAAAGAAAGAAAGACTGCAGTGCTTATTTACCCTAGTGCCAGGTGAATGTTGGTAAAAAACATATATTTTTAATTCATACTCTAAATGTATTTTAATCAGCATATGTTCATTTTCTGACATTCTTCTGTATGATTTTCCATGTCATTATAGAGACAAAAAAGAATGAAGTTAGCTCTTTTGCAAAAATAATTTCTGATGATATTAATATGATCATATAATTTACCTAAAATTTAGAGGCATCCAAAACCACATTAAATAGTGATTATATTTTCAATCATTAATGAAACTATGTCATCAACAGACTTTAGTTTTTCAAAAGATGATTTCTAGTTTTTATTTTGTATACAAATTCATTAATATCTAGAGGAAAAACAATATAAGCATATAAATGGCAATCATGGAAAGTCATTGCTTCAGAATCACATGCATTATTGTAAACCAATGATACCTCAATTTTTTTTTAATGATGAAAGAAAAAGGTTGGAAGAAGGAAGAAATGCACGTGTGAATATTCAAGATGGGAAGAGGTTGAAGACAAGGTCAAATGCTGAGAAATAGGTCATCATACAGAGGTTAAAAAAAAATTATACCAGGACTCTCCCTGGTGGTGCAATGGGTTAAAGCACTATATTATTAAGCTCTATGAAGCTCTATGAAGCCAGTGTAGCAGAGTTCTATCCCCAGCCAGGAAGCTGACCCACAGGGTGTGGCTGACCTTTCCTGACTCGCCCACTGCTTCCCTCAGCAATGTACTTTGTCAGTCAGCCTGTTTTACTCCCCACTCTGTCTCTGGTGAATCCTCCCAACCACCACACCTCTGGCCTGTGCCCAGTTCTGTAAGCATAAATAAACAAATCTTAAAAAAAAAATCATACCAACAATTATAAGCAGTAAAAAATGGGAATGTAAAAAGGATGATAAAGTAATAATGTATCCAGAGTACCACTTAAGAAAATCTACTAAACATTTTACTTAAATAGGTTAAGAAAGGAAACCATCCCAGGGAAGGAAAACACACTAAATAAATGTAACAACTAGTTTCATACATTCATGTACATTTAGGAATATAACAAAGATTCCGGAAACCCAGTTAAACTTCTAAAAACATGACAATTGGTAAAAAATAGATAAATTGATAAAAGAGACAAGACTGTATTTGTTAACTGTAAGTTTACATTGATATACTCCAGAGAATCAGTAAAATATCAGTAAAATATGATTTTTTGTTTTAAGATTTGTTTATTTATGCAAAGCTATTGGGTGCCCTATCAAACTCCTGACTCTATACCAGAAACAACTATTTGTGAGAAGAATTGAAACAAAAAATACCCTTTCATACTAACAAAATAATAACATGTCCAGGAATGTCAATAGAAAGTTGTGTGAGTTGTCATTTTAAGTTAACAAAACATAACTTCAGAAACATGAGCAAATCAGAATAGGAAGAATGAATCAGTACTGTGTCATGTTGCTGATGGAGGGAGATACTTAGTGTTGCAAACAATGTCTGTTGTCCCTAAATTTATGTATAAATTGACAGTTTCAACCAACTTGACACTAAAGTAAGAAAAAACTGCCAAGAAGAACTGAGACCTTTTTTTTTTTCAATTTTGGAAGAAAAAATGAAACAGCAAAAGTAAAGCTCATTACCTACGAGATACCAATTCATTTTTTAATTTTTAGGTTTTCTTTTTGTTTAATTTAGTTCATGTTTGTTTTTTCTTATATACTATATATGAGTGAGATCACATGCTAGTTGTCTTTTTGTGTGTGGCTTCTTGCAAATGGCAGGATTTCCTGTTTTCATAGCTATCTGGTATTCCATGTGTGTGCTTCTCACATCTTTTTTATCCATTAGTTAGTCAATAGGTACAAAGTTATTTCTAGCTCTTGATTATTGTCAATGTTAATGATATTGTAACAAATATGGGGATGCATATATCTCTTTGATTTAGTGTTTTTGTGTTTTCTAGGCAAACCCCCAAGAGTGGGAAGGTGGGGACACAAATTCTAAAACTATGACAATTGAAAAATATGTGTGAAGTTACAAGGGGATGTATAAACAATCCACTGGAATGGATTAGAAGCAACTGATAGAGAGGTAGACAGATGGACATAGATACTGTTAAACAGCAATGCTGCTATAAATGGTGGTGTAAGAAGAAGTTATCCAAATAGAAAGTGGTAAAATTAGATTCTGAGCATACTTCATACAAATATGCATGCATAAATCATAGTGGATTAAAAGACCTACATGCAAATAGTAAAGCTTTCAAATCAGATGACACTAGAAGAACATGACTTTTTCAAGAAGGTGGAGAAGGATACCCTCATTAAGAATGGAGGAGACAGGACCTTGGCTGACGTTTAGGACTTATCTTTTTCCTTAGTGATCCCCTTTACTACCTGGTCACAGGAAGCCCCTAGCTTCTCTAACTTGGGTCTGTTGCTAAGATATTGTAATTTAATTTCATTGTATTATTAATTCTACTACATGGGAATATCCTTACTGATTTGCTTTCCCTCAACTGTGCATGGAATATTGAACCTTTTAAAATCACCCATGCCTTTCTTCAGCTTCTGCTTTATCTACCCAAACAGTAGCACTGGTAGAGGAAATACTTGATGCTATGTCACAGAGGTCTTAGTACAGGTACATTGCTACTCAATGTGTATTGCATGTTGCTTATCACAAAATAAGAAGAAATTTCTGCATCCCTCTAAGTCACTCCTGGACAGCTCATTTAGATCCACTCTTGACTTAAACATTTTCATGAAAACCACTTTTCCACTATGCTTTGATCCCCCCACCATTAATGCTAGTCTACTGTATAAGCTGCAGTCTTCCCCCAACTATATAGTGGGAATCACAAGCATCTTTTGCCTTTGCTTGCGCTTAATTACTTCTAGGGTTTTAAACAGGAATTGACATTTACTTGGTTGCTTGCTACCTTTTTCTTCCCTTCTAAAGGAGCACAAGGAATTAGCCTTCCTTTCTTTGTACTTTCCATAGATAAAAATTTCTTGCATCATCTACTCCTCATTTTTAGAGGCAAGAAGCTACATGGCCTGGTAATTCAGGTGGAAAGAGTTCCCTATATCAAATAGGACAATGTCAAAATTCTAACAGAAGCCAACTACCAAAGTACAAATTCTGTAGTAATAAATTGTCTGACATACTGAGAAGCATATCACTACTAAGAAACTTTAATACTTAATAGAATAATGGATAAACACAATTATGTAATTATCTTATGAAAACATGAAATTTCTCAGTGTATTTTTCATTTTACAAATTACTACCTGTGGTAATTCATTTTGTCACTAAATTGATTTCAATGTTTATTATTAAATCTGATGCCAGGAAGATAAGCAAAATAAAATAGCTTATATTAAAATATTTTTTTAAAGTATTAATCTGTTATTCAGTATCTGCATGTACTAGTAACTACTGACCTCACTGTGTGTGAATGAAGTTATGCAGTCAGTTAAGGAAACACAAATCATTGTTAAAATGAGTGAAAAACTCTGTATTCCTAATTTGACCATCTCTCTCACTTCTCTTATTAATAATAATTACAATTAAATAATTACTATTGACAGTTCATAAAAGTTTTCCTAAATTATTAAGTACCTTCCCAATGCTTCTTACAGTGAGATTTCCCATGGAGGCAATTAGAATTTTGTTTCTGTTAATGTGTACTCATCACATGCAAATTTCTTTGTTCTAGGTTGAAGCCTGGCCTAAATGAGAATGTGATTTGGTATACCACAGAGTTGGGAACTGAGTCTAAGAAAACAAGCAGCAGCAAAAAGCAGAGTAGTTATAGAGAGAACAGGCAATTTCCAAGAACAATAATTCCAGACAACTGTTTAGATAAAATTAATCTTATATTACTAGCCCTAGGATGAGTAGGAGGATATATCTGAGGAAAATACTGATAAAATACTGTGCTTTCTGTGTGAAGTGTTAGTATGAAAAAGGATTGTCTTATCTGTTTAGTAAAACTGAAACAAAACCTACTACTAAAGACATAAGTTTCTACACCTACTTAAGAACACAAGTGTAAATTCCTTATTGCCTGAGACTATGGAAGGGGGAGTTATCGCCAAAGAAAATTATTTTGTGGGTAAACATAGTTGCTACTAGTGATGTCATCTTCAAAATGTTATGGTTGCTTGTTAAAGGGTTATAATTCAGTTATCCTAAACAAACTATTACAGACACAAGTATTCACTCATATAAGCCCTTAAAGATTCTATTTATTGTGCACCACAGTCTGAGAGTCATGAGATCTATTAATTACACACATACATTGTAAATCAATGTACACTAAACTTGACTGCTTGTGGGATTCAATTAGGAAAATTGATCCAGATTCTCAGACCCTTTCATAAGGTACTTTTAGCTTGAAGCACTCATGATAGTTAAAATAAGGAGTCTATAATCCACTGATATATTATCTTTTCACAAATGATACCAGAATTTGGAAAGTATGTATAAGGTGAGCTCATTTGTACCAGAAACATTTTCATTAATTTTGTTAACATTTATTCCTAAAATACTGTATTTTAGACTATGTATCCTTTTCTTGTTTGAAAACTACATATATGTAATATCATAACTCTTTTTAGCTTCACTGTATTTTTTTTCCTGAATCTAAAGTTGCTATAGCATTCCTGGTAGCTTACAGATTGACTACAATTGAAACAATATTGGTTCAGCTACATGGCATGTTACAAACTCAATATACAAAAATCAGTTCCCTTCCTATATGCAAACAATGAGCTAGGAGAAGAAAAAATAAAAATAATCACACATACAGTTGTATCAAAAAGAATTAAATACAGAGGAGTGAACTTTAAAAAAGGTGGAGAATATATACAATGGAACTGTAAGACATTCAAGGAAAATATACAAAGAATGAAAAAATATTCCTTCTTCATGGATCTGAAGGATCAACACTGGTAAGATGGCCAACTACACAAAGCAATAGATAGACTCAGTATAATGCCCATAAAAGTTTCAATAGCATTCTTCAATGAAATAGAACATAAACTAGAAATTACTGAAATTCATATGAACTACAAAAATCCCCAAATAGCCAAAACAATCCTGGCCCAAAAAGAAGAAGAAGAAAAAAAAAAAGATTAGCAGTGTCATATGCCCAGATTTCAAACTATACAAAAAGCTATAACAATCAAAATAGCAAGGCGCTGAAACAAAACAGAATGGAATACAATTAAGACCCCAAAATAAACCCACACCCATATGAACGGATAATCTAAAACAAAGAGCCAAGTGTGTACACTGTAGAAAATAGTCTCTTCAATAAAGATTTTGAGGAAACTGGGCAGCCACAATGCAAGTGAATGGAATTAAACCACTATCTCATATCATATGCAAAAATTAAGTTAAAATGGATAAAAGACATGGATGTAAAATCTGAAACCAGAAAACACAGAAAAGAGAATATAGCAAAAACTCAACACAGCTTAGGTTTCAGTGATGTTTTTGTGTATTCAATTCCCACAGGAAGAAAAACAAAAGAAAATATGAACAATTGGGACTACACCAAACCAGACTAAAACAAACTATTGCTAAAAAATAAAAACAGCCTACTGACAGGGAGAGAATATTTGCTCGTCCTATATCCAATAAGGGATATGTCCAAAATTTGCATAACACTCATGTAATTCAACAAAAAGAAAACAACCTAATCAAATAAAAAGAATAGGTAGAAAAGTTCAATAAACACTTCTCTCTCTATAGAGAGAGAGATGGCTGAAAGTTATGAAAAAATGTCCATCATGTATCATGCAGGAAATGCAAATTAAAACCAATGAAATTCCATCTTAAACCTGTGAAAATAATTCATATCAGAAAGATCAGATATAATAAGTATTGGTGAGGATGTGGAAAACAAGGAAGTCTCCTACACTGCTGTTGGGAATGTGCAAACACTATGGAAAATAGCATGAAGATTTCTCTAAATATTAACAGTGGATCTAATACACACTACAGCAATTTCCTTGGTATCAACCTGAAGAATAAACAAACACTCATTAGAAGGGATATATACTCTCTTATGTTTATTATAACACTGTAATAGTGCTTGGAAACAACCTACGTGCTCAAAGACAGAGGAGTGATTTAAGAAGTTGTGGCATGTAGCATATATATACCAGGGGGAAATATATATACACATATATGTGTATATATGTATATATTTACACATATGTGTACACATATGTGTATATGTATGTATATATGTGCCCACGTGTATGCGTATATACATACATATAATTTTATATGTATACATGTGTAAAATGATTAGTATATATGTATATAAACTCTTGCCATTTGCAACAACATGGATGGAATTGGAGATTATGCTTAGCAAAATTATTTAGAAGAAGATAGTTAATGACTGAATGATGTCATTATATGTTAATTATAGCAAAACAAAACAGGGTTAGATAACTCCAAATCAATAACAAACCTTAAGAATCTGACTATAGAAAGGAAGCTACCAGGTGGAGGGGGAAAGCAAAATTGGGAGCATGCATAATGGACTATAATAGAGGGCAAATTGTGCCTTGTTGGAAGTTTGGTGTGATAACATATCAAGGCGGTTATCCTTACTTCTAAATCATATGCAGTGTTATGAACCAAAGTTTTATATATGTTATATATAGGAAGAATCTTTCAAGTAATAAACAATGAACTAATTTCATGAATATCAGGATCAAGAGAATCTGCTGTAAGTTCTGCACCATGGTCTACTTTTCCACTGAATTGACTGTTCAAGCAATTAAAATTATCTATTTCCATCATTTGAGGCTAACTCTAACATCTTATTAAGAGCTCTAAATCCCAGTAGAAGAGGTCAGGTCTTATGCATGCAAGCCTCTACATAGCCTGCGTTTCTGTCTTCGTCTTACTCTTTGTCATTGTCCCCATTATGTGTTAATAATTAATCACCTCTAAGTAAGCAATAAACAGTAACCTGAATACACAGATATTATCTGCTTACAAAGCATTATCTTGTATTTGTTGACAATAAACTCACAAAACTCACATACAATTTTAATTTCTTTACCCAGATCTGCTTGATCATTACCGGAACCCCAGAAAATCAGAGTGGTAGTTGCCAAATTACAAATACCACTGAGGACACATTCTTATGAATTTTTTTGTCAAAAAAAGTAAAATCAAACTACTCCTAGCACTGAGCTTTAGTTCATCTTTTTCCAAGCAAAGAAACACCCATCACATCCCTTGTTTCTTACCAATAGGTCAGTTCTCTACCATGATAAATAAACTATCCAATGGTTTCTTAAATTTTAAATGGTATTTAATGTGGGGCCTTTACAAAGGGTTTCTTAAAGCTCCAAATACAGTATATTTGATACATTTTCCTTGTAAAATGTTTACCCATTCTTTCAAAGAATTCTAGGAGCTTTCCCATTTCTGAAACTGTTACCTTTCCTAAACCTTTTCTTTGTGATTTAGTCTACCTGTCTGCAAGATAAGGAAATGGAAATCTCTAGTCTCCTTTTGAGCAGTAATAGATGGCAGTCACGCTGTTTAATCAGTCAGGTGTCTGGTGCATTGACCACTTTACAGAGCATTTTGGTTAAGGACATCACAATTCACCCTTACATATTTTCAGTCCTTGCTGGGTACATTATCTTTATAAATTATTTATATATACTTTAGCAAATTAGGGGAATATTTCTTATAGTATTTATTAGCAGAGTGACTCAAAATCACTAGTAATGATAGTCTAGTAAAGCATGTAACATAGTCCATACTACTGCTACACCATTACCACCCCTGTGTTCAGCTCCACAAACTTCTAATCAAGTAATTGTTTCTCTATCATCTTGCTACAAGCTTTAGTTGTGCTCTATAAAATAAATTTTGGTCTTTCAATCTGTGGGGAATCAAACTTCCACTGAGTTATGTATTAATTGACTACTTGACTCTTTCACTCAAGATATTTATCAAATATCACTATGTGTTCTCTTCCAAACCATAAACAATAAAATTATGGTAAGATAAAAGTCTAAACTAGGGCCCTCCCTGGTGGCACAGTGGGTTAAAGCCACTGAGAAGCTAAAGCCACTTCAGCTGGA
>NW_004567110.1:36709790-36739776 GCF_000260355.1 Condylura cristata
TTTAAAAAAAAAAAAAGTCTAAACTATAAAAAGCCCATTATAATGAAGAATTGTATGGTTCATTATTAATTTGGTTAACAGGGCTCTCCCTGGTGGCACAACGGGTTAAAGCACTGCACTATGAAGCTCTTTGATGCCAATGCAGCACAAGTTCGATTCCCCCACCTATATGGACCCATATGGTGTGGAAGACCTCTTCTGACCCACCCGCTGCTCTCCTCAGCAGTATACTTTTTCAGTCTGTCTGTTCTGCTCCCCACTCTGTCTCTGGTGAATCTTCTCACTCATCACATCTCTGGCCTGTATCCCAGTTCTGTAAGCATAAGTAAATAAATCTTAAAAAAAAAAAAATTAGAAATTTGGTTAACAGTGGAAACTAGGACAACTATATCCACTAGTACTTGGGCTGCAGTCAAGATTGTTGACTGCAACAAAAAAAGTAGAAAATGTGTCTGGCTATCTTGAGCAGAAAATTACCTTAATGAATATGTGATGAATGGCTAATGGAATCAATGGGAATATTGGTTATTCAGGCTTGAAAATATTCAGAAATCAAAGCCGAATCACTAGAACCATACATAACTCCCCAAAAGGCTGTTTTTAAACTTCTACTGTTTCCTCTGATCCCACATCCATTACACTACACAGACTTCTGCTGTGGCTGCTCCATGCAGAGCAGATTTGAAACTGTTCATATATCTTGATGACACATCAAGATTAAATAAACACCAGGAGGCTGCTTCTGATTGAGCATAATTCAATATAAGCTCCTCCTCTGCCAGGGTTCTCAGAAGGGAAATGCCTGGCCTTCTCTTTCATAGTGGTGGACTCTATGGATGTTCACAAAAATGATCCCAGTAATGTATATTTGATGTGGGTTGTAAGAAATTAACTGGAATTCATCCATTAGCAATTAAGGTACCTGTCTCCACTGTTATCCTTCTTCCTTTAAATGTTAAAACCTCCAATATGGTTTTCATATGGGTTCTGTTGCTGATAAGCATTTTCAGTCTTTCCTAATGTCCCTCCCTTCTTTTTCTTTTTGGTTTTAGAATTTTTTCAATTCCTAAGGAACACTATATACTCTGTACAGGCTTTTCTATAGCTGTCAAGTTTCTAGCTAATGGGGTACATGTATTATCATCATCAGCAACAAACCAAACTATCCTGACTGTGTTAGATTTTCTGAATTCATCAGTTTACATACATGCTCATATGAAGCTAAATATATACAAATATATGTAAATATGTTTGTGTGTATATAAAGCTATTATTAAATTCTGGTTTTGTTTGTTTGTTTGTTTAAGAACATTGTCCAGTAAAACTAATACTTTTAAAGGGTTACCTTAATTTAGGAGCATTTCTCCAAGTTGCTGATTAGTCAATTTTTTTTCTCATCTGTAATGATTTTTGAATGTCATAAAACATTACTTCAAAAAGCAGTTTCCATTGGGACTCTTGATTTCATTGTCTAATATGATCACTTAAATAAGATGTCAGAAGTTCCTTCTTACATATGTATGATTACTATACTTTTCATAAGTTTAAGCTAGCTTCAGAGGTTTTGACATTATTTTATTCTTTGTAGTTGCTTTCACAAGCATAAAAGACACAATAGAGAAGAATAATGAGGAAGTAATAAGTTATGTGTAGCTTTTGTTTGGTGAGAAAGGATGGGGTGTAAAATGCCACTAAAAATCTTGCACTAGAAATCTCTACTAATCTTCCCCTAGGTAATTGTCTGCTGAGATATTTGATGATAAGGAATAATATGTTATCACAAATTTGTCTAATCAGATGATATTAAACACACTAATATGGCCCAGCCTTGGAACATAATTACTGCATGAATGATACCAGAAGCAGTTTACTTTAACAAGAGATGCAGAAGACAGTGAGTGTAGGGGATTCTGGGAGACATTTAAGAAACTAAGCATAAATGCAAAATCAATGGACTTCTGTGAAGAAGCACAAGAGAAATGGATTGTGAGGAAAAGGGACTAGTGCATTTAATCCCAGCTTTTAACATCATAGACCAGGATCTGTTTTCCTAATTAATTAATCTTTCAGTATTAAAACTTTAAGAATTTTTAACCAGGGATGATGATAAAATCTCATTAGTGATACTTTCTTTTTCTCTTTTCTCTGAAATAAGACAAGACTGTAACTTCTGAAAAGTTGATGCTTGGTAGACCTATATACCAGATTGCAGCCTCACCTCCTATTACCATGAGTTGAATCTACTGTAATGTATTCTACTGCTAGAACACAAATTATACAAGTTGGTCACTTACATAATTGTGACTATATCTGGCCACCTCTCCACTGCAGTTTGTATACTACCTCAAGTAAAATATTGGTTTTAATGAACAAATCCTGTGGCTCCCCATTTACAAGATTCAAGTTTGATATACACTCTAACATAAAACGTCACTTATAGATGTATTGTTCTCTCTGTGAGATTTTACAAGGGTAATTCTCCATATGTGTTCTCATTTCTCTGAAAAAAACATGTCCTTTATGTAAAAATAATATTTTTTTATTCTCAATAATCATATTACTTCAACAGTTGGGTAAATCAGTTGGGTAATTCATTTTAATCTATCCAAGCATATATTCATAACGAAGTCAAATCAGATAAGTAGTATTGCCCTCACATACAGTAAAACAAAATATCATTGTCTATTAAAACATAATTTTTCAATGCCCAGTGGGAGAAATATTGAGTAATTCATCCTGGCAAAAGAATATAAACACATACCCTTAGAAAAAACCGTGGTGACAAACACAAAAATTACTCAAAGCATGGAAGGTTTTGTAAAGCTTCACTGTTGGACTATTTTGTGTTTCATTGCTGTTAATAAAATTTGAAATTGATGGAATTAAAATGAAGAAAGCCCAAATAAGACTCCCTGCTGAAATCATAGCTTGTGTTCAATGTTCAGTATCTGAATGTCTCTAATCTTCTATTTTGAAACTGTGCCACAAAAATGATGTTCTATTTTAATCCATTATATTAATTGATTGAATGCTTAAATAGTTTTCTTTGGGATGAAGACGATTCATTAGAATGTTTTAATGGTTTGCTATAGGCTAATGTATTTTAATAGGAGAGCACTTTCCTAGAACTACTTATAAAACATTTTGTCAAAGATTGGATTTTCTTTTCACAAGTATCATTTGTTTTCCTTGTTCTTTTACAGTATGAAACTCAGCTACTTTATTTGTAACATTTCAGAGTTCAAAATAAATATTCTCCTGATTTAAGAGTCTAAATTAACATGTATGACTGAACACAAAACTTGACTAAGAGAGAAACAGATCTTTTTGAAAATGTCTTCACAATCTATTCCAGATCACCCCAAGTTAATTTCATCTGTGCTTTTAGTCAAGACCAGAAGATTGGTAGGAAGGGACTGAACAACACTAAAAGAAACAGTCACAGTCAGAGAGAGAAAACAGTCGACCGAACCCCAAAAGATGCAGTTACTGACTGAAAGCTGGCAAAAAGTCTCCCACAGAGTCTGCTGTCAGACTATCTCTCTGACATACACTAGCTTTTTGTTTTCAAAGGAAAATGTACTTTCCATAAAATTTGTTCGGTTTGATGACAAATTAATTGGATTCCAAGAGGATAAGATGGACACTGCTCAAGAGCTAACCAAGGTTGCCTTTCACTGATTACTCAGCACAAGCAGTTGTGTCACTCATGGTACAAGTATTGCATTGAAGTAACTGTACCCTTGGCCTATCTCCCTTTCCACAGTGATCAGGTGGCTATGCTGCCTAGATGGTGCAGGTAAAGATGGCAGAACTTCTGTAAGTCTGGTCCAGGAATGACCATATGAGGCAAAGTGCTCCACAAACTGACTTCTGACTTAGCTATCCTATAAACAAGAAACAAGCTTTTGTTATGTCAAAAAGAGGTTTCAGAGTCCATTTGTTACTATGGTATTGCCAGAGATTCAACAGGAATGTCATCAGATAAAGAATGCTAGTGGGCACTAGCGTTATTGCACAGGACTCTACTAGGTGGAAGTGCTCAAATATTAAAATGAATATTGAAAGCACAAAAAAATGTATTTTTATTCTTGTTAGGAATCATTTGAATAAAAATAATGGAAATCTATCTCAAACTATTAAAGGCAAAATGAAATATATTGGATCATTAAATCCACAGGAAACACAAAACTGGTGGAACTATGAGGATGGCAAATAGGTCGCTTCTGAAGCGAGAATCAGTCCGAATACTGACAGGACACTCCAGTTCTCACCTCTCCATCTCTCTAGAAGTTTCCTTTATTCTCACTCCCTGAAGACAGACTATTTCCACAAGCCAAGAAATGTGGTGCTGATGATCAAAGCTCTGCCTCCAGAGGGAAACTGACAGATGTGTTCATGCCTTTGTGCACTAATTAAACAATCCAAGGAAGAAATATGATTGTCCTAGCTGGAGTTAAGTGCCTCCAGGTAGGCAAAGAAATTGTCCAGGAAAGGAAAGAGTCTGTTGACACCATTTAACTTTGGTGTAAAATACATGGCTGGGACAGAAGTAAACCCAAAATCTGTTTCCTAAAAATTGGTGGGGGATTCTGGTTAAATCAAACATTCACATACATGTTGAAAATTCATATGCACAAAGCTAAAATGCAAACATTTCTTAAAAGGCTTTGTTTTCTAATTCATTTTTATGTTAAAAACTCTATTCTAATGGCAAAGTTGACATGAGCTTGATGGAAGAATACTGCAATATTTCAATTTGAAAAGTTTTATATTCTAAACACAGGATTCTGCTTTTTTAATAGTATTTTGATTTTATTTGACATGTAATCCAGGCACATGATAAACATTCAAATAAATTTTACTTATGAATATTAAATTCATTTTAATGTATGAATTACTAATTTGATTGTGAGTTGCTATCCAATATAATTATTTTCTAATTATAAATTTCAGGATTTTATAAAAGGAATCATATATTGAACTTATAATTTTACAAATACAGATATTCATAAAAATAAATTGTATGTACCATAATTTAAGCATATATAGTACTAAGAGCCAATAATACTGCAATAAAATTTTAAATAACTTTTAAAAGCACACAAGCAATATACAGAGATGTCTGTATACTATATTTTTCTTTCTTAAAGACAGCAAGAAAGGACATACCAAATAGACATATGACATTCATGTTTATCTTCGTTTCTCTTTCAGCTATAATTTTTAGCATGAAAATTAAATATATTAAGAAATATCAGCTCAATGAATCTTTTAAATACAATGCTCATCTGTGATTGGTTAAGAAAGGTATGACAGAATGACAGTTTTAGATAAAATGGTGACTTTTAAATTCATTTAGGACACTCCCTCTGTGACATATGAGAAAACTGAAAAAAAAAAAAATGGAGGGAAATATGGTATTCCTAACCTTAAAGAACTGGTGATATAGTGGATCTATATATATCAAGTCAATGATACCTGAGGGCTGTTGTTATTGTCTTTGATATCTTTCAGAACCTAGAGCATGACCTTCTGAATGTTTTTGTTGAAAAAATAATAGTTTATAAGATTATGTAAGTTTCAGGTATTCAGGCTTGTAAATCATCATCATCTGTACATACTTTATTATGCTCACCACCAAAATATCTACCTTGATCCTTTTAACCAGTTTCCCTACTACCTTGCCCTCTTCCCTTCATTAATAACTACTATTTTGATTTGTTCTAATAATCTAAGAGTTTGTTTATTTACCACATGGATAAAATTATATGGCCTTTGCCTGACTTACTTCATTCATTTAAATATAATGCATGGTTTTTCAAAATTCTATTCCTTTAGGGTTTGAGTCCTTTGAATAATAGTTATTTTCTTAGATACCTTTACTGAATGAGAAGGTAAAGCAAAAGGATAAGGGGTAATTTTAATACTGAAATGGTCTGAGATGAAAGGTGCTATAAAAGTGTTCTCAGCAGAATAAAATTCTGAGAGCCTGTTATGTCTTATAATACAATTTGCTAAACTCAAAAGACTTTGAAAAAACACTTTGTACTTCTTTGTGATTCTAATCTTTGAACTTTTTGAGGCATCTGAAAATAGTAATTTTTCCTGACAGATGTAAACTATATTGAAAGATAATGAAAATTATAAAACAACATAATATATTTAGAGAAAATGAGCTATATTTTTCTCAATTTGCTATGCAGGTGGTTTTGTTTTAAAATATATATATAGAAAGAGAGTCTATTTTCTCCAAACTCTATAGTATAGTTTCTTTGACCTTCTGCTGTAAATAACCTGTAAGATTACCACTCTTATATCACACAGAGTCTATATCCTATTCCCCAATTTTCTCATTGTGTTTGCCATTCTTACGAAAATTTGCTTTAGTAAGACAGCATCTACCTATTATCATGGTGAGCATGGATTCGGTAAACAGCACCTACTACATGGTGCAAAGCTGACTAAACTTCAACTTACCTAAACCAAACATCTTGTAAGCAGCTTCCCATATTATCATTAGTTATCAAATAGTGTACCATTTTTTCTTATACTCTATCATTTTCACCTACACTGGTTCAGATCTTCACTAGTTATTATTGCACATTATTTGCTTGCTTTCTTTTTTCTTTTTTTTAAGATTTATTTATTTATTCATATTCAGAACTGAGGTGCAAGCCAGAGGTGCAGGGGTGGTGGGACGCTTCGCCAGAGAGAGAGTGGTGGGCAGAACAGGCAGATGGCTGAAGTACATTGCTGAGGGGAACAGTGGGCGGGTCAGAAGAGGTCTGTCACGCCTTGCGGATCATCTCTGGGGCCGCGGATGAACTCACACTGAAGCGGCTGTGGCCAGCTTGCAGTGCTGCGTCCTAACCCATTGAGCCACGAGGTAGGGCCTGCTTTGCTTTTTAATTGAACATAAATCTTCTGGTGTTTTAAAGTAAATATGATCAAGTTTGGGCCTACTTTGCTAGTCAGAATATGATATCCAGGGACTGACTGACCTCTATCACCCAGCTGATTAGGGCTCTCATTAGTCATTGTGACATACACATTCCCTACTTGCAATTGTGGAGATCCTGACTTACTGCATGTTTGCTTTGAGGTAGGATGCTCTCTCCCTCCCCCAGAACCTGGAACTTCCAGCTGTTGCTCTCTCTTTGGTTGGAGGCCTCAGAGCATAATTTGAGATTCAGATCACTTGAAACTATGAATCCAGAACAAGAGACACAAAGAACTAAGGGTGATTAAGAAACAACTATAGCAGCAGTCACAGAGCAGCAGCCAGGTGTGAGGCCAGCACTGACAGCATCAGCAGGGCCAGGGAGGAGTCAAGTTCTTGGAGGGACCATCCCAGTCACTGCTCTGAACACCTGCTTAGGTACCTAATCATTTCTAAATTCTTGGTTTCTGCCAATTTTCTATTTAATTCTATAACTTACCTATTTTCTTCCAAAATCCTCCCTTCTACTTAAAGCCTCCATTGCTTTCTGTTGTTTGCAAGGATCCTGATTAATACAATGTGAGTACTGAGTTAGCACACAGGCTCACTGACCCCTAAAGTTTTATGTTTCTCCCATCGTAGATACCTCACTACTTTTATAAGATACATTTACCTTAATTTTTCAAGACACTATCAGAGGTAGGTTTCCCAGCCAGTAATTTCTTTTTAATTGTTCAATTTTTTATCCTTTTATTTAAGATATAAATTAGCTTATAATTACTAACATCAATTTTATATAAATAGCTTATTGACTTTAGGCAATGTATTGACTTTTGGGACCAACATTAGTTTGTGACACTGTAAATCTGTTTTATCCAATTGATGAGAACTGATTTATGGGTCTTTAATACACTGAAAAGCAAAAGCAAGTAGTGTCTATCTGGAAATGAGAAAAGTACTGAAGGATATAGAGAGGCACTTATAAAATAATAACATGCATATATATCTCAACATTCCCAAACAGTGGATTTATTTTAGTAACTGAATAAAGATAATTTATCATTAAAAGGAAGACTGGGTATATCAAAGCACAGAGGTTGCTCATTTATTTAATCATTTGTTAGCTTTTCATCAGCAAACATTTCCAAAGCCCCAATCATATGCCAGTTGTCGTCCTTAGTTTGTTAAATGTAAAATTTAATAGAGCCTCCTACTGCCAGAGGACTAGGCAATGAAATGCATGTGAGAGCAATTTAACAATTTAAAAAGAAATTCAAAACAGTTTGGAGGTGAAAATACAATTTCTCTAGAGGTCTGTGTCCCATGGACAGCATATTTTTAGTTCAATTAATTTTCTGATATAATATTTTACTAACTGTATAGCTTAATATGAACAAACAGGAAACTATTACAAATTTATACCACTAGAATAAAATATATTTCCTTGAAAAGTAATGTTTGTGAAATTTAAAAATGCAAGGCCATGCTTTATAAATTATTATTTATGAAATAACATTTCCATCAAAACAGAAGTTTTACTAACATAAGCAACTAATTCTGTACTTTGAGTCTGTTAATAACTTCATCATAGAAGTAGATAACATATTATTCAATAGCAAATCATGACTCCTAATGTTTATTAATTAAGATGAAGAGTAAGTAAAAGTTATATATTAATAAATTATTTTCCCCCAACTTATATTAATAGGCTACAAGGGACTTTTTTCTTCCATACTTACTACTTCACTGAAATATTAAGTTATTTCAATTTAGTTTCCATCAGAGAATTATCATTGAACCTATTATATATCTGCATTGCTTATGGATATAATTTACAATATACAGAATATACACTACCAGAGGTAGTTTTCCTACCAGGAATTTCTTTTTGATCAATTTTTTATCCTTTTATATAAGATACAAATTGTGCTAAAATTACTATCATCAATTTTTATGTAAATAGCTTATTGACTGTAGGCAATGTATTACTTTGGGGACCAACAGTAGTTTTGCAACACTGTAAATCTGTTTCACCCAAGAGAGGATTCATCTGAGTCACTATGTATATTAAGAAATCAAGTATTGTGTTTAAGTAACACTAAGTGACTTAAGTATTGTATTCCTACTTAAAAGTAAAATTTGTATATGTAAAAATGGCAACCTCCCCAATTTTTCAGCAGAAATGGCAAATGTCTGCAGATGCCCCCAACTGTAATTATACTGGGGTGGGGAGGGGAATAAGCATTTTATCTGGCTTCTCTCTACCCCATCTCTTCTCTCTTCAGCCTACCCTCCTCACTTGTCTGGCTTTAGGTTAGACAATGCATATTCTAATTGTAACACTAGTCCTTACCATACTTTTGTCTCACATTTATGCCAGTGTTTTGCATTTGGGAACACCTAAGATTGAGAGCTAAGAATTACTGTACAACAGCTATATATTAGCTAAGATGTAGAGTATATAGAGAGAAATTAAGGAACTTAACTTTAAGGAACAAGAATCCATTAGTAAAACCAAACAAAACTGTAGCGAGCATGCAGGGAGCCTTGACCTGCAAGGCCGGGGAGTCGGGGCCCCAGGTCCGGCGAACAAAAGAAACAGTCACACGCGTGTAGCAGAACAAAAAGAGAGAGAGTGTTCTTTATTTTGTTTTTATCTAATTTATATAAAATACAAGAGGTGGGGGATGCTGAAGTCGAGAAGGGAGAAAGCCAATGGACAATAGACATGCAGTGATGTTTTGACGGCGGTTGCTCTCGAGAGGGGCGAAAGTGGGCGAGAATGGAGCAGTGTTTTGATAATAGTTGGTCTCGCGAGGGGCGAAAGTGGGCAAGGAAAGAAAGAGGAGAAGGAAAAGGTGGGGGCAGGGAGTTCTTCCCACATGCCTTTTACAACCGGATATTTTTCTCTATCCGGACTCCATTTCACCTTTTTATGACTGCTGACAGATGCTGGCCTCGGTCCCCAACACAAAACTACTATTGAATGCAAAGCAGTGGTTTTCATCTTTATGCCACATAGATATACCCTATGAGAGAAGCACATTCCCATCAGCATTGGTAACTGTCATGATGAGATTCTTCAGCAGTAGTGGGGAAGTTTCATTCCTTCAGATAAAAATCACTAATTAAATCATAGAGTGTTGTAAGGTGAAAAAACCAAAGCAGAGATGAGCTGTTAGAAAATGCTTCCAGGTGATTCCTGATGTCTCTCCTTACCTATCACTCCCAGCCTTCTCTCACCTCCTCTTTAGAAACACCAATGCAGAAAGATTAAATGGAATCACATGGCAGAGTTGATTGTAAGAATATCGATGACAAAAATCTTACCCCTTTTCTAGGGTAGCTTTGCTTTGTGTTAAACAAGGCTGCAAACTGAATTTTCCAGCATTTCCTTTTCTGTGTGGCATCCAGTTCAGCTGGTCATACAGGATTCTGCACCATATTTTGAAGGTGATGCACTACTCACTAGCTTCCTGAGCTGGTGCAGGGCCCCAGGAGTTGTTGCATTTCACTCATTTGATGGCTCACGTGATTAGCTTAGGAAAGCAGTCAAACCGGTGGTTTATTTACACTAATTCCTCTCCCCAACCCTCTCCAGTTTCTCTGAGTCCTGGATTAGGAGCACCTGCAGACACCCCATGAAGGCCACAAAATTCTTCTGCAGAAAACCAAGGACATTGAGTTTGGGTGTGGTGAGAGACACAGTTTCAGTCTGGACTTGTAGGTTTGAATGCTCACACTTCCCAGTTTGACCTTGAAGTTTCCCTGTCTGTCTTCATGGATCCCAGCAGGTCCTTTCTTTATCTCCGCATTACAGGTGGTGGCCCAGATTAGTACTATGACTTCATGCCAATCCATGCCAGTAACTTTCCACAAAACTTCATGTTTAATTATAACCTATTTTCAGACATTTTTTCCCCAGTATTTCCTATAATTGTGTAATGCTTAATCCCAATAATAAGTAAATCCCTTAATCTAAATCATTTACGGTGGTTCTGCTTTCCTCCTCAAATGCTGATATATTTATGCACACAATCATGTACATGTAATATACATGAACATATATATCAGAATGTCTTTAGAAGTGTTCCTCAATTCCTGTGGGACTGACCACAAAGTGCTATTACCAAAGAAGAAATTTTCCTAGAAGAAATAATCACAGACACATAAGCTTCTGAGATGTCTGAAACTATTATGATCCCAGTAAGAACACCTATTGAACTCAGAGGTAATTATTGTGTTTTACTTAAATCTTCACTTTACTTTATATCTAAGTTAAATGTTGCTGCCTTCCTCTTTATAGCTAGGAACACTCTGATACTTTGCTATGAGTGATCTACAGTCTAAGGGAAATTTAACCATTTGTCCAGTATCCTAAGAGCTAATACATTACCTCCTGATTATATGCTCTGCCTCCAGCATTCTCTGCATTCTGTGTATATTCAATGTATATTTACAGAACAAATGGAAAAATGGAGAAACATATGAATGAAAGCTAAAGGCATGATCCACCCACTGCATCTCCAATATATAAAAATGGCTACTATTTAATGACTCTCTACTACATTATCAGGTACAATAACTGATTTTCAATACAAAACCTCAAAAATAAGAATTATAATGTTGACTTTACAGATGATGAAACAGACATTAAGTAAATATCTTGCTCAGAACCACACAGCCAGTGTGTGAGAATAACTTGTATTTGTCTCACCCCAAAGCAGCTGCTTGTTCTGCTACATCAAGCTGCCTATCAAAAACAACATTCTCTCTGGTGAAGCCTCACAGACAATTTATCTCGACTTCCTGACCCACCCATCTCCCTTGAGGGTGTCTGCCTTCCAGTGCCAGTTTTCTTATTTTATTTTTTATTTGTTGGCTATTCTCAAACATATTTTTCTGCAGATTTAGAATGTCATCTGCCTCGTCTTTAATTTCGCCTTGTGAGTATGACTAAGCCTGACCTGTTTTTTGCGTTCCCTTTTAAGCTTAAACAAGAATTATTCCAGTGGGTATGAAAAAAAGTCATCACTTTTTCAGGAAAATTGTAGCTTTGGATTTCTTCTTTGATGTACAATCTGCCTGCCTAGATTCACTGCAATACTGTCACAGTCTTACTGTCCTCCATGGCAGCAAACTCTGCTCTTACTGTCCCAATTTCTGTTCTGTCCAATTTCTTCCAATGCCTCCCCAGTGAGAGTACTTGGGCCACATTCCAACTTGCTGGTTCTCTGTGACTCTGACCTAGGTGCCTGCTGCCTTTTCTCCAGCACAACCACCAGCTTGAATAGTAGAACACTGAAACAAATTCCAGGTGGCTGAAGCATCAAACTTTTTATAAATCTGATGGAATATTTTTTCACAAAATGGTGAATAGAGCTTATGGCATGTGACACCACTTTTGTCATTCAGTTTAACAGCACGATTCATTATTTTATATGCATTTCCGAATCACCAGAAACACACTTTTCCTTTGACTCTGCGTCATAAGGAGAATTGGAGGTTTTCTAACAATAGGGTGACTCTAGGACCCAAATCATGTCTTATTAGAGGAAAAGAAATACTATTTTTGCTCAAGAAACATTGTTTCTTAAAATGGGAAAACACTAGTGTTTTCTATTTTTTAGTATATCTTTTTTCCTTTTCTGTATTTGAAAAGTTGTTGAATGTAAGGTAATATTTTGGCATTGATTCACTGTTAGAAAAAAGCAGTCTGGAAACCTGACTCCCTGAAGAACACAGTGAGAATTATCCAATTTTATTGTCCTCTACAGATTCATAGAATTGTTGGTGTGAAAAAACCATGGCAATGAATCTAATTCATCCCCACACTCAATGCCTGCAGGCATATCACATATCTCCCTAGAGAGATCAAATGTATTCTATTTTTAAAGATTTCCAAAAACCTCACAACTTCACTCAATAAATCCCTCCAATGTGTAATTACTTTCCACATCAGGAAACATTTCTTCATATTTAAATTCTCCTGTGCTATAGTATCTTTGTGTATTCTGCTTCCTGTCCCATTTTAGTCAAGATTAAGAATAAATACTTAGTACATTCTATTATTGTTTATTGATCTTCAATTTTCATTGGGATGAATAACTCATTAAAAGTTTTTGAATATTTTAGTGTCTCCCTCATTGTAAAGTTTTTGAATGTTTCAATGTATTTACTTAAATAATATATTATTAGTGAAAGACACTCTGATAAATACAACATTGGTTGGGTTAATACAAAATGCTTCTATTTTTGTCAACACCTGGGAAGGTGTCAGGCAATATTTCTTAGTAAGTGACAAGGATATCAGTTTTTAAATTCTAGTATTTTCTGCAACAAGTAAACTCTAAAAGAGTAAAGAGTATTCAAATACTCTTGTGTTCCATAACAGGACATGAACACATGCTAATTTTAATTAAATCAAATTTTCATTAATTTAAATTTAATGTGACTAATAGCTATTGTAATTATACAGTACAGGTTTAATAAACAAACCTATAGAATTGCATGTTCACTATCGTAAATTGTTAAATTTAGGAAAGTGAGTTTTGTTTATTTTCTCAGAACAGGAGTCAATTCAGTTTCTAAATGTTTCAGTTTACTATATATAAGGAGTCTGATCTTAATTTAGTAAAATTAGTGTTTTCAAACTGAATAAGCAAAATATGAATAGGTGTACTTACAATTATTCATCATGACTAAAAATATTTCCATTTTAATTTAATAAAAGCAACAATTCCTGAAGATAGTTAAAGACATTAAAGATTATTATATATGTATGTACACATATATACATATATTATGAACAAAGTGGCTCCTTAATTTCCTAGAATAAATTTAGCTTTCAGTTTACAAATAAAGCATTACTAAATAGGAGCTAATAATTTAATCCTTCAATCTATCATGTCACAAGTGGTTTATACTGACTCGGAAATACAAGGTACAACTATAAAATTGTGGGAATTTTTGTCTGCAGTTTTAAAACTAGTCTCAAAGTAATAAGGATTTTAATCTTATAATACAGTCTTCAATCTCCACATCTTTTCCCAAGGAATAAAATTAAGGTTATATATAGTGAAAAAATGGAGAGAGAAAATATTTGCTTTAATTCACATTTAGTGAAATTGACTAACATGCTAAGATAGTATTTTTATACGTACAGTGTGTGTGTTTATTTATTTTCATTACCTGGTTTCCTATCTTTTTTTTTTTTCCCAACACTCTAGATTCTTGATCACTTCATTACTACTTCAACAATCTCATATCTGTTCAGAGTATCTCTAACCTTCTAACCTTGCCTTTTTCAATAAGATACCATAAAATTCACTTCACGTATAGCTTTTGTAACACCACCCTCCCACCTAACACATCTCTGGAAGGTTTTTACTTTTCTGTTATCTGATTCTAGATCATTAAATCAACAGTTTCCTCATTCTTTCCACATTTACATTGATAAACATTTTTTAAAACCTTCTTAAACAGTTTCATCAGCACATTTTTTTTACATGTCCAACTTAAGACTACATTATTGCTCCCTATTTTTCTCAACCTGCAACATCACATCAGTGTTCTTGCCATAACATAATCATCATTTCCTTCAACTCCTGCTATGTGTTCTTGCCATAACATAATCATCATTTCCTTCAACTCCTGCTAAAGAGCATACTCATCATTCACTAATCCATTATTAAGTAATATTTTTCTTAATCTCTTACCAATCAATTCTACTTTATGCTTCACTACATAATTTCACATATTCAGAGGCATGTTCATTATTTTATGGAAGACACATACACACAAACATACATACAATCTTGTCTTGCTACCTACAAGCTCTGATTATTCTGGGTACTCTCCAAAGTTCACTATGAGTTCCTGTTCCCCAAATGTTTATTGTTTTATTTTAAAAGTTAGTAAAATAAGCTTTTCTTAGACAAATTGAGTTAATGAGGGACTTAAGAACTTCTAAGAACAATGACTTCACTAAACGATTCAAAATGGAAAAGCAATAAAATATGACTCATCACATTTAATTCATTTTTAACAACTATTTCTGTACTTGGATCATTCAACTTCGTGAAATAATTATAGTGTATCTTAAATCTAGGAAGTCATCTGAATTGTTTCTACAAATATAAATGTGTTGTGAACTTTCTTTGCCTTCTCATTAATCTGACCATGCATATGGAGAACCAGATCACAGAGAAAGATTGTTATCTTCATGATGAAGCAGAAGTACAAAAAAAAAAAAATCAAACATTTAAACTTTATTGAAATTAACCCTTAATTACACTAATTAAATTTATTTTTTTAATCAGATAAAACAGTTAACCATTTCAAACTCAAAAGTTATTAGAAATTGACTTGAAATGGATGAGTTTTAATGGGCAAATAGCCATCAGCAAAATACAGTTAGACTAGAATGAATGATAAGAAACTCAAAGTTGAAATCTGGCTAATTTACTATAGGTTGTAAACTATAGAGTCAATAACTTAAAATATCCTAAAATGATTTTTTTTTTAGAGTTTCATTGATAGGAACTGGATATTTCAATGAAAGTCCAGAAAAGATAGATGTAAAAGTTTTTTTTAAATGTATTTCAAAACCACTTACATACATTTCCCCAGTATCTAAAGTACTGAGCAAGATTTCTCAAGAAAACCTTAACCTTATAATTGTTACTATGGTGGAAAGAATTAATCAGACTCTTTAAGGCTGGACATATAATGAAAAATTAGGGCAAGATAATCTTTCATTTAACTTTGTAGCGAATGTCTATAAAAGTAGGCAGTGTATGGGAATGTTTAAGTTGTCAATCAAAATCAGAGAAATCAAGCTTTTTGTGTTCTAAATTGAGTTTAATCTCTACTCTTCTTTATAGTGTGTCCATTGCATTTTTTCCTCCTGGAAAGCTGTCTCAATGCATAGGGTCTTTACTGATGTTATTGGAGTACAAAGAAGTATCTTCTTACAATGTGAGGAATAAGTGCCTACTGGTAAATTGTTCTGCATTATAGGACTCTTTAACATGTTACCAGAATTGCAAACAACATGTTAATGAAAAAAAATTTATAGTTTTTTCTTGTCCACAGTATTGGTAAGAGCTACTCAACATCTTAGAAAAGGTGATTGGCTATGCTACTGCTCTGCTTGTGACAAGGAGACAGCACCCTCAGTCTGCAACATGACACTAGTCTGCCCTACCACTGTGATGCCATGGTTCCACATATTGCTACAAACATCATCTATCTCATTATTCTATCACAGTATATAATTACCACTTCTTGAAGCTGGCTCGACCAGTTACATGTTTAATTTTCTTTATTATGACAGAGTATTATACATTTTCATATGATATTATATAAACAGGTAAATTATACTGTCTGTGAATTTTATTTCATATTGCTAAAATTTAAGTGTCTAAACACTTTCAAAGGCATGATTCTAAGCCAACTGTGATGGTTCCTTTCTTCTGTTAACCACTCAACATCTTATGTAGTTAGAGGAAGCCTTGTCTTAGGAAACCTAAATCTTGGGGTAAAACATTTGCATATTGCTCATTTTAAAAGAGGAAAGTGTAAATGAAGAACTTGAATTACAATTTCCCAGTTTAATACTTCCATGAGAACAATATTTTTACTGTAGACATTTTGTGATGCCAAAGCAAAGCAAAAAACTTGGGATAAAATGGCAAAAAAAAAAAAAATTCTAGCAATGGATTTTCATTGAAATTTCTATTTTGGTCTTTTGAATTGCATGTGTGGGAGAGGATTTTAGGGAAGTGTACTTGGTTTAAATGACTGCTATGTGGTTTTATGCAGCTGAAATCAATTAATCACTTACAACTGGTATAAAATGCAATTTAATAGCAAACCTTCAAACCTGATTATCATCCATTTTTCCATGCCACCAATTAACCAGCTGTTAATACCAATAACCTTAGAATCACTTATTTTCCACCTTTTATATATAATCCATCTTAAGTATAATTTATCTGATCTCTTAAATATATGGAAATCCATTTATTTTCTCATTTTCTACTTTCAATATCTTAAGCCTAGTGACCATCATATTCTATTAGTTTCCTAACTAGCCACAGAGACTTGATTCATTCTCTACTATACTCTCTACCCAAAACAGGCTAAAATTTTAAGCATGTTAGCCTACTCAGGAAAAGTAATACCACTGAAAGAGGGAGAGTCTATACCTCTAAGACATAAACAACACTATTAACCAATGTTAACTCAACAAAATATATATTCTTTAAATATGCAGCCTCCTTTTACTGCAGAATAAACTCCCAAAACTTAATGTAGAGAAAATTGGAAGAAACATAGAATGCTTTACACAATAAGAATGTGGTATAAGAGGGTCCAACTTGAATGATAAAGACCTGGACATAGAGCTGGCATTTTCAAAAAGGAAATGAAGAGAAAGTGAGCTGATATGGCCATGGAAAATGGTCTTGCTAAATCAGATTTTGGAGAGCAAAAAACTAGTGGAATATTGCTTATGAGCTTTGCTTTGTGATGTATGGTTCTACACATCAAAAATATTGAGTAAAAACTTTTTTAAGAGTTGGTTTAATATTTTATTTTAAGGGGGACTATGCCTAATATAGCTGTGTAGGATTACAAGGTTTTTTTGAATAAATGTGGTAAAGTGGTTTCTAAAAACTAGGAAATTATTTTCAATCATAGTGGCTTTCACTGATTGAATCAAAAGGAAGATTTTATCACATAAAATTATAGTCCTTAACATTGCTTCAAATTATTTCTACAGGTAACCAAAATTAACTTTCTTTAAAGGCCCATGTGAAATAAAGATCAGAGTAGAAATAAACTTAGCACAGCCCAAAAAGAAAGCAGAACAGATTAAAGAATCAAATAGCTATTTTTTAACAACAGAAAAAAAAGATAAAAATTTAGTTAAACTTACCAAGAAAAATAAGAGGTGATGCAAAGAAATAAAATTTGAAATTAAAGAAGAGACAGTAAATTAATGTTACACAAATACAAAAGATCACAAGATACTACATTGAACAATTATATTTCTATTAAAAGCAAGAATTGAGATGAAAAGGTATTAGTGGATAAAACATTCTTAATTGGGAGTTCTCTAAATTTAGCTTACTTCAAGGTTAAGAGGGCAACCGTCCCTGCAGCTCGCTCTTCACTGCAGGGCAAGTTACGAATACATACATATAAACCGCTATTGCATATTGTGAAACCACTTCTCTAGGTCACCTTGAAAACACTCTCATTCCACTGAGCTTCTACGAACTTATTTTATTTAAAGTAAATTAAAAATGTATCTAGCATATTTAAAAATGACAAAAAGCGTTATGTATAGTTGCAGTGTGTATTTTTCTATAGTCTGCAATATCAAGCTTTCTACATACCTGTTAATAAACCTGTGGAACAACCACTGAATATAATTGATGGCAAAAGTAAAGACACAAAAATTACTTATCTTAAGGGAATTAACCAAAATAAATGAGAAATGTTGCCAAAAGAGTATTTCTGCTTAATAACAGGAGAGCATGTCAAACAGAGAGAGAATAGCTACAAAATGAAATGTGTTATATTCAATAATAGCTAGCTGGTAAGATTCTAGGGATAGTGTATAGGCAGATCCATTAAACACTGGCCAACAATGTAAAAGAGAAAATTCAAATCACCCTTGAGAAGTAGAAATGCCCCTCTTTATCATGGGATTCTATAAAACTAAGTACAAATAATAAAAAATTAAGTACCCTTTTAAAAATATACCCAAGTTAAAAAATTCAACATTCAAAATGAAATAACATAAATATTCTGCAGAATAAAACATGTGAATGTAAGTATATTGTACCAGAGAAAATGAATACAGGAAAATGAGTTCAGATTTGGGTTACTCTTAGTAAGTTAAGAACATTCTGTAGAAAATGTCTACTTATTTAGGTCAAGGTGACAGTAAATCATTATTCAGTATTGAACTGTTTTTGATTGACTATCATAAACAAACATTTTACTCTAATGAAATACTGTATCTAAAGGTCAAAGGAAATTCACACCAAAGAGAAACAATTATTAGTCATGATTATTATTTTTGATAGTTTGTGTTGCTACTAATAACTAACAACATGGTTTCAAAAAACCATGCCATAACACAATACACCCCTAGATCCACAATAGCCCCCCTTTCTGTTCCAAGACGTTCCCCGGTCCTTAGAGCCCAGGGCCATTTTCTACTCCAAAATTGCACCCTTTTACCATTGAACACAGACAGCTGAAAAAGCTCTTCTGAGCAGAGAAAATTACTCTTCTATCGATCTCTCTCCTTCAAATAGTGCTCCAAATCCTGCCTTCTAATTATAGCATTTTAGTCCCCACAAAACTACTTGCCCCTAATTATTCTTAGCCATTTCCCACTGGAGACTTTTATTAGTGTTTTGCTTAGTTGGCAGTATTGTCACAATAATAATGAGAAAGAGACACTTGGAATTGTAAATGGTACAGCACACAGATTAACATGCCTTTGTGAAGTGAATTAGTGCCCTGATTCTGGAGCAATGTACTCATGACTTGCTTTTAGTTACCAACTTGCTAACATACTAAATTATAACTGACTCACATAGTTGTTTATTGTTTTATTTATTTCACCTCTGGGGGCAGAACAAAAGAGTACTGGGTAAACCAGTGACAGTATAGGTATTAAAACACCATTTAAAAATAAGAAAACTAAATGTAAAACTTAATAGAGGCAAATGTTAAAAAACAATTTCTTCATTTTCAAAAGGCCTTGATAAAAATCACTCAAAAGCTTCTGCAAAGTTTTATAGTGTTGCATATCATAACTAAATTTCTCATTTGGGGCCAGATCTTGCATATCATAACTAAATTTCTCATTTGGGGCCAGATCTTCATTTTAGGCCACTGTGAATGTGGGAAGCTATTTGGGAATAGATGGTCTTGTGATAATTAAATTAAGGTAAGCTAATACTGGGAAATACCCATCATGGAAGGGGCTGCACACTGTCTTTTGAAAAGTCTTTGATGCTCATATTTTTCAAAATATGAGTTTCACCATTCTAATTCAAAAGCTCAGATTAAAATCCCCATGTTCCCATACAGTTGACTGCAATTAGGTGATTGTGCTCCAGAAATCAAATGCAGAAATCAGAGATACTTGTATTCAAATAGGAATAACTTGAGGAAGAAAGTTTCTACTTCTATTGGAGATTTGAGCATTCTGGAGTAGGGTCTGTGTATCCTAGAAACAGCATCTTACACAATCATGACCTGAATGATCAAGTTCAAGTTCCTAGTTCCTGCTAATCCCTACTGGGTAATTAATATTCTTCCATCTCATTATCTATTAGTCACTAGACTAATGTCCTCATAAAGTCAAAATGTTCTCAAAAGCATGTAGCATGCTTCTAAACAAATCTCCTGCTGAATACTTAAACTCAAATCTGGCTGTACAGGACTTCAGCCTTCTAATTAACACCTTTGTTATTAGAGTCTGTATCTGTTGATTGAAATCAAGAACACTGAGTGACACTGATTGCATACATGAGTGAAAGAGGGAATGGATAAGAAAATATATATAAGGTATATTCCTGAATTTGAAGCTCAGATACATATGATTAAATTGCTAAATAATGGTGTAGATTCTCCTTGGGGCAGCAACAACAATTTCAAGGGGCATAGAATATCCAAAATTAAATCAGAGACTTATAAGCGTTTGAATTTCAGCTCTTCTTCAAATTCTGAAACAATAATACAACAATATTGTGATAACTGAGTATCATTTATGCAAAGTACTTAGCACATTTCACAACCAATGTAAGTTATTATGCAGAGAATAGAGGAGAAATAGTGTAACTGTGGGTGAATCATTAAATTTGTGAGATTAACTCAAGAGAAGAAAAGGTAGCAACTACTAAATAGATTACCTGGAATTTTAGCCTACTAAAGTGGGTTTTAAGGTCTCTCTCTAGTTAAACGTGTGGTCTAGGCATATGATAAAATTTAGGTAAGAAGGCAAAACCAGAAATCAAGAATGTTGTTTCTGACTAAGTGCTACTAAATCTGAAAGTGTTGAGAAAAATATCTCAGATAGAACAATCCCAAAATCTAACTGACGGTGTTAATTGCTCTTCCCTGTCCATTCCCTGTCAGAATTGCCTAAGAACTCTATGTGAAGATGAGGACAACTTTAACCATAGGAGACTAGAAATGTCAGAATGCTCCACTGAATATTTGTAAACACACACACATACCACCACCACAACTTCAATCACTAGGAAGTCATAAACAAGTTGGTTCTGTATGAATATTTGTTAAGATAGGACTAAAAGTTTGTGTTGAATACCTTTGGAAAAAATGCTGGAATGTAGTTTTCTTTGTATTTTGAACTCCAGAAAAATGGTGAAGGTCAATAAAGTAGTTATAGTTCCTGGTGGTTTAATTGTCTGGCATTGTGCGATGATTTGATCTGTTCTAGTGAGATACCTCTGTACATTAAATGGACAACTGACTGGGTAAAATAACCAGCTTTGTAAAGTGATGTTCAAGGCAATCTAGCTAAAAATTGGCCTGGGAGAAATGGATGTCAGTGGGACATTCAATAAGTTCTTGTAAGGTGAACTGAAGTGGAGCAACAGTAAACAAAGGATATAGAGAGAAACACATGCAGACAACTTCAAGCTGAGTCTCAACTTCAAACAGCAAACCCAATCTCTGGAAAAGCTACAGTCCTTGATGAGAGTCAGGCACAAAGATACCAAACAATGAGTTCTTAACAGAAGTGTTTAAAGAAAGGTCTCCACCAATCAATGACATCACATATAGGAAGATGATAATCACCTATTTTTGTTTAACCTAGTTAGAGGCTGAGTGTCACTTTGGTTAAATATTTATGTATTTTGAAAAGTTAAGCAATGCAACATTTATACCTCAAATATTCAATGAAGATTTAACTGCACCAGTTCCACCAGGGGTTATGGCTATAAAGGGAGGTAAAATAGAGCATGTACCCTTAGCAAATTCTAGTGCCGCATGACACACCTATACAAGTAAAACTTTGCATTCAGAGTAATCCTGGATAAGCAAAATGATAGACGCTGAATGGTACAATTATGCCTTAAAGTAGGGAAAAATATAATGCAGGTTGAAGACTGAGGAAAGGTCTCATAAAGGTATGACAGATATAGATATAGATAAAGTAGTAAATGGCAACGCAGAAAACTCAATCCATAGCACGTAAAACTCAATCCATGGCATGTATCCTGATTATAATTATCAGGTTAATTTCTGACATCTTAATAAGCAAAGCTGCCAAGAGTAGGATGGTGTCTTTGTGGTTTGCTATTTAACACCAACATCTACTACATTGCCTGGCTCAATTTTGAGTAGTGGGTGAATGAATGTGCTTCTATATTTTGAACACAGAAAGAGTAAACAACAGTAAATGAGGATCAGGTACAGATGCTGAAGGCTGTTTGCAAAAGAGCTTTTGAACACATTCAAAGAGAGTTTAGACTTTACCTTGGTGCTTTAATAAACTAAATTCACTAATTACTTAGGAAACTTCAAAAGATTCATGTGACCAAAAGACGATACACATAAATGTAAACATGTATGAATTAAACAGGAAGAGATGGACAGTGAATCTATTGGTATAGAAATTATTATAGATTTTATTTCACTTTTATGATAACATATTTGGAAAGTGTCTTTGTGAGAAGTTAGTATTTTTAATATAAAACATATAAATACTTGAGCTAACAGGTCTTACAAGTATGTTCCTGAGTAACATTAAGCAGGAAGTTCTAGTTACTAGTCTCCCCTACGCCAGTGCACAATATAAAAAATATTATCTCCCAAATATTTTTAATGCTAAATATAAAGGAACAAGTTCTGTGGCAGTTAATCCACAACCAGATTGTGGCCATAATCTTACATATTCACCACATGAATCATTTTTTCTCTTATTTCACTGTCTGTCTCTTTAGAGTATTTAAGTATGTCATTCTATTTTTTTTTAAAGATTTTTATTTATTTATTCATATAGAACTGGGGTACAGGCCAGAGATGTGGAGGGTGAGAGAATTCACCAGAGACAGAGTGGGGAGCAGAACAGGCAGATAGATGAAGTACACTGATGAGGGGAGCAGCGGGTGGGCCAGGAGAGGTCTACCTCGCCATGTGGATCTCCTCCAGGGCAGGCAGGGATCGAACTCATGCGGAAGTGACTTTAGTTTCTTAATGCAGCGCTTTAACATGCTGAGCCACCAGGGAGGGCCGTCATTCTATTTTTAAGTAAAATCATCTTTTCTTTAAAAAAAGGAAACTTGTAAAATTTTAAAATATGGCAACAGTATTTCTTTTGAAGAACAAAATAACCTAACTTTTATCTGATAAAAATGTATATTCTTGATTAACTGTCAGATTTACAAACATTTCTTAACAGGTTATTCTGAATTCACTATATAATCCTCTGTGAGATCACAGGTAACAAATAATAAGTAAATTTAAGAGGAAATAAATTCCATTTCAGAATCCTCTCCTGCTATGGCAAATGCCATTATTCAAAAAATGAAATTTCAGTTACACAAGATCATATTCCTACTGGTAAATAAGAACAAGTACTAGTCACCTTATAATAACTAAAATAAAGAGACACCCTACTGATTGGGAGAAAATTTGTTATTCCACTTAAATAATAAAAGATTGATCATCACAAGATATACAAAGAATTCACAGAACTCAACAAAAACGAAGTAAACAATCCAGTCAAAAAATGTGCAGAAGAGCTAAAAAGACAGGTCTCCAAAGAGGATGTGCAAAAGGCTAACAGTCATGATGTAAAAGGCCAACATCCCTCATAATCAGGGAAATGCAAATCAAAATCACAATGAGATACCACCTTACACTAGAACGAATTGCAATTTAAAAAAAAAAAAAAACTAGCAACAACAAATATTGGTGAGGATGCGGAGAAAAAGGAACTCTCTTACACTACTGTTGGGAATGCAAGCTGGTCCAACCACTATGGAAAGCTGTGTGGAGGTTCCTCTGACTACTAAAAATGGAACTACCAATGACCCAGTAATTCTACTTCTAGGGATCTACTCAAAGGACACAAAAACATTAATTCAAAAGGACACCTACACTCCTATATTTATTGCAGCACTGTTTATAATAGGTAAGATTTGGAAACAACCCAAATGTCCAAAAATAGATGGCTGGATCAAAAAAGATAAATTAATATCACTTGCAGCATCATGTGTGGAGCTGGAAGGGATTATGCATAATGAAATTATGCTTAATGGCACAAGGAAGGGATTATGCTCAATGTCACAAGGAAAAAGAAAAAATAATATTGGGTGGTTTCATTTATAGGAAGACTATAGGAGAACAAAATAAGGGATAAGGGAAAAAATAGCAATAAATAAAAACACTATACAACAAAAATAAACAGACAACTATAAATCAGAGACATGATGCAATGGGAGGGAAAGGCATCTAAATGAGAGAAGGGAGAGCACAAGGGACTATGGTGATGGTGCACAGGTGAAATGGTGGTGAAAGTTCTCTGGAAACTACACCTGAGAAAATAAAGCAATTAATATATTTTTTAAATTATGCAATATATAGAGATAAATTAATAAAAAAGAAGTGATAGTCACTTTAATGTGACATTAGATATACAGAGTGTTTTTTCCAACATGAGTAGCAAACCAACTGACACATTTTAATGTAGATTAAAATTATGTAGATTATGTATAATGACATTCAACTTTTCTAAGTCATTTCAGTTTGTCATCCATGGTAAGATTATCTAAATTGTATTTAGTCAACTTTTAGGGAAGAAAAACATTATTTGGTATCAAAGTAGAATTATTTTTTCATGTATGCCTTAAACATGTCAATTATCAAATATAAGACTATTTATTTTGGCCTTCTCATTTTTCAGTTTTGTATTATTTAGATGATTCTTTGATGAGCTGGTAGGAAGGGATCAATGTCAGAATTGATAAATGTATGTACTCTGTTTGTACTTCACAGAGCAAAGAGGATGTATCTGATATTCTGAGTATGTGCAGCAATGTTTATCTGCACTGCTGAAGGTCTGCAAAAGTCCCATAAATTGTATGAAACTGACAGAACTAATATTTCATACCACTGTAAATATAAATTGTTAGTAGTGTAAACCTATTGACAGTATTTTTTGTACCTTTCTGTTAGGAGTTTACCATGAATTTTCATTGAGGTAACCTAAAGAAATAAATCATTAAAATACACCTCTGAAAGAAAAGGAAAAATACTGGATGATTTCATTAATAGAAGGAATAAAAAGGACCAGGGGAGAAAATAATAATGAACAACTGTAAACCAAAGACATTTTATTGAGGTGGAATGGGGGATGGGATCAAAAATGGTGAGGGGAGGGAAGTACAACACTGGAGTATGGTGATGGCACACAGGTGATTTGGTGATGGAAAACCCACGAGGATTACAACTGAGATGGAAAATGGCACAAAATGTTGTAAAAATTAACTATAATATTATTAAAAATATACACCTCTGATAGAAATTATTCTCAATGTGAGGACTCACAGATGTCAGTTTTGCCATCCACTTTGAATACAGAATGATTTAATCCTTTAGTTTTATGTTGACTGTCAAATGAACATGGCTAAATACTTTCTACCACTTTGTAGAATTTCTATGCATTTCAAACATAGATTTGCATAATTCCATATTTCAAACTCCAAACAGTGGAAGAAGCTTAAAGATCTAACTGGAGTTTTGCATGTCCATATATTCCATGTAGTGATCACAGACAGGACAAAACACCCATTTCATCAGATTTTTCCCACACATAACATTTTTATCTGTAGTATCTCAATAAACAAGAGGAAGCCAAAGCAAATCACAACTTGATTAAAATATTATCTAGGCACACAGAAGTGACATGAGGTGAATCTGCATTACCTTGGCTAGCTGCATCCCAGTGTATCACACAGAGGAACAAGTGGCATAAAAAGCCTAGTTCAAGCATTTGTCTATTCAGTAAGCAATAATGGAAACCCTTAGCTTAGTCATCATTACTTCCATATAAGCATCTTCTTCAATAACTTTTTTTAGATAATGAAAACTCACTCTTTTAAACATCAAAGCTCTCAGTTTAAAATTTCTATGAAATTAACTGAATATTCCTACTACCTCCATGCGAATTAAAATACATTGGCCTGACTTTTCTCATACCAACTGACTTGGAAGGACTACACTTTTTGAAGTGTGTGTGTGTGTGTGTGGTACACATGTATTTATATGCATATATGTTTTAAGTAGTGTTCAGTACCCTCACTCACTGTCAAGGTCTTCATTTTTTTTTTTTTTGCCTTACTTTATAGTAAACTCACTGTAATTTGTATTTTTTGTGAAATTATTTTCTGAACAACAGCTGTGATTTTCCTGGAAGTACAACAATATTTGTGTATGTGGATTAACTTAATATGTCAATTCAATCATATTTATGACATTTTTATGTCACTTACAATAACATTTTTACAGTCATTGGCTGTATAATAAAGATGATATTGATTACAACAACATCTAATCTTTGCTCTGTGCCATGCTTTGTGTTAACCACTTTACATGTGAAATATAATTAAACCATCATTACAATCTTTGAGGTATTACATTATCATTACAAGTCTTTCCCACACATGGGAAAACTGAAGCAAAAGACATTAAGTCAATTTTTCAACTTCCTACAGAAGTAGTGACAAAGAGATAAAACAACCCAAGATAGATTATTTGAGTGTAAAGACTGTTTTCAACAAATTTCAAATGATGAATATTTGTTATTATTAAACATAATTTAAATAGTGACTTCACACTTCACGATAGTTGAAGCTTATCTATACAGTGGTGTGTTTTTTTTTTTGCAGATGAAAAGTGTTTCTTTATAACTGTTTCACATTGATATAATAGGATAAAAGGTAATAAATACAATATGACCCTGTATTATAGACAAACAATTAAAACAAAAATATTAAGCATCAGATACCAAGTGCTAAGAGAGAGCATGTCTACCAACCTCATTTATGTTTCACACAAGAATTACTCCACTTTAGAATCAAGAAAACTGGGCTCAGAGAGCTAGAATTTGAACTCTGATTTTTTTTAAAATTTTAGTGATGTTTCCTGCAACCCAAAATATCTAAAACATTATCTTCAACATGTAACCACTGCAAATTTATTAATCCATTTATTTTCATGACTAAGTCTTTGAAATAGGGTCTGGATTTTATACATGTAGCATCTCAGTTGAACTCACTCTGTTTTAAGAGTGTAGCTGACATCTATGGCCAGTGGGCATTATACTGGACACCACAGGTATTATACCTTACCCACATGCAGTCAACACAGAAATTTTATATGCTAACCTGGATCTTTACCAAGTTAAGCAGGAAGGTTAGCATGATTTTATAATGTTAAAGGACATGCTACATAGACATATTTGAAGAAAATGATATTGTTTAGTCTAGAAAAGGCAAGCCTTAACAGTGACATGATTAACTATTACATAAAGTTAAGGAGCGACATGAAGAAGCTCCACACTTGCTCTGAGTCTTTACTAACAAAATAAGGAAGAGTTAAAAGTGCTTTTCAGCTGATTACAAGCTTCCTTATTATGACCCTATGCTGATGAAATAATTATTTTCTGGTCCATTGAGGCTATAAAAAAACATTTTGTGGTTTTACTTTATGAACACTAAGTTACAACTTTGGTCACATGGGCAAAAATGAAATAACAAGTTTCCGGACTTAGGTTGTCCCCAGTTACAACCCCACTTTCACATCATGCCTGACTCACTTTGGGTTTGGGGTTCTCTGTTGGTATTTGGCTACGGAGAAGATCCCTTTATTATCTGTGAGTTTAACTATGCCTTTATTATGTTTTATTTAGAATTTCTAGGCTCTTGTATTAGAAGGGATTTTAGGTTGCCAATTCTGACATGCTTCCAGAAGCATCGAAATGAAATTTCTTGACAAGAGATTCTAGAGAACCATAAAACGCATTTTGTCTAGAAGTGAAATTTATAATTATTATCAGAAGAAGTTAGTCCAAATATACAGATGACTAGTGATCAGACAATGTTCTAGTTAATAATGGACTTTTTTTTTTTTCAGGGAAATATTTATAAGGATCCTAAAACAGCTCAAGAAGTCCTGGTTGATTTGAAAGGCTGAAAGTGCCTTACTAGTTCAGCTGTACAGTGACCATGAACCACCATTCCTACTCAAAGTTTATAATGTTACACTTATTTTAACCAAAATTTTAATACACAATCTTTTCTGAGACTGAATTAATATTGTTAGTAATGCTCAGCTTTCAAAGTTGTTTTTTTATTGCAATATTGCAGCCAGTTTCAGCCTTTTAGATTTGATAAAATATACTTCATGATTAATTGATCTTGACATCTTTGGTTCTCATTGGATAATTCTTATTCAGTGTGCTTCCACGTTCTTCGTACAGCTAGATTAATTTCTTTCTATCACTTACTATATGCTAGAACAAAATTATATGTTAAAGCACAGAGTCAGCACTAAGGTCCAACTATATGCAACATCCCTCACTTATAAAATGGGAAGCATGCATCATCTTCCCGTTTCACAGGATGATGATGAAGATTAGTGTAAAAACAGCCTTTTAAAACTTTATAAATAAGTGAGGAAGAAGCTCATTTTTTATTCTTTAAACAGATTTTATATTAATAAAACAAAGACAAGCATTTTATATAAGATACTTTATAATTTCTTAGTGCACCCATTTAATATTTTAGCCAATGCAAAATTTTGCTTTTTCCTTTGAGCTGATTTGAGCTCTAATAATCACACAATGGACAAAATATTTGATGGTTCCCAATATGATGCTGGAATTTATTAAGCACCCAATGAAAGCAAGCATTTCTTTATAAAATCTTTTCTTAGATGAAAGGGTGATGGTAAAACTTAGAAAAGAAAGAAAAAAAAAACGTACGCATTTAAAAGGTGAATTGAGTATCTTTTACCAGCGTTTACAAGGTGTATCACATGCCTATTTACAAAAGTAAGGAAACTGTCAGTTTGATGAAGTACGACTCACAACTCATTAGTGTTGAACACAGAAGAAGTATTCCACATCAAAAATGACTGCTGAAATATTCACAATTACCAGCTGCTCAGAAACCATTTTATATGGATAAAAAACATGTCACATTTAATTTATCAGATGCTTTCTACTGTCATACTTTTCTTTCGTTCAATGTACTGAAAAGTTATAAAAACAACCTCAGTCTCACTGTAGCCATGTATAGACATTAAGAATAACACAAATCCATTATCTACTACAATATAATTGTCTCTACATGGATGAATAATCTTCTGCAGCTTCTTTGCTCTCAATTCTGAATTAAATATTCCTTTAAAGATATCTGAAGCCACAGCATTCAGTATCTCTATTAGAAAACTACCATCCCAATATAAAGAAAAACCAAATTCATTCCTATAGCTATATTTCTTGAATGAGTGGGCATCATGGGCCCATTTCTATAGTGACTACAATGGGAAACATCATCAGAAAAATAATGTCATATTAATTTTATAGCAACACTGAAACAAACCTAATATACATGCAAACCCTTGTGGAAAAAAAATAGTAGTGTTCTAGCTTCCATTGTAATTCTGGTATATACGATTAAAGTAAAAATAGAATAATTGAACTAGTTCTTTTCAAAGATTATCAGATCCCAGACATAGTCAACTACTATACCATATTAACTTTAGAAAGCCAAATAATAAGCAAAGTAAAACAACCACACACACACATACTCCACACTATAATTATCCACAAATAAAAGCAAATGAGCAAACAGACAGTAATTCATATTAGGTGTCAGTCTCAAATTTAATCCATTGCAAACTTAGTATTCAAATAGTGTCATACAGGTTCCTGGTCTGGCTAAGTGTGTAGAGAGCATCATTTCTGCCTCACTG
>NW_004567110.1:36739876-36760540 GCF_000260355.1 Condylura cristata
AGTGGCTTTAGCTTCTTAATGCTGTGCTCTAACCATTGCAAACTTAGTATTCAAATAGTGTCATACAGGTTCCTGGTCTGGCTAAGTGTGTAGAGAGCATCATTTCTGCCTCACTGTTTTGCACAATGTAAGTGTGGTATGTCAGGGGCCTCTCTGGGTAGAACTCACTTTCTGTTTCAGTGCTAGCTGCCCTGAATGCTATGATTCTATTGTAAATGCTAGCAGTAGCTGTTGAAATGATGAAAAAGAAATAGGCCTAGTCTCACTGGTCATCTAAAGAAACACATGAAAATTTCCTAATAATTACAGATTTATCTTATTTTAAAAATAATCAATCATAATAAAAATATATAAGAACATGATTTCATAGAATTAAAAAAATCTTATCTTGTGCTTAAAATATGGAAATGAAATATTTTCCTAATAAGTCAAATAATATCTGTTTCAATAAATTTATGCATACTTTACTTTGTTGCAAAAGGTAAATTTTAAATGACAAGAGACAAATGAAAATTTAGTTATGAAATTAATAAAGTTAAAAGAAGGGGGAAAAAAGCCTGGGTTGTATCTGTTGATAAATCATTCATAGTTATTCACAATTTTTATAGAGGTGTAAGAGTAGCCTTCATGGCTCCCTGCTCTCTGAAGATGCCAGACAGATCCTCCAGCTGAAAGGCATCAGCCCAGACTAAGCCAAGGCAGCCGGGTAGATTTGATGATCAACCTGGTGCAAACAGGTTGGGTTTTCAAGAAAAAAAAAAAAAAGAGATCTTGAAAGAGAAGAAAAACTAACACCACAACTTTGAAGATGTAGGGGTAAGTTTTAAAGCAGGTCAGCATCATTCAGATACAGCAGAGCTTACCTGCCCAGAGGCGGGTCCCACGGTGCAGGCAGGTTGGATGCACTGGTGTGGTTTCAGTTTTGAATCCTGAGATGGTTTTCAAAACAGGTAAAGTTCGATCTCCCACAGACACCAGTTAGGTTCAAACTTACACAAGGACCAATCAAGTCTTGGAAACGGCTGGTTCGGAACTTGGACCAGTCAGATTTGGAACATGGTTACCCTGAAAGGGGATCAAAGTGGAGGCTTGGCTTAGCTTGGAAGAGGCTTCCATTGGCTTAGGAGGGGCTTCAGGAGAGACTCATTTTCAATAGGAGACACAACTTCTGAGAAAGACTGTGCTTCCTTTGCACACCTTCAAAATATTCACTCTAGCTGCATTCATTGGGAGTACTACTGGCTTATGCCTGGCACTTCCGGGATCTGTACCATAGTCCAGTGTCGGGCGCTGCCCAGCCCAGCTTCAGATTACTGCCACGCTGCTGCGGTTCTGCCATCAGTTCAGGCTCTAACAGGAAGGACAACACTACCTTGCAGGAGCAGCTTTTGGTCAGGATTACTGGGCACTATCTGGGTTAGGACAATGTGTAAGCAAGCACAGGGCAGGGCTACTGTCAATTCAGGGGATGGATAAAGAGAATTGAGGATCCCTTGGATTTTTTAGGCTTTAATGCTCTTTCAGTGAACACAGGTATACCAGGCAGGCAAGCAAGTAGGCAGGCATAGACGAGGCAGTGGGGGCTGGGAGGCAGACAGGCAACTGAACCTCCCAGAACCTTTACGTTCTGTCTCGAGGCTCTCTCTGATGCGCTCTCTCAGCCATCTTCCCACAGCCGCTCATAACGGAGTGATGCGCCTTTTATAGCCTTGCCCTCTAGGCACAGGTGTGCACACTCACGCATGCGTGCATACCTATAATCCAGGTGGCCACATCAGGCATGTGTGCCTCATGCCCATGTTCCCAAGCACCTCTGTGTCGACAAATCAGGACCACAGGTGACAGTTATAGATACTATTGTCGCAAAAGCCTGATTAATTCTATTTACCCTACAGATAACCATTCATTTGTGGTCTTAGAAACATTTTCCTTTTTCCCAATTTCCCCTTGTAAATAGAAAAGTATGATCTCCCCCAGGCACCAATTAGGTCCAAGCCCCCTGAGCTTAAGCCAAATCTTGTAATTGTGAGTGCACAGGTGAGAACCCACAACCATGACAATCTCCCGAGCTCCGTTCAGTTTAAAAAGTGAACAAACATATATCTGAAGAGATGTGAACCTATACCCTTCACTCATGCACAGTGATGTAAACCATCATTACCTCAGTAAAATAAGTAAATAAATAAATACAAATAAAATAAAAATAAACCCACAAGCTCCAGTAATTATCTAGAGGACACCATAAGTGAAAAATTCTTCAGTTGTAGTAACCACAGGATCTTAAGAAAATCTACTCAGAAATAGTATAAATATTGGAACTAAGGACTGAGAAAATTCTCCTGTATTCCATGTAGAGAAGCCACTATAATATAGAGAGTCATATAACCAAACAATTTCTAAAAAGCCATAAAGCTTCACAGGATGTTTTTACATTCCCACTAAATGTCCACATATGTTATAGAGCAGGCTGTTAGGGTTATTAGTCTTACTATTTTTATGTGTATACAGGATATCCCTTTTGAAATTAAACCTTGTTGCTATATAGGAGGACAGAAACTGCAAAGGTTTATTTGACTATTTTAATAGCTAATCACTATATTAGGTGTCACATGGGTCTCCTCTGTTAGTTATGCCAAAGCTCCCCAAAGTAGAGAACAAAACAAGAGCAAACTTGCTCTTATATTTCAAAGTGAAATGTTTGCCTACCTAGATGGGACAGGAAAAGTATTTGTTAACATTTGGTGGGTGATTCTCAGACCAACCACTCCTTTCTAGAGTACAGTTTTTTTTTGTTTAGTTTTTTTTTTTTTAAGATTTATTTATTTATTCATACAGAACTGGGGTACAGGCCAGAGAGGTGGAGGGTGATAGGATTCACCAGGGACAGAGCGGGGAGCAGAACAGGCAGATCTATGAAGTACACTGCTGAGGGGAGCAGCGGGTGGGCCAGGAGAGGTCTGTCGCACCATGCAGTCACCTCTGGGGCAGGTAGGTATCAAACTCATGCGGAAGTGGCTTTAGCATCTCTGGGGCAGGTAGGGATCAAACTCATGCGGAAGTGGCTTTAGCTTCTTAATGCTGTGCTCTAACCCGCTGCGCCACCAGGGAGGGCCTCTAGGGTATAGTTTTAAAAAACTCAGAAAAGACAGATGACAGAGATATTAAACCACCTTTCCTTTGAACTATTCAAAGTACTATGGTATTTTTTTCTGATCCCCATTGGGAGAGAAAAAAGGAAGGATTTTGGGCTATGATTTCCAAGTAGGTGGATAAAAATTTAATAGGTTTAGAAAGCTTGTTCCTGGGAGCTTGGGGAACGGAGCTGATTTGTAGACCCCCAAAATTCTGAGACAAAGTCAGTGAGCCTGCCCACTTAACAATAAAGGAAAATTAAGTAGCCATATTAGAAACCAGTAGTGCTTCCAAAGACAACTGAGAAGATGCTTGTTTCTCATGTTTAAAATAAATATCAATCATGCAGGAGTACGCTAACTGAGGTAGTTTCATCCATGATCAAGGGGAATCAGTACAGAGAAGACAGAGATATATCTCAACCTTACCCCTAAGACCCATTTCCAAACACCATAGCACAGGGAGATTTAAAGCTTCATTTCCGAGGGGGCCAAAACCTAAAACTAACGATATCCTACTCTTATTTTCCTTAAAACAATTCCAGTAAATCTCTTTGTCTAATAGGAAGTGTTGGAAGGAGCAAGAAGGCAAAATGGATCTGGAAACTTACAAATTACAAATTAATAAACATGAGATGCCTAACCTTAGTTGGACTCAGAAAATGATTTCAATAAATAACTGAATAAAACAAACAGCATGAAAGACTCAGACATTTGAAAGATTTTAGCTTAGAGAAGAGTATGGTTCTAATGTTTTATAAGTTTGTAAAACTTACCCAAAAAATGTAATTCTTTAGGAAATATTACTTTCCAAGGAATCCTCCAAAAATCCATCAAACTAAATTAAATTAGGTGACATATGGTATAATTTTTTCACGTTGAATTGGCTGAATACTGAGAAACATTATTTTAAATATTGGCTAGTATTCTGGAATAACATACTTGAAAGCCATTATGTCTGATCTTTAATATACACTTCTTAAATTATTTGTTGAACTGTAATTGCTCAATAAATGAATGACAGATCTATTTGTCAATTTGTTTGTGACTTGCAGAAACATCAATAAAAGGAATAAACAAGATCTCCCTGGGGTATATATTCAGGTAAGAAGGGTAAAAAAGAGGAAGGAGAAGTACATAGAGAGGAAATAAAGTTAAAGGCTTAAAATAATAATTGAAAGTAATTTTAGATCTATGCTATTCAATATATTAGGTTCTACTTACATGTGACTCCTGATCACTTGAAATACGGCTTTTAAAATATCATTTGGTTTTAATAAATTCAAACTTAGTTATATTTGCCTAGTAGATATTATACTAAACATTGCAGTTCCAGAGAGCACTGGGTGCTGGAAGAAACAAAACATAGCAAAGCAACTTGAGAGTCAGAAGGGAGTAAACAACAAAGAGATTGCTTTTTTGCCCTATTCTGAATAACATGAAAATTACATATTCAACACTGATATATGAGGATCTAGAAAAAGAGAAGAGTAGATGCAAAAGCGCCCTAAAGCAGAATGCATGAATATAGAGACAACTGAGTGTGACAATTTGAAAGGAAGCCATGTGACTTAAAGCTTAACAACAAAAGAGTGAGAGGATATAAGGCTGAAGAGGTCAAGTAACCATATATATTCATAATATCAGATTTTTCAATATAACTTATTAGCTTTTTTCTAAGAAATCATGAATAATCTGAACTGTCTATTTACTTCAAAATCAGTAGTCTGCAACATGTTTTTGAACATAGAAACAAGCCAAGTAAAAATTTGGAATGCATTATTGTGTTCCCCTGACTTTTTCAACAAGAGGAATAAATTTGATTGGAGGTAGAAAAAGTATATTTTGAATTTAAATTCTTTTCATGTGAAATATAACATTTACTATGTTCTTATCTAGGTCTGTAATGTTGGGAAAATATATTGTTGATTCTTTTGTAACAATGAAAGAACAAAATCTCTGAGGCTAACCAGAGAGAGCCATGATACTAGAGTTAGTAAAGATAAGTATTGGCAAGGGCAGACATTTATAGAATTGAATTACACTGGGAGTGTTGTAGAGACAGAACATTTTTATAGGCTATGTTAATTGGTAGGAAGTCTAATCAACTGTGCTAAAGGAGAAAGAATTGTTAGTTGTAGTCTGCAAAGTTCAAAGTAAATGACTTTGGAATGCAAAGCTAGAAAGAAGAAAAAACAATTTTCATTAGCGAACTAGGTTCTAGACACCAAATTCATAGCTCGGTAACTGCAGAAGAATCTTGTTGTCAGAACTAAAGTTTTACCTGGTCACCTCACAATGATGTATTGGCTATGGATGTATCCAGACAATGGCATAGATACTTTTATTTTAGCATGGGCCCAGATAGACACTTTTCATATTTATTTTTCACATACATTCAGAAACTTGACCAGAACTAATTTTATGTTGCTTATTCCACTCAATATATTTTAACAAGCAGAAACAAGAACTTTTGAATCTCCCTTTTCTGGACATAAATAAAACTTTTGTTTTGAAAAATTCATTGAAATTAAATAATAGGGCAAAGAAACTTCTTTCTCATGGCTATAAGTTTGGTTTGGTTTTTCATTTTTTTAAAGATTTATTTATTCATACAGAACTGGGGGACAGGCCGGAGCTCTGGCGGATGAGAGGATTCACCAGGGACAGAGTGGGGAGCAGAACAGGCAGATCCACGAAGTACACTGCTGAGGGGAGCAGCGGGCGGGTCAGGAGAGGTCTGCCACGCCATGTGGTCACCTACGGGGAAGGCGGGAATCAAACTCATGCGGAAGCGGCTTAAGCTTCTTAGTGCTGTGCTTTAACCGGCTGCACCAGGGAGGGCCCTTGGTTTGGTTTTTATTAAGTTTTGTAATAAAATTCCCTAATTCTACAAATCAAACCTTCTTAGAGGACAACTATACCAAGGTTGAAATGATGGTAGAAGAATGGGACAGTGCCTCATTTAGAGAACAGTAGAAAGCACAGCAAAATTGATTAAAATATATTCTATGATGTTGGCATCCAGTATGAAAACACTGCAAGTTTCTTCTACATTTTTCCCACATATTGCCATTCATCAATGTCAGACTATTTAAATAAAAATCTAAAAAGAGATTTTCTATTGTGATTAAATGACTTTAACTCTAGAAGAAAGCCCTAAAAAATAGTTCTCTGTTGGAAATCACAATGCCCTACTGTACCAAGAGCCAATGCAAGAAAAATTAATTCTGTGAAAGTGTGCATAAAATAAGTCAAATATTTCCCATATATATCCAGATATCCATGCAACTGGCATAGAATTTAAAAGAAAAAATGTAGGAACCTCAAAATGATAGCATATTCAGCTTGACAGGAAAGAAATGAGGAAGTGAGATTTTTGTCATGTATACACCACAGAGCTCACATAGCAGCTCCTCTGAGGTAGACAAAAATAAGGCCAATGACGTCAACTTTCTGCCTTTCTTTTTCTTTCTAAAAAAGAAAAATATAGATTCTTTAGAATTAGCCTCATTTAGTCAAGTTTATTTTTTTAATTGCTCTTGAAGTATATAAACTAGATTAGCTACATCTGAATATATGAAATCATGAATTTTTGCAAAGAGAGCTATTATAACCTGTTCCAACAAAAGCAGTCTGACTCTAGAAAGTCAAGCACATCTGATCCAAATGGGATAATGTCCAAACTTTTATCTTGAAACAGAGAATGTTTTCTAGACCAGTCCATCTATATTGAGAATGTGATCTTTGTGAACACAGCCAAAGAAAGAGGAGGAAAATTCCCATTGACTATTATTAGGAAAATAACGGGTGTTAATTCCAAAGTCAAAAGATGGGTTCTTCCTAATAGTTATCTGTTTTAGCTATTTTTTTAAGTTTTTTTTTTTTAATGCATACAGGGGTACAGGGGCAATGAGAGGATTCACCAGAGATAGCGTGGGGAGCAGTACAGGCAGATCGAGGAAGCACACTGTTGAGGAGAGCAGTAGGTGAGACAGGAGAGGCCTGTTGCACCATGTGGGGGCGAGGGGGGAGATTGGGGATCGACCTCACACTGAAGTGTCTGCTACTCGCTTGCAGTGCTGGCTTTAACCAGGTGCACCACCATGGAGGGCCTATTTTAGCTATTTTTAATATGCATGTATCATATTTCTAGAGAACTCTCTAAAGATAAAATATTTTCAATTAGTCTTTATAGTTTTCATAGTGTCAAAACAGTGTATTTTATTTACTAGAAGTTTGTTAATATTAAATGACCCTTATCGTTGGCCTATTAGATGTTTACTGAGTACTTTCATTTTGTTGCCTCACTAATATCTAAGTCAGTATTGATCCAGCAACTAAAATAATGTAGTTAGGTATCTTACATTGTACATAAAGTCAAAGTCATGAATATGTTATTTAAAGTATGAATTGAGGGATCTGAGCAAAATGGGGAAGTTATTCATCAATGGTTGTGTTTCAGTAAGATGAGAGTTCTACTGAAAACCCTGTACTTTTAATCAACAATATAGCTTACCCTAAAATTTTGTTGAGGGATAAATCGGTGCAGGTTATGTACTTTAACCACAGTTTGTGTTAAAAATGTTAATTCAGGCCCTCCCTGGTGGCTTAGTGGGTTAAAACACAGCACTGAGAATCTAAAACCACTTCCGCTCAATTCGATTCCCAGCTGCCCCGGAGGTGACCACATGGCACGGCAGACCTCTCCTGACCCACCTGCTGCTCCCCTCAGCAGTGTACTTCGTCCATCTGCCTGTTCTGCTCCCCACTCTGTCTTTGGTGAAGCCTCTCACCGCCCCTGAGCCTCTGGCCTGTACCCCAGTTCTGTATGCACAAATAAATAAATCTTTTTTTAAAAAAATGTTAATTCAAAGTCAGGCTTGAGCCTATTTTCCTGGTACTGTGGAGGGCGGGGGGTGGGGGGGAGAGCAAAATCTACAAAAATCAATGATATATAATCAAAGATAAATGGAGTCTAAAGTAGCTATGATTCTGCAATTGTTAAATATTTTAAAGTATTTCTGACTTCTTTCTTTTCTCTTCCCTTCTAGATAATTTTTATCCTTTTGTTCAGGATGATCCTAGAGAACAGTCTGCTCTTATGTCTAAGTGGCTTGAAATAACAGAACTACTAGTGTATTTTTAGGGAAATCATCCAGGGACCTTCTGTACGATTTAATTGTCTGGGTTCACTTCTGGATTTTACTTTAGTTTCCAGGTCACCCTTCCTCCCCTCCAGCTCTTCTTCTCTGAATCCAAAGTATGGCCCCCAGGGACATCTTTGCTGCTATTATCTGGGCACACTTCCATTAGAGTCTTTCTGGGCTTTTAGATCCTCTTTTAAAGGTCAAAAGGAAGATAGAAGCCAACAGCCAGCAATAATAGGGAAATAGGTAGAAGTTTAAAAATAATAAACTTGGAGGCATTTAAAAAGGGGGAAATGTTAAAAGTCCTAAGTATTATTATCAAATGTCTTCATGAAATACATTTATATATAAAGTTTGTTCTTTATTAGCTTGTTCCTATCTTGAATGTTAGATTGCCTGCTTTTTTGTTTCTTTGATGTCTTGTGGTATCAAACCTTGATAATCCTTTCAATTTCCTATTCATCTGCTCCTATGTGTCTTCTCTTTTTCTTCTGCTTTTCTTTTGAATTAAACTACATATATACATATAAATGAAATAGGCATCAGATCAAATCTTGTATAATCCTTTCAAATCCCCTTGTCAGGCTGTGGGCTTTCCCTCTTATATAAACCTTCTATGTTCTCTTGGGAATCAGACCCTGAAGATACTATTTAAAAAAAAAAATTGTATGTGACAGCTAACTAGACATATAAGACTCAAAAATATAAAACAGAAGATGACACTTCAGATGGCTTTTAGCAAAGTGCCTTTCTTTGTAAATACAAAAAAAAAAATCATCATTTATTCCTTATGAGAAGTATATTATACTAGACAGCCACCTGCCTATGTCACTAAAAGAAAGCTAAAATCTTAGAAAAACATAGAGCCAGAAATCCTTAAAATAAAATAGACTCAGGAAATCCTAAATATTGGACAATATAGAGCTGTTAGAGGGTTAGTTTCAACTGCTTTAAAAACTTCATAGCATAAACATTTAAATTCACATCATTTAAATAATACACACCTAATTACTTTTATATGTATTTTATATAAATTTAAAGAATTACTATGTTCTATGAAATGATAATCGTGACTGAATCATCAAAAAGTAATGGAAATTGGGTGTTTGATCACAGTTAGGGCAGGTAAAGTACATTTTAGATTTTATTCCAAGTTAGTCATTAAAAAATAAGACAATGATAGACTAACATTATTTCTGCACTGTTGAGTCATAGCTAAATTTACTCCTATGACAAATATTTTAGGAGAAATTTACTTTGCATGGACTTTTCTGACAAGTTTTTCTTATTTGAAAACATTCCTTCATCCCTGCAACTCTGGCAAAAAGCATAGTATGGAATAAAACTACAGGATGCATAGTGAAAAATAAACTTTTATGGGATTTGTGAAGATGACTTCAAGAATGATATAGCGCCCAAGCTCACAGAGTCCTATAACCAGTCCAAAGCAGCACTACTTTACAAGATGACTTTGGGTTTCTGCATCCGAGTGATACCTGGATCATCATAATAACCTGCTGCAGTGACTCCTAAGTTGCAAGTTATTGTAATTGCACAGGAAAGAACGAGCACTCTTTTTTTTTCACACAAACCCACATGCTCTAGGCTACTTTTTAAAGCTGTAGAGATTACAGAGAGTTGTCACAAATGGAACAACCCTGCAAGCACTGTGATGAATATTACAGTTACTAGTGACTTATTGGGTCCTAAAAGTTATTAATATAATCTTCAACCTTTGTGGAGATATTTTGATGACCCTGGATTTCACCCTAGGATATATTAGAAGGTCTTGCCTCCATTTCCAATAAGTGAAAAAGATATGCATGTTTCTCCTGCTTATAAAGAAAATAAGTACATTATAATCACCAATAAAGTTAACTTAAAATGTCATGGTATCCTCACCATTTTCAAGATAAAAAAAAATGTATTATCCAAATGAGCATAACACCTCAGTTTTATAGAACTTCTTTAATTCTTTATCACTCCTCTATGGGGAGTGATAGTAATATATGAAACAACTAAAACTGCAAGAGTTCATGGTATAAGTATTACCTTTCATGTACTTGTTTGCCAAGGCAAAGCAATGTCATATATACAAATATCACACCACAAAGAGATTGCTATTGACATGTGAAATTAATGCTCTCAAAGGACAAAGGTAATGCAGTAGGCGGTAATTATTTGAAGTATTATGTCTGTCAGATTAATGTAGACTTAATGAATGATGTTCATTGTACACTAATACCATATGACAACTTTATGAAGAGCTCTTAAAAAGCCTCAAATTTAAGAAAACCTGGGGTAACCTGCTTTTGAAAAGAAATCATGACAAAAATGACAAATTTTTAAGTCTAGAAGTAGAGTGAGCTAATCCAAATGTTCTTTGCAGTTATTCATACTTGTGATAGCCCAGAACTGCTTTACAGTTCCTGGTGTGTTGGTATGACAGCTGGCATCACCAAGATTATTCCCAATAGTTAACACTCCTGTGAAACATCAAGTGAAAGAAAAGTTGAAGTATTAATTAATAGAACAACTATACCCATCCATTCTTCTATTATAAAAGTTTGGATTCTTCATAAGTAAATGCCTTTCTGGCAAACTCCTACTCCTTTTTGATTTGCTTCCACTACTGCTAGTAAGTAACTTATAGTACATGCTCTTCTGACTCTTTTGTATTCCAATCTCTAAGCATAAATGATAAATGATAAAACAAGGACAACACCAAACAAACAAACAAACTTTGTAGGCTTTTTTTTTTTCTCCAACTGTCACAAATACTGAAATCTGGTGAAGCAGAGAAGCGGTCATGCAGTTTTAAGGTATAGAGGCCTGAATAGGTATGACTGTGTTCCAATAAATCTTTATTTATAAAAACAGATGGCAGTCTAGATTTTACTCAAGGCCCTTACTACTTGGAACATTGGTCTATGTAATAAAATTCAAACACATGTGGTCCTTCATAAAAAACACAAAGCTATTGCTATCGCCTTACTTCCTATCAGGTCCCCTCCACACGCCCTCTATATACTGCCATATTGCATTTACTCTTGTTCTCTGTAATGCACCATTTCGTGACATCACTTGTTTTTACAGTGTAGCTCCCTACTATTAAAGACGGGAAGAGAATTTCCCTTTACTCTTCTGAGTCTCTGGTTGAGACTACAGTATTAAAATACAAGTTAACAAGAAAAACATAAGTTTATTAACATGTATCACACATATATACATAAGAAGTACTCAAGAAAAATGAGTGACTCTTTGTTTTAGAATTCAGAATTAAATGCATCTTAAAGGAGAAGGTAGGTGAAGGTGCTGTGGGCCTCTTGAGAGATAGTAAATTATTTTTTAGGAAAAATAAGGTCCTTAGAAGAATGGTTAGGAAGTATGAGAGTTGTAAGTTTTTTGGGGTATAATGTGGATTTCCAGTCTCATGTCCTGTGATGAATCATTTTGCTGGTTGAAAAAATTTATAAAGGGACTGTTGAAAACTGAGTTCCATTGGAAAAATATGTCTATAGACAGATCAGGGAGCTTCAGTGAAATCTTCTACCTGCACTGGGTGTTTTTTAAGCACCTATGTGTAAAATAATACACTAAAGTGATATGTTTGAGGTAGCACATTCTGCTGTCCTCCATTACTCTTCTTCACTTGGAAACTTTCATTTAAACTAAAATTCATTTACTAATGCCCATCATTAAAGTGTTTTTCAGTCCCTCCCCCACTCTAAGCTGAGATAATTACCTCATTCTTATGTATTGTACTTTACATTGTACTCCTATACGTACAACTCCCTATCAAATCTACTTGCTCATAATCCTCCAAGTAAAGACAATATTGCATTCATTGCTAAATCCTCTGGATATCATATATGGTGAGAACTCGACAAATAGTGTATTTGTATCCTTGTCTTGAAATTTGAGTGGAGCAATGTTATAAACTGCTAGTTGCTGTTAATATCCATTAATATTTTAGCCCTTCATAATAGAATCATTATTTTAAGACAATCTCATGGTTGCTTGCAAAATAACTACATTTAAAACCTCCCTTTAAAAATGTGATATGTCTGGCTGATGAATCAACATAAAAATAATGTATGCAAATTATAGGACCACTCCTAAAGGAAAATGAGGGCATGTTATGTTTTCCAGGGACTCTTATTTTGGTGCCCCTAATACATAATTAAATTTTTACCCTAATTATATAAAAGCAGTTAATATCTTAATCAATACACTTACCACCAATATTTTGACCATAAAAATGTTGCTTCAGAGATATGAAATGTTTAATGGTCTGGTTTCTTCTTTTGAAATACTCATTATTTTAAATAAATGTAGCAAATGTTTAAAGCTTAAATAAATACAATTTTCAACTTTTTGTTTTTAGCAATTATTTCAATTAGAAAAAAGTTAAGCAATTAGCTAAGTGCAAGCAGAACATACTCTAATTTCATCCCCTAGAAAACAAGTGAACAATCCAATTAGGACAGTTAGTGGCCATTAGCAGAGAAGCAATCAGAAAAGCTAGAATCTGAAATGGTTTAAAATGGACCATGAGAGACATGTAATCTGAAACAGCATACTAAAGATTAATGTCACGAAAGCACAGAATTTCCACTGAAATCGAGACACCGCATTTTATATAATCATATATAGGTAGTAAAGGATACAATCGCATTTGTATATTAAATTGTTAATATGAAATAAATCCAGTAGTTTGTAATAAGTATTAACTACTTATCATGTTTAAATGAATAAAAGACATAAAGTTTTTATTCTTTGGAATTCCTTCAAGAGATATAGACCAAAAGTTACCTACTACACATACAGAATGAAGTTAGCAGAGTGTTGCTTTTGAAGAGCAAGAGGCAAATCATCTTGGAATACTAACTGGTGGTTGTTGAAACAAATTAACTTCATCACTAGTTTAGGAATATAGGTGCATAAATGAAGAAGAATTTACAAAAGGCTTAAAGTCAGATTCAAAGCTGTCAACTGTGAACTCAGTGTCTAAAAGTTGTCAGCAATATTGACTGTCAACCTACATTTTGGTATATTAGAGTGATGACACTTTTCAATACTTGGCACAGCCACTGGCTGACTGAAATGAAGGAATATCACAATCCAGCACAGCTAAGAATATCAAGGAACTCTGAGGGTAGCTATTTAATGAGTTATGAAGAGTGATTTTGTAGTCACTGCATAGGCTATCAAGAAAACAATGTAATAACTGAATTTATCCAAGAAATGGGGATCGGCCCTCCCTGGTGGCGCAGTGGGATGGAATGCAGCACTGCAAAGCTGGCGGTGGCCGCTTCAGTGCGAGTTCCATCCCCAGCCCTGGAGGTGACCACATGGCGCGGCAGGCTTCTCCTGTCTTGCCCACTGCTCCCCTCAGCAGTGTACTTCATTGATCTACCTGTTCTGCTCCCCACTCTGTCTCTAGTGAATCCTCTCACTGCCCCTGGACCTCTGGTCTGTACCCCAGTTCTATATGCATAAATAAAAATCTTAAAAAAAAAAGAAATGGGAAACTAAAATTCAGTGAATGAAATTTACTAGAGTATCAAGTACATAATGCAAAAATATGGTGATTAAAGTAGAACATATTGCTTGATGATACTAAAATAATGTAGTATAAAGAGAGAGTCTGATGTGCACATTTTCCTTGACAGTGAATCTATGAAAGAGGATTTGATGATTTCCACTGTAAATTTCCACAGAAATATGGAAATAGGAAATATAAAGGAAAATTGATTTCTTTCCTAACAGTACAACAATCCATATGCTACAATGAGAAAGACTATTAAAAGGCTTGGTATAGATGAATTTTACATAGTAAGTTTGATCCTAGAGTCATAGAATTAAGAGTATAAAAGTATGGTAATGTAAGAAATTAAATAACTAGACTTAATTATTAAAACAGTTCAGAAGAGGAAGTAACAATACAAGACATAAGAAGAAAAAATACATTTTGGGTAATGTATTTTGGAACATTTTCTGATAAAAGCACATTACTTTAGGCTATATAGGAAATAGAGATTAGTGATAGAATATATCACTATATTTTCATGGATTTAACATACAGTAAATTAGGTAAAATGCTTACACGTGGTTTCCCCACATGAAAAATATCCTACAGACATTTACCTTCATTAATCTATGGAAGTAGGAAGGGGGAAGATAGCCTGAGACGCACTGATAATTCTAAAATAGTAATATCAAATAATGTAAAACAGTATAATAATGTAAAAAAGAAAATAACTCTGTCAGTAAACAAATGTAAATGCACTTTTAGATAAAATGTTCACCATAAAATGTCTACTGAAAACTAATGTAAACAAGGACTTGAAATATTCCAAAAGAATAAAATCATTGTAATAAAATTACACTTAATTTGTTCTCAATAAAATAAGATTATAATATTTCAAGCATCTTTCGAAAGAATTTCAAAATGATGGGTGATCCCTGGCAGTACAACATGTTAAAGTTCCAGCACCATGAAGCTGTCCACAACCACTGCTGCATGAGTTCGATCCCTGGCTAGAGGGTGGAACCACATGATGTAGCTGACTTCTACTGTCCTGCCTGCTGCTCCCCTCAGCAGTGTATTTCAGTCAATCTGCCTGTTCTGCTCCTCACTCTGTCTCTGGTGAATCCTCTCACCTCCCACAACTCTGGCCTGTAGCCCAGTTTTTACATGAATACATAAATAAATCTTTTAAGAAAAAAGAATTCAGTATTTGCTCAAAATTAGCAAACTGAGACATGAAATGCTTAACAGAGGTCACTATAAAGCCAACTATCACTCAGAGTTCCTCTTGTTTGAAGTATAAACTGTGCATAGCATTACCCCTAGAAGAAAGAGGGAGTGAGGAAAGAAGAAAATAAGGGAGGAAATAGAAACAAGGAGAAGGAGGGAACTTAACTACATATGACATTAAAACACTGATTTAACTGTAAAACAATCAAGATATTCAATAGTTAGTGACCAGTCTACTTGGTTGAATATCTCAAATCAGCAGTCTACTAATCTTAAAATGAATAGTGAACAAAGAACTTTTAAATCATTAAAATACTTGTTTATTAAGTAAAGCATTTATTGAAAATTTTTGTACTTTTTTGAAGTATTCAAAATTCATACACTATCACAGTATACACACCTTCATACTTCAATTCACTGCAGTATAGTTTGATTGTTTCATATTTACTTTTTTTTTTAAAGATTTATTTATTTATACAGAACTGGGGTACAGGCCAGAGATGGGGAGGGTGAGAGGATTCACCAGAGACAGAGTGGGGAGCAGAACAGGCAGATCGATGAAGTACACTGCTGAGGGGAGCAGCGGGCGGGTCAGGAGAGGTCTGCCCCACCATGTAGATCTCCTCCGGGGCAGGCAGGGATGGAACTCATGAGGAAGTGGCTTAATCTTCTTAGTGCAGTCCTTTAACCAGCTTAGCCACCAGGGAGGGCCTCATATTTTCTTTTTTTTTTTTTTTAAGATTTGTTTATTTATTCATACAGAACTGGGGTACAGGCCAGAGTTGCGGAGGGTGAGAGGATTCACCAGAGATGGAGTAGGGAGCAGAACAGGCAGATCATGGAAGTACACTGCTGAGGGGAGCAGCGGGTGGGTCAGGAGAGGTCTGCCTCGCCATGTGGTCACCTCCGGGGCAGGCGGGAATCGAACTCATGCGGAAGTGGCTTTAGATTCTCAGTGCTGTGCTTTAACCCGCTGCACCACCAGGGAGGACCACCTCATATTTACTTTTAACTACATAACAAAAGAGACTCACAAATAAAATATTTAAAAGAATGATTACATAACTGCTTTAATGACATTCCAATCTCTTAAAACATTCTAGTATTCCAGCCCCATAATTACCAGAATAATTGCTACACTGATTCATATTTTAGAACTCATCTCTTGTAGGATGGCATGTTTAAACTTTAACTGACAAAACGCTTGCTTGATGATGAATGATGGGAATATGAATATAAGGGAAACTTCTTTTCATAGTAAGCCCTGGAGTTAAATGTGTGGTCAGATAGGCAGCCAGCAATTGTTCTCTTTCCAATTATTTGAAGATAATTAATATATAACTACATTTCAACTGTGTTTACCAATTAATGTACTGGTTTACCAATTTAACATGGTGTTCTGACTTGTTAAAAGGAAAACTTTCTTCTTTTTTTTTTTAATGCTCAGTCTTTTTGTAGGGTTTTTGTTGAAGGTGATACATTGTGATCAAAAGAGTGTTTTTCAAAGTTCCAGGGAAGCCTTTTTCAGAAACATAGCTTATTCCTAAAATCTTCCAACAATTTTTTTTTACATTTAAAGAAAGGAAAAAAAAAATTTAATAGTTACCTTCTTAGCTATAGGTCAAATTTATGATGCATTAGAGTCATGTTATTTATTTATTGTATGAGGATGTACCACATTCCTTGTATAAAATACACATTTAATTTTGTATACAATCTGTGTATAATATATTTATGAGCTTTTCCTAAAACTTGAGGTATGTTTTACTATTTTAAATTGTTGTGAAGGATTATAATTCATAAAATATTTACTAAAACAACTTCTATTTATAAAATCCTAAATTGGAGGAAACAAAGATGAATAAATAATAGTCTTTACCCTTAGAGTCATGCAATGTAGGGATATAGATCTTTGTTTTCAGCGTATATGTCACATTTAAGAGAAAAAACAGCATCTTATTTTAATGATGTCCTTCATCTAGGTTCTACCTTAGTCCAACTCCCATTATCCAAGAATAATTGATACTCGCAACTTCTATTTCCAGACAAAGTCATCAACCTTATTATTATAACAGCCTTTTTACTACTTTAAGTAGTATGAAGTGATGGATGTGGGGTACTTGGTGAGAGTATCTGCAGTGCTAAATTAATCTGCAAATGAAATGAAGATTTATAGCAAAGGGCAGGAAGATCTTAGAGCCAAGAGGGTCAGGGCATTAGGGAGACTGGAGAGTGATTAAGAAAAAGAACTGGGAAAACATGAGCTACAATTTGCAGATGTTGGTCATCCTGTACAAAGTTTAACAGTGAATGGATATATGTTTTATAAAGAGTAACAGAATGGCACTGGGAGAAAAGAAGTCCTTATAAAACCTACATACAGAAGTATTACAGTATTTTGCTATAAAGGAGATATTAAGAGGCCATTTGTTGAATGAATGATTGGCTATATTCATTTTAACTTTGAAAGCAACTACAAATATAAATGTAATCGTATATATTTGATTTTTGATTTAACTATATTTTATAACCAACACACAAGACATATATATGTAACCTAAAATTATATATTGAGTGCAACTTTATTACATTGCAATTAATTAAAACATTGTATGGGGAGGAGCATGTATGTGTGCACATAAATATATACATATACATTCATACAAAGCCACACACATGTATTACTATCTACTATATACACATGTGTGTAATGTACATGTTTATTAAATATTCATTGCATGCATAGACATATCACATATATGTGTATGTGTATTACAAATACGCATAAAATAAAAGACAGAAAGAGGATGGGGGAATGACAAAATTGAATGCATATGGAAAGCTTCAACCTTAGAATGCCTAACATATTCCTATCTACATTTGACATTACTCTAAATTAGTTAACACATATTAAATGTTACTTAGTGCTTCATTAAATATATTGCAAAATGCAATAAATCTGAAATAGTGTCATTTTGACTTTGGTAGATATGTGTGCTTTTCTGAAAAATGGTACTAGAGAAATTTGGAATTTCAACTAAAATTATTAGAATCTTCATATGGAGGAAGGTTTTACTTAAAGTTTTAAAATGAAAATTATTGCATTGAAGCACTTATATGCACTGATATAACTATTTTAAGCATAAATGCAAGATTTTGTGTATGTACTTAGAAATAAATTATAGAAACAAGAAAAAACATATTTGAATGTCATTTTACAAATTACTTTAGAGAATTTGTACCATTTTCATAAAAGAAAAAAAATTCTTTTATGACTAATACAGTTCAAAAGATACATATTCATTGGCAGTTTAACAGGAACATATTCTAATATACTTAAGTGACAAAAGAATGAAAAAAAAATGTGTTTCTTCACCTCAAATTGTTTCATCTTCCCTAAGCTTTTTCTAGGCGCCAATGACTCAAAAACTATTAATAAAAGCTTTACTTACATTTAGAAACTACTAAAAGTTCCATCTTCTCACTAAGATAAAAAGAATGAAAGTTAAAAGGACAAAGCTCTTTTGAGCATGTCTGTTGTTATCTACTTCGACCTTAAGAAAAACTTAAGAAGTCCTCCTTCTGCCTCAGACAATGAAAAGAAAACTGTTCCACCTTCCCAGCAAGAGAGAAGGTTATGCATTTAGTTAGCTATTCAAAACATAAATGCAGTTAGATTCTTTCTAATAGATATATCAAAACAATGTGCAGTCCAAGGGCAAAACTGACTCGTTGGAAAAGTCAAACATTTCTTAGAAAAACTTTACTATCTATATTCACTAGGAATACATAGTATATACACAAAATGTGAAGAAATTCTTTCAAATTCTTAGTAAACATTGTGAATAAACAAAATTATTTTTCCCTTTTAAATACAAGTGGAACTAAACTTATTCTAAGCAGGTAGGTGCAGGATGGACCTCTTCAAGATAAGCCAGTTCAATACTGTATCCTGGATCCCAATGTAATTGTTTTAGCGACAATGAGACACATGAAGGAGGTACACTGCAAATTCACTTAAGAAAATATTCTTGGTTGAATGTCAGTAAAGACTATGTTAAGCATTTCAATTCACTTAAATCTGTAAAAGACCACTCCTAAGCAAAACACGTCTGTTCATATCAGATTGACAAGCTATCCATTCTCCACAAATGAAAACTGTAACAATTTTATAGCACAGAAAATATTAATAAAATATTCTTCAATTATTTAGCTTAAAATATTAAATTATTACAGTTTAAGAAACTGAAGCACTAGCTTCAGAAAATCAGACAATTTGTCTCCATTGAAAATACCACAACAATGATTATCCTATTTCTACTATATTCTTATTATCCCATATTGTCATTCAGTTGCTGAGTATTTACTGAGACCATGTTAGGCAGTAAAGTTTTATTCATTAAATACACACCACTGATTGTCCTGACCAAGTATGACAATTAAAAAAAAAAAAAGATAGACACACAAGAAATGAATATATACATAAATGTTATAATTTACTACAAAAAGATAGTGACACATGAGAGAACCTTGCCATGCTTATAAAATCAGTGAAGAGTTTAAGATGAGTGATGAGTTGAAAGATAAATAGGAAAGGAGAAGCAAGCAGAAAACATAACATATACAAAAGTTTAGTGGCTTAGTGATAAGAGGAACAATAAGAAAAAATACCGACAACAGAGACCCAAGAATAATTAATATGTCATATGCACAAATGGAAAATTAGGTTGCTAACATTTAACTCATATTACGAATGTTAGTTCTTATCATAAAAGTGATTGAAAAGTTCTCTATAAGGATAAAATCTATAGATTACTTTATAAGGTTCAGATTCAGAGGCATCAGCCTTTTCAGTTCCACAGGGATGTATGTTTAGTTTCATACTCTGCTGTTGCTATATTCCAATTTTTTTTTTTTTTAATGCCACATCTTCACTTTGCAGTAGGCCTCACAAGTGATGTCGGCAATCCTATTACAAGTGGTAAATAGTGGATAAGAGCATACATGTTTATGGCTTTATAGTTTTTCACAAAAGAAATAATGGTAATAGACTAAGATGAAGATGGAGAGAAATGAAGTTTAAGAGGAAAGATGTAAATGTTATTGATAGATATAAGTACTGAATAATTGAAATAATTACCTAAAATAAGTAACAAAGAAAGAAGGAAGGAAAGAACAGAGAAACATGTAATTATCGGTTGCCATAAAAGCTAGGGCTTTGCTTTTTCAACTGTGCTAAATTATTTTTCAATTCCAAAACAAAAAAGCAACTCTCCTCAAAATGTAGAAAATATAGCAGGCATCAATCATTGCCCAGACAAAATCTACTCTTTTTACCTTGATTCCTTGCTAACAGAGACCTGACTTGTTTAGTTGAAACTTTTCCTTATATGACAACTTCCATTAATTAATAAGCCATTGAGGATAAATCCATTCCCTTTGTTGATTACATTTTTAAATATGATTGTGGCACAATTCGGGTTGATATGTTGTGATGTTAAGTCTTTTTGAGGGCTCTCCCTGGTGGCACAACGGGTTAAAGTACCGCATTAGGAAGCTGTCCCAAGCCCCTGCAGCACAAATTCCATACAGGGCCAGAGAGCTGACCCACATGGCATGG
>NW_004567110.1:36761150-36763650 GCF_000260355.1 Condylura cristata
ATATATATTCAACTGCTGAATTACAGCACCAATAAGCATCTACTTCAGAAACTCTAATATGCGATCTTAAAATTCCTTTGGTTTAGTCCTACTAGATTTAATATTCTTAAGGTCAGAGGCTGTTTTACTCATCTTCACATTGCCCCTAGCATCTAACACAGTGCTTTCAATCTCATAGCTGCATCTCATATTATAAAAGATGAGTTAATTTAGAAGCTAAGGATTATATCTAGCTAAAATAATATAAAATAATATTTGTTACTGATTTATTTGTGCTTCATTCCTGCTGTTCTCACTATATACCATTTTATATAGAAACATTATGTTGAGTAAGAAGTATTTTTGCTTCTATGAATCATAATATCTAACTTGGGAGGTGCTTTTGAGAATACGTAACCTAATTAAATGAAGTATTATTAAATTTTAATTAATATGTGGTTTTCAAAATTAATCAGATCCAAAGCTAAAATAGTGCTTAGCAAATGATCACACACACACACACACACACACACACACACGAGTTCTCCAAACCTATTTTAAAAGAGTATAGGATACATTTTCCTCTATTCAAGTAGGGAGGCCCCCATTTTTGCCTATTTTTTTACGGCATTAGAACAGAGATTGATGAATATTCAAATTGTAAAATAAAAAAGGTAGTCAAATTTCAAATTTGTGAGAGATGCTGAGTTTAATTCATCAAATTCATGGGTACAGGATGAGAATACACATTGGAACATGATGAAATAAAAATAAATACTTCCACCAAAAAACAACTACAGTTAACAATGTTTAAGCAAGCAGTAGAAAACAGTCTGAAATAACAAATCACTAATATTTTGCTTTTACTTGACCTATCCTTATAATGTACCTATAATGACAAAAAAAAACTTTGCTAATTTCTACTTAGTTTTCAACATCATCTAAAAAAATTAACACAAGTATTAATAACTAGGCAAAATTTATGGAATAAAATAATTTAGCTGCCTCATTTTTGAATATGACATTACATAAATTCTTTTTGAGATTAATGAATAATTTAGAGTAAATGAAACAATGTTATAGAAAAGAACATCATCATTATTTTCCCACATTTTCCTTAGACTGCAAATGTAAATGGTAAAGCAAGCATTTCAACTGACTTGGCATAGGACTGCTAAAGAATAGATTACTAAAAGAATTAGTACTTTCTGGGAAATCAGAGTAAAGATTGCTTTGGTAAAATCCTGATAAGACCATGAGTTCAAAGAATTTTCTGAGTGTATGTGAGGCTAAGTTAACAAAAAGTAGAAAATAAAGCTTTCATATCCATTATTAAATATATGCATTTGTAATTCCCCAAACTCAAAATAATAGTTTTACAAATTATTATTTATTTTCTATTTTAGTCTAGTTAAACAATTGGATTAGACATCAGTTGTCTTATTAAAACTTTTGATGTATTATTACTACCAAAGCAACTTATAATTTCATCAAACTTAAAATTCAAGGACATGTTTTATAACGTTTTATTATTTGTGTTTTTCACTCAGGAAAAAAAAAATTGCCAGGCACTGGGATAGCCAGTTATAGAAAAATATTATTCACAATAGCTTTTTCAATTTGCTTGATGAAAACATTTTCAGTTAACTACTAGATGCTTAAAGAGATAGTAACTCAAAAATATTATTCAGATATAGAGAGAAAAGGTATGTTTAGAAAATATGTCATGTATATGCAATAACACATAAAATATGTAAATATATGTAGCATGTATTAACATTTAGTTATGATTACTTCCCCTTGCTATTTATTCTTTCATTCATTCATTTATGGCCATAATGCATTCTCTTATTTTTCTTAATTAGTTTGCTCAATTAATTTCCTATCATAAACTTAGCTCTAAGATTTCTTAAGTTTTATGGTTTTTCTTTTGTTTATTTTTTAACTCACTATTTTCCAATTTTACATATTTAATGTTTTCTGCTTTTTAAGTCCATTTTTTTTTCAAAGATTAGATGCTCATTTTTTATATTATAAATATTTGGGTATGTGAATATGTCTCTGAGCTTTCCTGTATACATTCAACAATTTAGATATTAAGAATCTATGTTGTGTTATTTTTTCTAGACTTTCTAGTGTTTTATTTTAGGATGACTTTTTTAAATAGAATTTCCTAATGGACTTTTTTTAAACCATAGTGAAAGAAGCAGTACTAAAACATACTGGAGTAGTCCTCTACTTGCAAAACTCTCCATTAAGTTAAGCTTTTTTTTTCTTTCTTTCTCTAGAGCCTTGATTTTATTTTCTTATATATCTAGTTACATTATTGTTCATTTTACAGCAATTTTACTTTTCCCCTCCAGCACCTGACATCACCATAACCTCCCAAATTCCTGCCTCTCTCTCCTCCTCCCCTGTAGAGTCTCTTTGAAGCAACCATAACTACCAACTTGTGACTAGCATCACTTGATTGGCCCATCATGCCTTTTTCTTCCTGAGAGGGGTGTTTTATATCTCATTA
>NW_004567110.1:36765135-36813464 GCF_000260355.1 Condylura cristata
CCTGTACCCCAGTTCTGTATGAATAAATAAATAAATCTTTAAAAAAAATAAATAAACAAAGAATACTACATCAAACTCAAAAACTTTTGTACCACAAAAAAAACCACCACAAAATCAGAAAGGCAACCAGTGGACGAGGCAAAAATATCTGCATGTCACATTCTTAAGACATTAACACAGGGTTAAATTCCAAAATATAGAAACTACTTATACAGCTCAAAAATAAAAACAAATCACTCAACAAAGCCTGTTAAATGACTAAGTAGACAGACACTTCTCAAAAGAAGACATTCAAATGACCTATGAACGTATGAAAAAACAAACACTTAGCATCACTTATTATAAGGGAAATGCAAATCAAAATTGCACTGAGTTATAACCTCACTTGTGTGTAGAAGGACCTATATCATTACAACTTGAAACAACAAGTGGTGGCAAGATGGGGAAAAAGGAACATTCACCCACTGTTAATGGGAATGACATTTGAAACATATTATGGAGATTTGGAAAATATTATGGAGTTTCTTCAAAAAAATTAAACATGAAAATATAATATGATCCAGTAATACCACTGCTGGGTATTGACCCAAAGAATATGAAATATCATATGTGAAAATCACTAATCAAAAAGACTCATGTTCTCCTATGTTCCTTGCAGCATTATTCATATTAGCCATGCTATTCATGTAATACCCATCAAATGCCCATCAATCAACAACCAAATAAAGAAATTATGGCATATAAAGTCAGTTGAAATATTACTCAGTTATATAAATGGATGAAACAGTGTATTTAGGACAATATGGATGGATTTTGCAATGATTAAGCTAGGTAAAATGCATCAGAAAGTGAGAATTATAAAATGGTTTCACTCATTTCTGGAATGAATATAAATAACCCAAGAAAGCAAACTGACAAAGCACAGCAAAAATAGTTCTGAGACCATGAAAACTACACTGACTGTCAGAAGAAATGGGAGTGAAAAAAGAAGGGGTAGGTGGTGAAGTTTTGGTAATTACACTTTGTGGAAGTGGGAGAGGCATTGTGCACATCTGGAGGTATGAAATTACACCCCAAGATTATATGTAATGTAAATAATTGTTTGCAATCATTTCTTAGAACAATCCCCTCTATCAAAAATTAAATTTTCTAAGTGCATGAAACCTAAATGATCAAGCTCATTTTTAAATGTTGTTATTAATCTATTATTTTGTTATATTATTATTAGAAAATGCTTTCTGCACTACTCCTTTGTGATTGCCTTTATAATAAATTCCCAATAATTTTTCTCTGATACTATTAAAATGAAGGTAAAGTTGATCTTTTTAGTTTACAGCAGCAACTGTAAGTTGATACACCTATTTAGTAACATTACCTAGATATTCTTTATTTATCTACTAACGGTGTGATTTTGTACTACATTATTCTATTTCCTAATATTTTTGCATATGGATGTTTATGCAATATTTATTGTATATAAAATAACTATAATTGCTATACCTTCATCAGATTATACAGACCTTAAAATTATACTTCTATTTCAATTAGCAGTCCTTGTTCTTGATTCAATAATTTGTGATATTCCAGTCATACTTGATACATGCTTATTGGAATTTGTTTTGTATGTTTTATCATGTTTTTATTATTAAGTTTATATTATCAATCTTTAAGTAACACCCTATTACAGAAATCTCTGTTTTTGAAAGAACAAAATTGGGCTTTGATTTGTGATCAAATATAACATTACCTTCCTTTTCATAGTTATACTTAACCACTATTATTTATTTATATCACAGATGTTTGTCTTCATTATGAAAGTTCGTTTTAATATAGCCTGTCAATTTTAAGATGCACATTTTTTTCACATCTCTGAAATTGGGATGAATTATTAAAATCCACAGATAATACAATCATCAGCCTCTAACAACTGTTATGGTTTCTGGCATCTATAAGATATCTGAAGAGTAGAGTGATTTCTTCATTATTTTGGGTGGCATTACTTGGCATTGCAGATAACAATTTAAGGACCATTTGGCTATTTGCTAAAACCTTCTGTTGGCCATTTTATGAAGAGACCTTGAAAATAACAGTATCCAGCCAATCAATGGCATGACAAAAACCTGGGAGGAAAGAAAGAGTATTGTAGATTCTCAGATGCATAAGACTTTAAATTTTTGCACAATGGGCAAAAGTTTTAACTGTAATGTGTCCTCATTTAATTTGGGATTATTTTTAGCCTCTTATATTAATTTCCTTATGTTTTTTAAACAGAGCTTTTTATAGGCATTTTTGTTGGTAGCTTCTTGATGATTCATCCTTCAGGTTTCTGAGTTTCTCATTGATGATCTATTTATTTGTAGTTTATGCTTAGGAGAGATCACAATTATGACCCAAGATAAGTGAATTTTTTTTTTTCTGACCCACGGTTTTATGAGCTGAGATTATTTTTTCCCAACAACCCAAGTTCTTCCTATTGCCCTGTGTGGGAGACAAGACTTCTTAAAAACATGGTTTAGGTGCATAGCCTTAAATTTATTTCTGCCCTGTCTGTGGAAAACACCTTATATTCTGGGAAGTTCCTGACTCAATCCCTGCCTTCTAGTTCTTCAAATAAAGATATGTTTTATTATCTTAGGTTGTGCCCCACAGCTTTGAAAAGTAAACTTGATGGGCTTTCTGAGGTGCACAGCTGTCAGGTTTCTCACTCGTTTTTCTCCCAAGGTCATTTTTCTTCCAAGGTCTCTTCTCCCTCTCCCTGTGGTTGGTAGACTTTCCAACTTATTGTCATCAATAAATTTTTTATTGTACTTCTAGCTTTGGGTGATTTTTGTTTTTAAAGATGTTTATTTATTTATGCATACAGAACTTGGGTATAGGCCAGAGGTGCAAGGGCGGTGAAAGGATTCACCAGTCAGATTGGGAAGCAGAACAGGCCAAATGACAAAGTACACTGCTGAGGGGAGGTGAGGGCAGGCCAGGAGAGGTCTGCCACACCATGTGATCACCTCCGGGGTGGGGATCGAACTCATGTTTAAGTGGATTTAGCTACTGAGTGCTGTGTTTTAACCCACTGTGCCACCAGGGAGGGCCTGCTTTGGGTGATTTTCAGAATGAGAAAGGAAATATTTGTTCTAATTGTTAATTTAAATAACACTACCTAATTCTTGTGCATGTTTAAAAATTTGGCTAGAAAGGATAAAGCCATAAAACCATATAAGCTGGGAAAGGAAGGAAACTACTCCTGCTTCATTTTTCTGTTTTATACAGTGTAATACTCAATTTGTGCCCTAAGTTCTTATATTGGCAAACACTAATTTTTTTTTTTTTTTTTGCATTTTCCTAGGTTTTTTAAGGCTGACCATTGGAGGAATTAGGCTACATGAAATAATTTAGAGGAGGAAGATAAATACCAGATTATGCCATTAATATGTGTTATATAAAGTAACAAAATAAAAAGTGAGGTAAAGACAAGGTGAAAAACTAACCCTTGCTAGCTGACTACAGAGATGAAAAAACAAGGAGAGGACCCCTTGTTTTTTTGTTGACCCCTTGTTGTTGCAGAGGGTTAAGAAGAAAGAGGGAAGGAAGCACAATGGTTTACGATGGTGGAATACGGGTGATGGTGAGTGTGTTATGGTGGCAATATCTATAGGGACACCTTCAATATTACCTCAGTTAAAAATAAATAAATGGCCCTCCCTGGTGGCGCAGCGGGTTAAAGCACAGCACTGAGAATCTAAAGCCGCTTCCGCATGAGTTCGATTCCCACCTGCCCCGGAGGTGACCACATGGCGCGGCAGACCTCTCCTGACCCACCCGCTGCTCCCCTCAGCAGTGTACTTCATCGATCTGCCTGTTCTGCTCCCCGCTCTGTCTCTGGTGAAGCCTCTCACCACCCGCATCTCTGCACTGTACACCATGTATGCACAAATAAATAAATCTTTAAAAATAGATAAATAAATAAATAAATACATTTATCCTAATAAATAAATATATAAATAAACCTGCCCAGATGGGCTCATTGACAGATAGATTTACTACAGTATAGAACAAGATGATGAGTATCCCTAAGTACCTGTATCAAAAGGAAAGGAAGAAAGGCACATCTACTCCTCTATATATGTACAGAACTTCCAAGAGAAATTTTTATGATTTTCCTCACTCATAGGAAGAACAATGCCCCTACTAGTTGCAACTTGAATCTCCGGATCATGGGTGACCTCAAGCTTTAGTTGCTACTTCTGAAGCAGTTGATCCAGACTTTCTAACATATTTAGTGTGAGATAAAAATAAAACTTGTCATTCTTTCCATATCCACTCAGCATATAATGAACTAAAAGCTTTTATTTTTTAATATAATTTATTTATACATATTTTACATCATTGTTTATTTCTGTAAGTGTTTTCTTTTTCCTCTTGGGTATAGTCTCCTTAGAACTCCTACCACCAATTCATCCATTCAACATTGCCATAATCCCTTATATCCTCCAACTCTTCTGCAGAATGTCTCCAATTTAGTTACTTGTTAATTTTGCTTTGTTTTACTGTTATTATTTTTCTCCTGATCTCTTACTTGTTCCCTATAAATGAAACCATCCCATATTTTTATTTTTCTTCTGACTTATTTGACTGCATATAACACCATCCAGTTTCATCCATGTTGCATTAATTTATTTTTTGATTGATGAGTAGTATTCCTTGTGTATATATACCTCATATTCTTGGTGCAGTCATATATATTTGGGCATATGGGCTGTTTCCATATCTTATCTATTGTAAATAGTGCTTCAATAATGAGGTAAAATATTCTTTTGAATTAATGTCTTTCTGTCCTTTGGGTAGATTCCTAGGAGTAGAAAGGCTGGGTCATAATGGAAGCTCCATTTTCAGTAGTTTGAGGGACTTCCACACAACTTTCCATAGTGACTGGATCAGTTTGCATTCCTACCAGCAGTGTAGGAGAGTTCACCTCCTCAACAACATTTGTTGTTGCCTTTTTTTTTTAAATGTGTGCTGTTCTCACTGGCGTAACAGTTTTGATTTGCATTTCCTTGATGATAAGAGATATTGACTTTTTTCCATATACCTGTTGGTCATTTACATTTTCTCTTTGGAAAGAGTCTTTTTAGCTCTTCTGTCCATTGTTTGCTTGACTGGATTGCTTATTTTGCTTTTGTTGAATCATATGAATTCTTTGTAGAAATTTGTGATCAGTCCCTTATAGTTGGACGGAGTGCAAATAGCTAACTATTGTTTATTTTGAACCCACTGGGGTGATGTTTGCATTAGGTTACTAATTTCTGAAAATCTTTTTGCCTTCTGACATGGGAGCTGCATGTTCTTTTGTTTCTGCCTTCTTCCTTTACAGACTGTAGAAAGGCATCCTTCATTTCATATTAATATTTTACTTTAACCTCAGCTGGTAATCCAATCCAAATCATCCCCCTGGGTTGACTATTTCAGTAAAGGAGACAATGTAACTTCCTGGACTAAATGCTCACTGTTATAATCAATTGCCAACCAGCTTGGTTTCCTTACTATTAATTGAAAGAAATTTGGAATGAGGTTAAAAGATGAATATAAACTTTTTAATAAACTGTGTGACAGATTGAAAATTATGAATTTAACTTTTTACTAAATCATCAATACATAATATAATAAAAAGTTACAATCCAAGGAAATTGGAAAATGTCTTTTTTTTTAATCTCCTTATTTGTCATACACTTTCTGTTTCCTTTGGAAAAAATACAGATATTTCTCAAACTATCCCCTATTTAGTCTACAAAAGTAAATCTCATTCACATTTTATAAATAATTATGTGCTTTCATCTTCCCAACTGCTAAATGTATTATTTTCTTTAAGTGAGCATATGTTGCTGATAAATATTAGTTATATGGCAAGATGAATTATAAAAAGAAAGAACTAATTAAACCTAGAGGTATATATGTTTTTATTACCCCATCTTAAGAAATTTTGAATGAACTTACTCTGAAACAGATCCAATTTTCAGAGAAGCAAATATTATGTGTTTGACAAATATTGTTTAAATGCTTGAAGGAATTAATAAATGAGTCACATTTTCTTTTCATGCAAGGGGTCTGTACTTCCTAAGTTTTAGACTTAAAACAGAAAAAAACTAAAGCTATCTTCTACTTTATCATTTCAATTTCTCATTCTGTTAGGTGTAAGTACTTTACACAAATCAGTCTGTAGTTTCTGTTCCCAAAATTCATATGACAAGTACTTTTATTTTTTTAAGGGTTTATTTATTTATGCATACAGAACTGGATTTACAGGCCACAGGGTCAGAAGTTGTGAGAGAATTCACCAGAAATAGAGTGGGGAACAGAACAGGCAGACTGATGAAGCACACTGCTGAGGGGAGCAGCAGATGAGACAGGGGATGTCTGCCATGCCATATGAGTCACCTTGAGGGTGGGGATCAAACTAGCACTGAAGTGGCCAAAGGCAGCTTACAATGCTGTGGTCCCACCATTTTAATGAAAAAAATAATGTGACTTGAAAACAAAAAGTTGCATCAATACTATCTAAAAATTCTGAAATCAGAAAATGTAGTAAACTTAGAATAAGTCAAATAAATTCTAGAATGCTTGACAATGGTCTTATCTCAGTGTACATAGTTCACCATCAAATTATCCAAATCCATTAACTCTGATCTTTATTACATAATACTATCAATTCTGATTTATTGAGACAAACTTTAACATTAAAAAGAATAAGGCATCATGGGTCCTCCTTGGTGGCGCAGCGGGTTAAAGCACAGCACTGAGAGGCTAACGCCACTTCAGCTTGAGTTTGATTCTCCGCCTGCCCCAGAGGTGATCCACATGGCAGGCAAACCTCTCATGGCCCGCCCGCTGCTCCCCTCAGCAGTGTACTTCAAGGATCTGCCTGTTCTGCTCCCTACTCTGTCTCTGGTGAATCCTCTGGCCACCTCTAGCCTGTACCGCGTTCTGTATGGATAAATAAATAAATCTTAAAAAAAAAAAAAAAGAATATGGCATCAATTACATTAAACTAAAATGTTTCTCTACAGCAAAAGAGACATTAACCAAAAGAAAGATAGATTCTATGGAATGGTCGAAAATATTTGCATACAACATAACTGATAAGGGACTGATATAAAAATCTACATAGAGTTTACACAACTCAACAAAAACAAATAACAAAGTCAAGAAAAGAGCAGAAAAGGTGAAAAGACATTCCTCTGAAAAAGAAACATTAATGGCCCAACAGGCATATGAAAAAATGTTCAACAATCATTATCAGGGAAAAGCAAATAAAAACCCTCACACCAGTGAGAATGGCCCATCTTAGAAAAACTAGCAACAAATGCTGGCTAGGATGTAGGTGGAAAAGTACCCTCTTACACTGCTGGTAGGAATACAAATTAGTCAAGCCACTCTGGATAGCTGTGTAGAGAACCCTAAATCACTAAAAATAGAAATACCTTATGATCCAGCAATTCCATGACTAGGAATCTACCCAAAGGACTAACACTGATTCAAAAGTAAACCTACACTCCTTACTGAAGCACTACTTACCATATCTAACATATGGAAACAATCTAAATCCCCCAAAATGGATGAGTGGATCAAGAAGACAGGGTATATACACACAATGGACTACTACAATCAAAAATAATAAACTCATCATTTTCAGCAATATGGATGGAGTGGAAGGGATTATGCTAATCGAAGTGAGTCAGAAGGATAAAGAAAAGCATATCAAATGTTTTCACTTAAAGCATATGAAAACTGAACAAAGGGTCACAAAAAAGACATGTTGTGAAGCTTACCAGAGGCCGGAGGCAAACATCAAAGGAGAGAGGGAGAAAAGTCAAAAGAGGAATGGAAAGAACACGAGGGACTCTGGTGATAGTTCACAGGGAATACAGTGGTGGAGAGTTACAGGTACCATACCTGAAGGGAAAGAAATGATGTAAAAAAAAAAAAAAAAGAAATTAAAGTAAAAAGAAGAAAAATAAAGCATCAAACTGTCCAGTAAAAATGTACAATTATGTTGAAAAAGCAAAATAATGCTAGGACTTTTATAATCTGTACTTGTGAGAAAAGTAAAATCTTAAAAGTTAGGTTTTAAAATATAATATAAACAATTTCTGAGTTTTCATTTCACATAGACAGAAAAATATTTAAAAGTGCTTATGATTTTGGACTGATTTTAAAACTCATTTTCTGAAGAAGGTATTTTAAAGAATTGCTAGATAGAGGATTTCACAAAGATCATATTATATCATTAAAGAGCTGAACAGAAATATAAAATTGATTAGGATGTAAAAATATATTGTTGAAACATAAAACAGGAATTATGAATTTTACATTTTGTCAATACATATATAATACAAAGACAAACAAGATAATGAAATGTTTTATGCACATACATATATATATCCCAGCAATGTAGCATGTACCTCCTCTAGTGTATGGTTCAGATGGAAATAGATGTTTACACATGATACCTTTCCTATCTTATGAATGAAAAAGAAAATGTCTTATTTTGAGGAGGGGACTAAAAGTATTAAATTGTAACTATTTTATACATGATGTCTATTGTGTTATATTTGTGGTCTTCCAGTGCTCTTCAGGGTTAATCTTTAGTTTCAAGTCACACATTTCTGTTTTAAATTTCTTAGCATGGTTTAATGGAAGACTCCTAAATACCTACATCTCTCCCTGATTAGCTATCTTGGAAAAGTAATTATGTAGTCAATAAACAGAAAGAGTATAAGTCAATAGAACCTCTGATAAGCATGCATGATCTTCAACCTACAAGAGCACAGTTGTCAGCAATTACAGGGGAAGCTATATCTTAAAGTTCATTAAAATACACTTGTAAAGCTATTAAATGTTATCTGGAAATGTTTTTTACTATTTATAAAGCAGCTCTTTTTACTAAATTTTAACTCAGTTTATTTTAAGCAAGGTATGTGATAGCACATTTTCTCGAAACTGCATTGTATAAATTAGAATAAAACTCATGTTGTATTGATGATTAATTCATTTAGGTACTCATTGACCTAACATTATCTATTTTTCTTCTATTAAGTGTCAGGTGCTATACTATTACAATGACAGAAACATCAGTATGGCAGTCTATCAATCCTCAGTCATATTGCAGTTTAATTGAAAAGAGACACATATCGAGAGTGATTTATTATTATAAATGAAAATATACTCTGAATGTTCACCAATACAACAGTGTATTAGTAAAGATAAAATGGTATGATAATTACTATTCAAACTCAGGTTTATGGAGTCCCACCTACACAACCATAGGCCATAAAAGTCTCCATCTCAAAGTCTCCCAAATTATTTCTGGGAACCCTTTGGGTCCAGTACAAATTTCTGGCCAGTATTTTCATTACTCTTCTCCAACATCCTTATGAATGCTCACTGCCTCGAAGACATTTAAGGGACCTCATCAGCAGCCTATCTCCTATCAGTGTTCTTTATAGACATGCAGCCTCCCTCAGATGCTATCTCCTGTTTTCCAAGTATGCTTTACCATTAGATGGCCACGTATGCTGACTTCACTTCTCCATTGTGCCAAAGCCAGATATTAAGAATTTGTTTATTTCGGGCCCTCCCTGGTGGCGCAGCTGGTTAAAGCACAGCACTAAGAAGCTTAAGCCACTTCTGCATGAGTTGGATCCCCGCCTGCCATGGTGCTTGCACACCTCTCCTGACCCGCCCGCTGCTCCCCTCAGCAGTGTACTTCGTCGATCTGCCTCTTCTGCTCCCCACTGTCTCTGGTGAATCCTCTCACCCTCCGCATCTCTGGCCTGTACCTCAGTTCTATATGAATAAATAAGTAAATCTTAAAAAAAAAAAAAGAATTTGTTTATTTCTCCTAGGTTATCCAATGTGTTGCCATATACTGTTCATCTTAGGTTCCTTTGCATTTCTGTATTAATTAGCTGGGACTTCTCTTTTGTTTGATTTTATTGATTTGTGATTTTTCTCTGTCACTTTGTCTATTCTGATAATCTTTTTAAAAAACAGCTTTTGGTTTCACTGGTCTTTTGGTTGGTTTGTTTTTGTTGTTGTTTGTTTTAATCTCTATTTCATTAATTTCTGCTCTCATTTTTATTATGCTCTTCAGGCTACAGACATTGGATATACTTTTCTTCTTTTGTTAGTTCTTTTAAGTGCAAGCTTAGACATTTTATTTGTGATTGTTATATCCTGAGTAGTCTGTATTGTTTTAAATTTTCCTCATGGTATTGCCTGTGCCCTATACTTTAGGTTCTGATATGTCATGGTTTTGCTTTCATTCATTTCGTGTTCCCCCCACCACTACAACCCCAGTGATTTCTTTATTAAGCCAATAATTACTCAGTGTCATGTTCTTTAACCTCCATGAATTTGTATTTTCCCTTTCATTCTTTCAGTTGGTTTCTTGTTACATACCATCATGATAAGAAAAGTTACTTGATGTGACTAAAATCTTATAAAGATTTGCTTTGTAGCCCAACATAAGCTCTATTCTTGAGCTTGTTCCATGAGTATTTCAAAAGGATTCTGTTATTTCTGGGATAGCGTGTTCAATAAATTACTAAGCCCATCTAGTTCAACTTGTAATTTAAGGTCATTATTTTCTTGGTGATTCTCTGTCTGGATGATCTGTCCATTGATATAAGTGGAGTGTTAAAATTCTCCTATTATTACTTTGGTCTTGTCAGTGTCTTCCTTTAGGTCTGTTAATATTTATATATTTTGTTGTTTCTAGATTGAGTACATGTATATTGATAATTATCATATATTCCTTTTTTTTAAGATTTATTTATTTATGTTTATAAGAATGGGTTGCAGCCAGAGATGCAGGGGTTAAGAGGTTTCACCAGAGATAGAAGGGGGAGAACAGGTGGATTTATTTTAACACACTGCTGAGGGGAACAGCAGAAAAGACAAGAGAGGTCTGCTGCACCATGTGGGTCACCTCCCTGGCTAGGGATCAAACTCGTGCTGCAGTGGCTGTGAATAGCTTTATAGTGCTAAGATTTAACATCTTGGATCACCAGGAAGGACTTAACATCTTGGGTCACCTGTTTTATTGATGCCTTTATCTTTATATCACATCTATTTTGTCTCTTATCTTTTTTGACTGGAAGTCAAATTTATCTGATATAAGTTACAGTGGTTCCTGCCTTTTCAAATTTTCCATTGACACAGGTTACAAATTTCCATCCCATGACTTTGAATCTATGTTTGTCTTTACAGCATGAGTGTCTTATAAGCACCATAAAGAGTTGAGTTGTATTTTTTAGTCCATCCATATACTCTTTGCCTTTTGATTGGTGAATCCAGTCCATTTACACTGAGTGATTATTAATATATTCTGGCTTACTACTATCATGTTGTCTTTAGTTTTCTGGTCCTTCTATTTATTCATCCTCTTATTCAATTTTTGTGAGCATTCTACTCTTAAATTTAGATAATAGCACACCTTTTAAACTTCTTGCAGGAGAGGTGTAATGTTGGCAAATTCTTTCAGCTTTTAATTGTCTAGGATGTCCTTAATTTCTATCTTATGTCTGAAAGAGAGTCTTGCCACATACGATATTCTTGTGGAAATTTTTATCTTTAAATATTTTGAATATGTAGTTCCATTCTGTAGGATCATAAAGTTTCTGCTCAAAAGTCTCGTGAAAACCTCATGAAAGTACCTTTATAATGTACCCATTTCCCCCACCCATCTTCAATATTCTTCATTGTCTTGAATTCTTGATTGTTTTATTACTGTGCATCTGGTCTGGTCTTGTTACATTTAGATAATGGGAATTTCAGTTATTGAATTTATATTCCATTTTCTTCCAGGTTTGTGAAATTTTCCTTTATTTTTTTTAATAAAGTCTCTGCGCCTTCTACCTTCCTTCTCTTTTTAGGATACTCATTATCATTATATTTCCATTCCTAATAGAATTGGTGAGTTCTTGTAGTGTTCATTTGGGTATTTTGTGTGTGTGTGTGTGTGTGTGTGTATGTATGTGTATGTATATACATATGTATTTTACATCTCATTTCTCTCTTTCCTGAGAGAGACATTGTTCATAGTATATTTTGCTTCCGTAGCTTTCTCTGGAGTTTCTTATCTCATTTAATGAAATTTTTACATCCTGAATCTTATTTGAAGTTTCAATTTCTACATTCTTTTGTTAAGTTTATAACTGATTTCATTTTTCTAATTCTGTTATATATTTTATTACCTTATCTGAGTTTTCTTATATCATTATTGACTTGCCTTTCTGAATTTTCTTCTCTTTCAGGTTAATTATTACAGCCACTTTAATTATCTGATAGTCTTTCCATGTCTTTTTTTGGTTGAATTATAGAGTTGTCTTGTTCTTGTGATGTCATATTTCCTTGCTGTTTTGAGTTGTCATGTGTTACATTGACCTACTGACTATGTATTTTTCATCTGCTCATTTGTTACTTTAACTTTTCCTATTTTTATTTTTTTAATATCTGTAACAGCAATTTAAAGGATTAAACTACTTTCTCTTTTTCATCAGGTAATGCTGTGGTTTCATTTTATTTTGGCCATTCCTGGCTTTCATCTTTATTGAGGTAGAGGCAGGCTTTATTTTGTTACCTGTATACTGATGTATAGATACCTGTGTTATATAGACCTTCTTAAAAAAAAAAAAACACACATTTTTCTTCTGTTTACAGTTTTCTTTTTTTCTAAGGCTTCACTTGGTCATTAGAGCAGTTTCAAGAAGCAACATACATTTACATATAATTAAGCCAGGTGCATAAGAAATCAAGAGTCCATCAGACTTATAATCATTTTGCTACACAAACCTGTTAAGTTCTGCCTTCTTAGTGGTATGTTAGTATGTTTTACTGCTTAAGACAATATACAGCATTATTAACTTTCCTTCATTCTTATTTTATCTCATCTTACCCATAATTAATCCCTCTCCAGAATCCACTACCCCTCACCAACACCATTCCATTTCCTAAGATGCTGTACAAATATCTTTATAAAAATGTAAAGTGTCTTACATAATTTTTCTACTTACATATAGGCCTTCAATGACTTTCCATTGACCTTATATTCCAAACTCCAACTTCCATATATAATTTATGATATGGCAATGTGCAGTGAATAAAATATTACACTCTAATCTAAATTTAGAGAAAGGAATATGATAATTTACCAAACAAAATGATGTTCATTGCAATATTATAAACTATATGATCAAAAAATGAATACTCTTCCAACTATAATAAATCATGCAAAAAAGACAAAATACTTAAATTCCTCAATATTTCTAGTATTTTTAATTACACTGTACTAAATTTAACTTTATATTTTTTAAATTTCCTTATAGATTAGCCACTTTGTATAAAGGAATTTTTGATGTCTGACAAATAATTATCTGTCACAGTTCAATCATAACTTTCTCTATGGGTTATCAAGATCACTTCGCATAGTTTCCACTCACACAGTCTTTTTTGTGGTCTCAAACTACCATACAAAGTAATTTAAAATGTTCTAGTTTTACAACACATTAATCCATAAAGTCTTCCAATTTCTTTCACACTGTTGCCTATAGAAATTAAGTTTATTTAATTAACCCTTCCATCACAGTTCCTGCTACTCCACAAAAGTAACCAGGCCAACATTTCTAAGCATTATTAGGCAACAAATCAAAATACAATACTAAGCTGATCAACATTACATATTTGTTTAGTTGCACAGTATTATGTGGTTTCCCTGCAAAAGCCTCATTACCTGATTGATTTATTGATTACTTCTCTTAAAGCAAGATCAACCACCAATTATTTTAGATTTAGGCAGAACCAGGTAAGTTAGAAAACATTTAATTTTTCCCAACACATTTCTTGAGAGTGTGCCTCTCAAATAAATGCAAGAGAAAGATGTCTACTGCCCTAGGGAATAAGTAAAATGGGTCTAATGGGTCTTTTTTTTTTTTTTGTGACTCAGCATTCTACATTTTTGCATGCTGAGCTCTAGAAACTGGATGGAATAATTAATATAAGGACCCTGGGGCTTTTCCAAAGGAAGCCAAGGATGAATATGGTGAACAGCATAAGATATCACAGCCCTAGGAAAGATGAATCCTGGTATATCTGTGTGTGATTAAAATCACTCTTTTTTAGGATAATACTCAAGTGACTTGGGAATATTTTGGTTTTGGACACTTTGATCTGACTTTGGCATTAGGGACATTTCCAAACCTTCAATATTTTCTACCTCTGTAGGAAACTTCCATTCAGTAAGAAGTAGATAGTAAGGATGAGTTTAAATGTAATACAACTTAAATTTAGGAAAGACATATAGAGTGAAAAAGGAGGGCATACCTGTCATATGAACACAACGGCATGAAAATCTACTTTATAACCCTTCCAAAGCCACCCACCCCACACCTCCCTGAGGATAGAGCCTACATTGTCACTACTCACCAGAACTAGCAATGATTCCCTACCCCAGTAGTTTCTTCCCATCAGCTCCAAGACTCCTGGTACCAGCTGGAGAAGAAAACATAGCTTATATTACCACACTTCAGACATGCAAACCTCACTGACTGATTCTGTCCCCCCCAAAAGTGCCCATACCACATTCAGTAAGACCAAATAAGATCAAGTTCCCAATGATACAAGAATTCATAAATCCATATGGTAGACCTTCAGGTTGAAAAGACTATTTATAGAAAATATCTTGAAATGGAATGGGCATTCAGTCTTGAAAAATTGATTTTTGTAAGTCAGAACTATGAATTTAACAGAACTACTTCACATTATTATGCAGACTTCAATACAGGACAATGGTATCTAAGAGGAACAAAGAGATTATGGTCCAAATGAAATGAGAACAAAAGCAGTCTACTCCCATTCTCCGTCTGAAAACTGAAAAACATATGTTTGTTGTCTCTTTTAACATGGATTTCCTATTTCTGTATCTTCATTAGCACAATTTTTTTCCAGAAGTCTCTTGTCTAAGGAAGTAGTTTGACAATTACAGAGATTTCTTCAAAGATCTCTTCAATGGAAAGTATCACCAATGTTGTCGGTAGTCAATATTACTCTTTTATCCAGTTCTGAAATACTGTGTTCTTATACTTCTCCAATTCTAATAAAACTTTCTACTACTCTGAATGTTTCTTTAAATCAAAATTCCACTTCTCAACAAATTCTGAAGTTTATTTTCTCTAGCCCAGTATATTGTCAACACTTTGTGAGGTAGCATATCATATAGATAGGTTCTTTGATAATGTTTAGGGAATGAGAGATAATTGCATAACAACAAAACTCTGATCTGCAACACTATAGTCACCAGCTCTGATGGATCAAGCTTGGCCTGTGATTATCATTTTCCAGGATGTATGACCCTACCTTCTCACTCAGCACCAACAAGATAAAGTGAAATATACCTCCTAGCCAATCACAAAAGATGTTCATTCCCACTCCCCATTCTAGATAGCTTGCCTCACGCTTCCCCAGGCAGCATCCTACAGTCAGAGAAAAATTTATATCATCCCAGATTTATCTTTTATTAAAAGCTTTCCCTCCCAGCTCTTTTTGTGTCTTTGCCAAACACAAGTGATGGTGGCTGACAAACTTATGTCAAATGGTGTCTCTTTGTCCTCCTTATTTTTTACAGGAGCCAGCTCTCATCATCAGGATTTCAAAGATACAAGAGAAGATTTTAGAAGACACTGGCAACATATTTCTTCAAAACAATTAAATTTTAAGTCAAGTTTTTAATAGAAATTGTTGAACTCCCTGTTTACTTAAGAGTCTAAATGTCAATTAAGTGCTGTGTACTATTGATAACCTCATAGGGAATTGAGGAAAACAATAAGCAAGCACTCCTGAACAACACAACCTAGTCACATATAAAATTCACTGAAAAAGCCTGCCACATAAAAAGAAAAAAACTGTCTTCGACATCTCTCATTTTTCATTCTTCAGTTCAATAGCTGGTTATCTAATCGCAATTCACTTTTATCTCCTTCCACACTACTTACAATAACACTGAATTGTCAATTTATTATCTTTAAACCCTTCTTAAATGCTGATGACATTTTATAAGTATCTATTTTTGAAAAAGGTACCAAAATAAATTAAAAGGTATAACGTGAAAGACTAAAATTATTCTCCTTATGGAGACAGAAAATATGCCCTGCAATTTCTTATGCATGGGGAGAAAGCATACAATGTATCTTCTGAAGGAGGCACGTAATTTTTCTCCAGGATGGGTAACTACTCAGAAAATAACACTATAGGTTATTTTTGATAAAATAATAATAATAATAATAATATGCACATCGCAACAAGAAAAATAGATAACTGAATTTCATGTAAAATAAAATGTGAGAAACAAAGGATAAAAATAAGTTCAGTTTTAAAAATAAGTTCAGTTTTGAATTCTTAGAAAGCACAGATCCTGAGTATCAGCAATTATCATAAAAGATGAGCTGAGAACATTAATGTCTAATGGCAATGACAGACTGTCAGAAATTTCATAACTGTTACCAATATTCTAATAAAATATTCCAGCAATTAATTTGTTACTGTTTTGTATGCTGTACTAACCAGAAGGTTTTAGAATATCTGTGCTAAATTCAAGAGTTTTGTGATCAGGATTAATTTGGAGAACCTAAAGAAAAGTGCTTATACAAACATATAGAAAGGGCATGAGAAGACAGAATTCTGGGCAAATGAGAAAACAGGCCAAGAGATTCCTTAGATCTTAGCATTAGCATACAGTTTGATGAAATGCTGAAATTTTTATAGTACCCAGGATGGAAACTTAACCAAATTTTATTTACATATTAAGGAAGAATAACCTCACAAGGCCAGAGAATGAGGGAATACACAAGCAACTGGCATTCATGAACAGATGATTCTGCATATGATTCTGTAATTACAGCCGTAAACATATTAATACAATGGAAATTTGCCTTTTCTCTGTCTTCTTCCCCTTCCCCCTTCTCTCTCTACTCCATGTGTATCTATCTCCTTTATTAAATTTCCCATATTGGTGATTTTGTCAGCATTCATAATTAATTTTCTGCTTTTCTCTTTAAATTTAAAGTAGTATCCATTTCTTTCTTTGTTTTACCTTTTTCATTCCCACAAAAAGTGAAAGCTTAATGAAACAATCTAGAAAGGAATTTATTAACATTCGCAGTTTTCAAGAGAGGAGCACAATATGAAAAGAGAGACCTGAATGAGGAGCTATTTTATTGGGGTTGAGCTCAGGTTTCTAAACTCTGTATTCTTTAGTAAAGCAAAATATGTGTGACTCAACCTTCACAAAACCAATATAAGAAAGCAATACAATATGAGCAATTAGTGAATTTGTAACTTGGGGTTCTGGGATATATAGAAGTGTGAACTGTAAAGTATGCATATATACATATATTTATTAAACACATATTTCACATTATATGTTCTACATGTTTACACATATGTGTTTCATGTGTGTATGCTACCTATATAATTCACATGTAAACCTATATATTTCACTAAAAATAAGGCATAGTATTTCCTTTTACCTTTAGGCAAGATGAAAATATTTTCAAACCGGACATTCTCTCTTAACAGTTGATGTTATTCATAACTAAAAATTCCAGTGGAAAGTGAGTTTTGAAATATGAAGGGGAAAAACAACCAAGCTCCTAAATTGTAGTTAGTTCTTGGTAGATTTTATTGATTTTTTCTCCCATTTTCAGAGCTATTAAACAGGGTAACAACACTGCAGTTTTTTTTAAGTAATATAAACAGTAAAAAACAAAACAAAAACTCCATAACATGACAATTCCAAACAAAGAAACTGCAAATGAACAATAAATATAATTTCAAAGTTCAATCTCATTGGTAAAAGAACTTTATGCTATAACATTCTTCACTTACAAATGGTCAAAATAAAAATAAAAGTTGGAAATAAGACCATGTTGGTACACACATAAGAAAATAGAAACATTCATACTCTATGAGTGAGGACACACATTTATTTATTTAGTTTTAAATATTTATTTATTTATTTTTTAATGATACAAGAACTGGGGTCTAGGTCAGCAGTGCAGGGGTTGAGAGGATTCACCAGAGACAGAGTGAGAGCAGAACAGGCAGATCTACTGAAATACACTGCTGACAGGAGCAACAGGCAGGTCAGGAGAGGTCTGCTGTGCCATGTGGGTCAGCTCCCTGTCTGGGGACTGAAATCAGGCTGCACTAGCTGGCAATAGCTTGATGGCACTGACTTTAACCCTTGTGCTACCAGGCAGGCCTCCAGAAAGAACACACATTTAAAAGCTAAATTCTGTTGGCAATTTTCCAACATGAAGCAAATATTTAAAAGTATTCTCTCATTCACCTACCAACTAATATTGGATGTGCATTGATCAAAATCAGTTAAACTTCTCCAAACTTGCATATACTTCAGAGAGACTGCAGGACTCTAGGTGCCTAATCTGCTTTTTATTAGAGCCTTTCCTTTAGAAAATATGAATATAAAAAAAATCTTTGCCCTTTGAGATGTAAATCTTTTTTAAAACCCAGGAAGATCCTTCCCTAGTATCTGGGAACCGTCTCTTGGAAATGTAAGCATCGAGGAAGACCGAGCCTCATCTCCCAGTGTTTGTGGGTCTGTGGGAACCTGACTTCTACTGCTACTTTGCTCCAAATTATCAAACTACTTCCTGTCACAAAGATAAAAGAAATTTTACTTTTCCTTTAGGTAAAGCCATTTAGCAAATACAGACAGCCTGTGGTGTCCCTCTCACTCCAATGCTCTGAAGTCCTCCTGTCCTTGAGTTCACTTCTAGTCTCTCCCACTATTATAATAGATTTAAGTAAAGTCTGCTTTGCCTGTTTAACTTTTTCCAGTGGGATTTTCACTTTGAAAGTATCAAAAGGTATGTTTTACCATATTTATGGTTTAATATATTTACTGTATGGTTTAATGCAGGAAAAGATAGTGAATCGTTAGTGATCTTAACTAAGTAGATAAATTTCAAGTTTTATGAAGCAAATAAAATAGAAGGATAGAAAAAGATAGTTCCTTTCTTGCACACATCTCCACACACAAATTTTTCAGTAGGGAAAAATTATAAAATGAAAATATAGTTTTAAAATATTTATTTTGTTTATTTATGAATAGAAGAACTGAGATATAGGCCTTTGGTTAAGAGTATTAACCGGAGGCCCTCCCTGGTGGCACAGTGGGTTAAAGCACTGCACTGAAAAGCTAAAGCCACTTCCGCATGAGTTCAATTCCCGCCTGCCCCGGAGGTGACCACATGGCGTGGCAGACCTCTCCTGACCCGCCCGCTTCTCCCCTCAGCAGTGTACTTCGTCGATCTGCCTGTTCTGCTCCCCACTCTGTCTCTGGTGAAGCTTCTCGCCACCCCTGAGCCTCTGGCCTGTACCCCAGTTCTGTATGTACAAATAAAATAAATCTTTAAAAAAAAAAGAGTATTAACAGGAGACAGAATGGGGAACAGAACAGGTGGATCTACTGAAATGCAATGCTGAAAGGAGCAATGGGCAAGACAGGAGAGGTGTCCTGTGCCCTGTGGGTCAGCTCCCAGCCTGGGACTGAACTTATGCCACAGTAGCTGGTGATAGCTTGATAGCCCTGAAGCTTAGCCCCTGCACCACCAGTGAGGCCCTAAAATAAAAGCATCTTCCATCAATTGACTCCAGTTGTTTGAGTCAACATCTTTGTTGGTTAATTATGGTTTCAAATAAGGCAATAAAAGGCAATAGAGCAATAATATGCAGCAAAATGCAAAAGGATCATAATTTGACATTACAAATCTTTCACAGACACTACATTCCATGTAATTGATGAATGTGTTGCTCTGCAACTATTTATATAACAAGCTAAGCCATTGAAAAATGAGGCACTGTCATGTTTTGAACAGATACCAACTTAAGAGAAAATCAGCAATGATGGCATGACAGATGCTTTCAATAATTTGCATGTCAGAGAATTAAGAGATACTGTGAAGACAATGGTCTTGATTTTTGCTGCCTATAGGAATCAATTTGGGGAATTTTTAAAAACACAGATGGCTGGGTGTAAGGCCTGGATGTTAGGATTTTTTAAAATTTCCATATGTTTCTAATGTACACAGTTATTAGAAAATAATTGCTGTAGCCAGTATTCCTGGAGTCATCCATTCCCTAACATGCTGGTCATTCTTTCCACATGTGCCTAAACTTGACTTCTAATGTGACACCCAATCTGAATTTTATTTACTGACTGAAGTTGGACTAATTTTCTTAGTTTTCTATTTCAGAATACTAGCAGTCCATCCTGGAACAGCCGTGGTAAATGAAAATTGATGGTAATATGGTTTGATCTCAGTAATCACAAAACCAGGTGAAGTGAAGATTTCCTAGATATCAGTCAGCACAAGAAATCCAGGATCCAGGATCATTCCTCAACCCCAACCAAAAAATTTTACAGCTTTTTAAAAACAATCTGACTGACCTGACCACTCATTAATGAAATCATCAGATATTCTAAAATTCATGTTCTTTACCCACCTACACTCTTATCTAAATTTTCTCACCATCTTCTTTCTCAAATTTAAAACTGCCTTGCCCTGAGGATTATGCTTCTTTTATCACCCTATTAGGATAGCCATTTTTTTCTTTCAAAGCCTTGGAAATGATAGGATATTTCTCTTCTCCAATTCCATACCAATGGATCCAATTCAATGTATTTCCCTCTATTTTTCCTAAAATCTTTTAAATCTTGTGAAATGAAATATAACACCTATCACCCCTCATTTTAATCATCTACTGACTGCTTGATTAATTTCTTTCCTTCCTGGAGGATTTCAGCCCCTTGCTTATACGCTAGCACTTACTTATAATTACTGGCTATTCACGATCTTCTCAATAATCAGGCCTCCAAATTTCTAGACCTCTTTTCTATGATGTTATTTCCACCTATCTCATCCTCTTTCACTCCAACACATGCTCACATTTTTATTTATCCAGATAAAGTCTTTGGTTTACCACACTGAAATATTTTTTGATATATGCTAACCTCACATAACAAAAGATTGATTTGGTTATATCTAATACTTACTATATGCTGTTTTTTCTTGCACATAATCAAAGATGGCCAGAGAAAGCATAGTTGTGCCAATGGATGGCATCTCCACCCTATCAATTCTGTAATAACCATCACTTCACTCTTATTCTCATATCTAAATTAAATTATCAATCCTCTGAGTTAAATCTTCAATTTAACTCACTGGTAAAAATTACTATCATTTCTCACTTTTATTACTGAAATATCCTCCTCAGTGATGTCCATGCTTCCACCAACATCACATACATGGGTATTCTTTTCAATTTTAAGTCAAATACTGTTATTCGCCAACTCAAAGTTCCTGATGACTTTAAGTTCACTCAATAAAAAAGTCTTCAGCTTTACCTACCACTGTCTCTGTGATCCTATCTAACCTCATTTCCTAAGACTTTTCTTCAGTAATTACTCCTCATCAATCACACTGAACTCTATGCTGTTCCTTCAACATTGAGACTCTGATACCAGGGCCTTTACATTTGTTTTTCTCCTGAGGTTAGAATCTTCTTCTAAAGATACCTACATAATTCTTTTTCTGACCTCTTCTAGGCTTTTATCAAATATCATCTTTTCAGCCACTACTTTATTAAAAATTGTAAACCTCGGCCCTCCCTGGTGGCACAGCGGGTTAAAGCACAGCACTGAGAATCTAAAGCCGCTTCCTCAAGAGTTCGATTCCCGCCTGCCCCGGAGGTGACCACATGGCGTGGCAGACCTCTCCTGACCCGCCCGCTGCTCCCCTCTGCTGTGTACTTCGTCGATCTGCCTGTTCTGTTCCCCACTTTGTGTCTGGTGAAACCTCTCACACCCCCTGAACCTCTGGCCTGTTCCCCGTTCTGTATGCACAAATAAATAAATCTTTAAAAAAAAAAAAATTGTAAACCTCTCCCCCAGTACTCCTGATGTTTCTCCATGCTCCATTGCACTTACATATAACCACCTATTATACTACATAGCTTATTTTTGTTTATTCATTATCTATAGTATGCCTGTCCTTAGGCTAATTCCCCCCAATTTAAAAAAAGTGGGTGACATGGACATTACAACTGAGATGAAAAAAGGCACACAATGATGTAAAAATAAACTATAATATTAATATTTTTTAAGTGGGTGAAATATAATTATCTGAGTAAAATTATCTCCTAACAATTAACCTTTTAAATTAAGAGTAAATGATAACTATAAAATCAGAAGACTTACTTTTTGTTCTTTGGGCTAGATAATGCTTAAATATGTATAAATAACTTTTTAAAATCTTTGAGCTCTTATAAAAATATTTTTAATTATAGTAATAAAATCTATTACAGGTATCAACAAATATATTTTTTTGGTCAAAGTTCTTAATGTGACACAAGTTTAAGTTAGACTTGTATATGGGATTCATATGGTGTCCAGAATCCCATGGAAGCTGAATTAATACACCAGAACTTAAAAAATAAAATATTGTTTTGCTTCCAATATCAGCTACAATTATATTTCTCTTCTCTCGTTTATCTATCTTCTCCTATCCTCTCTTTAATTCCCACTCCTGTGTATTTTACATTTTATATTTCACAGTGAAAAGAATTCATCTGAACGTATTAGTACAAATACAAATATCCAAGCAGATCTTGTGTTTAACATACTCCTAGCATTAGAAATGACATTAATTTTAGGTTTCCAAATCATTGTATCTTTCACTGTAATTAATATAATTCAAAGAAGCTATTTTAAGATAATGGGAAAAATACTAGTTAGAAAGAAAAAGCTTGGTCCTAACCATCTTTTGCTATTACTGAGTATATGAAATGTCTCTGTAAATGAATTTTAACCCATGCTACTTTCATTTAAAGTTTTTATAGCCTCCTTGAATTCAAAAATCTGTAAGGAATACTCAGACTATGATAAGGTTAAAATACTGTTACTGATCTATGAATTCTTTACATTGAAAGTCTCTCCATTTTCTCACAGTGTTCTCCTTGTTATGTAGAGTTAGAGTGGCAGACAACTACAAATAAGAAAAAAACTGAAAGCTACATAACTGGTCCTTAAATATTTCTAAGTGATTTCTTTAAGAATCTACACATTACATTGTCTAGCTGGAAATGCACTGGCTTATTTAACAAAACACCAAAGTCACTATTATTAGAGAATAAAAATGAATTTTCTATAGCCTAACATTATACAGTAGTCTAATGTAGGTAATGTTGAAATACAGATGACTTTAGAAGCTCAAAAACAATCATTCAAACAGAGCAATTTTCTGCATTACTGCTTGACTTCCTGAGAAAAACTAACCTTTTATATAATGGAAAATTGGAAGAAAACAGTATTACTAAATAAGATATTTTCACACCTGGCAATCTGGGAAGGAAAGACATGATGCCTATCATAGAGTGAAGCTGTTTCTCATTGTATTATTTTCTTTAGCTGCCTTTGGTTATAAAAAAAAAAAAAGAAGAAGAAGAAGAAAAAGAACAATTCTCTAGAATCTACTTTTCCAACTATTTTCATCTAATTCATGAGTTCTTCTTTCTATTCTTTAGCTTTAAAACATCACAGTAGGAATTACAGAACCTATTTGATAATTCATATACTAGAATTTAAAGATAATAACACTGAAGACAGGTAGAGCAAACACTGTCGGAAGAGTGAAGTTAAACAGTGGAGGCTTAAGAGAAGGCTCCCTGGGTGGAGATATATTTAACTTAGAGTGTTAAATTCTTTCATTCACCTGTTGCAAAATCCTATTATTTTTTTTGGAGGAAACAAGTACTCAAATAGAATATACTGGTGTTTGACAAGTGTGGAGATGTGAAATATTACACTTTTCCCTCCCAAGGATGATACTTACTAGAGCAAATGCATGTGATGAAATCATTATGAGGAAGAACTAAAATATTAAAATTGTCTTGTTTGCTCATATCTCTAAACTTTTTCTAGTGATAAGTTATTCCAGTGTTCTGAACAGCTTTAAGAAATATTTTGCTTAGCTCTCCCACCACAAATTGGGTCTTTAATACAGAATAACATTAAAAAGCAAGCCAGGACTGAAGTTTAAGAAAAATATCTCCTTTTAGTCCTGCTAACACCCCTTTTAGTGCTAATGATAGTGCTGCATAGCTATCAGCTTGAACTTCTCGCTCAGAGAAGCCTCTATCCTGGTGATAATGCACCTCATCTTCATGCACACTGAAGTGTGAAACACAGGCTAACAGCATCCCAGAGTCTAAGAGTTTGAAAGCTGGAAAAAAACCTAAGTGAAAAAAAAAATCAGTTTGAAGTGTCTCCATCATTTTACCTCATGGGATCACACACACAAAATATCTCCTCCAAAAAGATTTATTTTCATACAGATTAAGAATTTATGAGGAGGGGATGGACCATTCCTCTTCAAGTTCACATGTATAGTTCACCTGTGTACTAGTACACTTCTGGGTGGTATAAATTGAAACAAAGATATAATATATTAAGAAGTAGGAATAGCATAAAATGAAGTCAGGACCTTTAAAGTCTCATTGCACATTACTGCATGTATATGTTGTTCACAGTGCATGTAGTATTAAATGCAGAAATGAAGTAATATAATCAAGGTTCTTATACTTCTGATTGAAATTTACAACTCTCTAGATTAAGAATATCTAATATTGTTATGAAAACTTTGCATGTAAAGTAAAATCAGTAAATTATTGTGTATTTTGATATTTTGGGGAGTAAGTGGTTAGTCTATAGCTTAACTTTCAATGAGACAAAGCTAAAGTGTCTATAAATTAATATATTTTATGTGTATAGCTGGCACTTTTTTTCCTACCCACCAAGCAATTCTTGGTGATCTCATAGATATAATTAGTTGATTTATAGTTTATTGTAAATATTTTATGGTTGAAAACTTTCAAGAGCAAATGAAAGAATACTACTGTTTTTGCATGATTGAGACACAGATGTAATGAGATAATCACTGGAAACAGTAGCCTATTTTCTCACAGTACTACAAATTATTTTCAGAGAAAACTACTAGAGTGTGTCCTTGAACCTATAAAATTGACAGCTTTCACTTACCAGTACAACTGTTAGATTCATTTTTAGTATCCTACTCCTGAGGACCCTCAATTTTGGTTCCTGGTGCAGAAGAGATTATAATCACAGTTGTCACATAGAAATTTGATTCTACTAAGAAAATGATGGTCAATAGCAAGGAACAGGCTATAAAGTGGCCTGCACTCAAGATGGCCTTGGACTAATCCCATTAACTGGGTCTGTGGTGATACCTTGCATGGAAAGAAATTACAAGTGAAACTAAGGTAAGGGTTTGAGACAGGTGATTTGCCTGGGTTTTCCAAATATAATCACAGGGTATTTGTAAGAGGAGGCAAGAGGTTTGAAATTGGTAGACAATATATAATATACTTGTATAATATGTATTACTTATACATATAATACAACATAAGGAGTGAGTAGAAGAGATAATAAAGTATAAAAAGCACAAAATTAAACACTAAGCCATATTTTGTGTGCTTTTCTCAGCATTCCTGGCCATTCTTTGGGAGGAAAAAAAGTGAAGGGAAATTAATGAGTATAAACATGTGTTCTAACATAAAAATCTAACTTAGCCAATGTGACTTCTGTATGAAAAGGATAAACTTTAAAACTGTGGGTACAAATGTTCCATTATTTCTTTATCTACTCACTGCATAAGTCTTCTCTGTCCCTGAAGATTATCTAAACAAGTCTAAATTTAACCTAATTTAAACTTTAAATATCATATTCATGTCTCTTTTGTCCTCTGGGATTCTCCTTAACTCTTTTTGTTCCGCTGTTGTCTGCTTTAAAAGACACACATATTGGCCCTCCCTGGGTGGCGCAGCAGGTTAAAGCACAGCACAAAGAAGCTTAAGCCACTTCTGCATGAGTTCGATCCCCACCTGCCCCGGAGGTGACCACATGGCGTAGCAGACCTCTCCTGACCCACCCGCTGCTCCCCTCAGCAGTGTACTTCGTCGATCTGCCTGTTCTGCTCCCCACTGTCTCTGGTGAATCCTCTCACCCTCCGCATCTCTGGCCTGTACCCCAGTTCTGTACGAATGAATAAATAAATAAATCTAAAAAAAAAAAAAACACATATTGAGTCACAAGATAACCAAGATAACCATACAGCCCTAGTTTAAATATCTTTTAATAAACCTTCCAAAATTATACTTAATGTCTGTGACTTTCAACTTTATTTATTGGATGTTTAACAGCAAAATGGAGGGTAGCAGCTTTCTTTTCTTACCACATAAAGAAATTATAAGATTCAAAAGCACAAATCACAGTTATTGTGAACATAGGGTCAATTAGCAAAGTGAAGGCAAATCACATCTGTGAACCATATCATAGTGTACAGTGGGGCAGTGCAATGGGACCACATGGGGCTACCTGTGTAATCAAGGCCATTCCAGGCTCAAAAACAGCATTATATCCACATTTATGCAGGCTAATAAGTTGCAGAGCTGGGATTCCAAGTCTCCATAGCTCATCTTCTTTCCAAAATACATAAATTATAGCATAGAAATAAAACAGCTAATAGCACCAGCTAATGTGCTCTTCTGACTTCAAAGAGTATGATGCACTATAAATTCTGTGTATCAGTAGCAAACAGCACAGTTAACTTATGTTTTTTTTTTTAAAGATTTATTTATTTATTCATACAGAACTGGGATACAGGCCAGAGATGCGGAGGGTGAGAGGATTCACCAGGGATAGAGTGGGGAGCAGAACAGGCAGATCCACGAAGTACACTGCTGAGGGGAGCAGTGGGCGGGTTAGGAGAGGTCTGCCCCACCACGTGGATCTCCTCCCAGGCAGGCGGGGACCGAACTCATGAGGAGTTGCCTTAAGCTTCTTAGTGCAGTGCTTTAACCCGCCGCGCCACCAGGGAGGGCCCTAACTTATGTTTTTTAAGAACAAGTGCATAGTGATGAAAGTATTTTTACTTTTCCATGTTTTTGTTTGCTATTTTTTACTGAGGTCAGGTTGGTTTACAACACTGTATCTAACTGAGAGAGAGGTACAAGCTCACACTTCTTTGGATGTTTGTGACTCTATCACATTCACCAATAAGTCATCATTCACCACAGTCCACTCAGGTTAGTCTCCATTTGCCCCCCACAACTACCTTTACCCTCAAATAGCCTCAATACTCATATTTCTAGGCTTTGTTCTGGTTTAGTTTTGCCTGTTCATTTGTTTCGTGTCTTCAAATAGTGAAAGCCATATGCTTTGTTACATGTTCTTTGTCTACACTGGGTGTAGACCAAGTGAGCATGACACAGAAAATACTCCATTTTTAAAAATTATTTCTTAAACTTATATTTCACCTTATAAAACAAAAATACAAAGACAATCTCAAGGCCACTAACTCCTAGTAACTCATTTCAGGCATGACATCTAAAAAGAACCTGCTAAGAATGCAAAAGCAAAGAAACAAAAATAAAACCTGACTACGTTTGCCATTTTTTCTTTCTAAAGACTATCCTTGAGAAAGAAATGGGTGTTCAGTTGAGAAAAATCAGTACTGATTTTGGAAATTTAATTTGCTTGTATATGAACTCTAAATTTATCAGTACTGTCTAACTCATGTACATTTGCCACTTTCCAATTACAGTTATGAGATATTAGGTTAGCAAGCTGAACTGAATTTAATATGTTTGCATGACACACTCAACAAGCAGCAGGTTAAGTTTTAAAACCAAGACAAGCTTAGAGATGACAACAGCATTGTTTTTTTCCTTAGCATTCTTCCCTTCCTTTGGGAATGGTTCCTCTTTCAACACTATTGTGTATATCAGTACAAGCATGGATAATAGAGATAGGATTTGCTAAACTTTTAGTGGAACTGCCTACTAAAATATGTAAAAATAAACAAAAATATATTAGACTGAAAGGACAAGTGAAAATTATTTATAACTTTCATTATGTTTGTGCAGTAAGCCACCTGTTGGGTAGTACTTGACTGGTGCAAGAGAAACAGCAGATTTTAGCAGGGTCAATCACAAGATCATGACCCTTGGGCCTCAGTGACCGACATCAAGATGATACCCGACCCAGACCTGAGCTAGCAAAATATATATCTGTGACTTTTCATTCTGGTGTAGAGTTACTGGTTGTGAATCTTTGAAGACTCTTGTCTTCAAAAGATAAAATAGAAAATTTCTCAGCAGAGTTCTAGATATATGAAATTTTGTCTTAACTTTCAATAATATGTGTCAATTACATCCAGAGTTTTTCTGGGTTCCCTTGAACTGGATTTCTATGACATAAACACCTAAACTTTATGAACATATATAAAAACATCAAGATGAGTGGTGTAGTCTACCTACCAGTCAGGCTGTGCAATTTTGAAATGTTTTGTATTTGCTTAGTTTTCATTAAATTTTAGACACGAAAGTTTGTGTCTTATATTAGAAAGTGAAAATACATTCCTTTCTTCTAAGCTCTGCACCTAAGAGTGATAAATCTTGGTATCATGATACCGTACACTGATATGCAGTGTACTAAATACTCATATATATAAATAAATATATATGTATAACCAAGTTAACCAAAAGAAGTTGTAAGCATATTCGCCCTCTCAACATTTACATTTCATATTAAATGGCAAAGCAAAATAATAAAAAACAGTAAATGAAATATCATTAAAATCTAGTTAATTTGCAAAATCATGCAGGCCTTTCAGTCAGATTTATAAAAGCCTTCCTAATCTAAAGTACACACATGCACCACCACCAACTCCACCATCATATGTAAACATTAAGATTTTTTAATTTACATTTCATTTTTATATTAGAGAAAAATATATAATTTCTGGCATTTGATCCTCTCTCCTCTCTTATTGGTATAGAGTTTAATTTTTAATGCAAGTCTTTTTCTCCCAGTTACTAACAAAAGCATCTTACATCTACCACTAAATTCAATTTTTTCATTATAGAATTGATGCATTTTCACCACTGATGGCATTTCAAGCAATGCTAACAGCTAAAACAGATTTTTGTTCCAAATATTAACAACAATGAAGAATCAGGGTCTTCTCAAAAGATCTCCAGCCATCATCATCTCCTTGGGTGGGAATTTAATGACACCTATATATTGAATGCAATGTATAGAAGTGTCAGAATTTATTTCTGAGATTAGTCACAACAACAACAACAAATGTGTCTTCCACTGGTTGCTCTCTTTCTCCTTGTTTACTTGCTCTCAGAGAAGCCATTTTCTATATTAAGAGCTGACTTATGGAGAAGCCCAAGTGTGACCGGGAGCCAAAGACTCTGGTCTTAAGAGCCATACCTGATTGAGTTTGGAAATTGATATTAGCTGGTTGTAGGGATAAACTGACTGCATTATGAGTCACCATTAGTTAGGGGCAGCCAGATCCTAGATTTTTGATATCCAAAAACTAAGCTAACATATATTGGATGTTTTAGTGATGCTACTCTTAGATATCTACACAAAGAACACAAAAACACTAATTTGAAAGGATACCTGCCCACTTTGAAAGGAAATACTGCACTCACAACAGCACTATTTACAATAGCTAAGATATGGAAACAACCTAAATGCCATAAAATAGACTAATTGATCAAGAAGGTTTGGTGACTACACACACACACAAACACACACACACGATAGAATACTACTCAACAATCAAAAAAGTATGCTACTTATAGCAATATGGATGGGGCTGGAAGGGATTATGCTAAGTGAATAAGTCAGAAAGAAAAAGAAAAATATGAAATGGGTTCAATTGCAGATGGAGCACAGAAAAGCCTAACAAAGAATCACAGAAGACAAAAGCTGCTAGCTGACTACAGATTTGACAAATGGCAAGGAAGGGGGTCAAAAGATGGGAGGGAAGCACACAAGAGACCATACTGATGGATCACTGGTGGAATGGTAGTGGGAAAACGATGGATGACACCTTACAGGAGAAGTCAAATATTATCCTCGAATTAATACAAATGTAAGGGGAAAAAAAGGTCTGGTACTATAAATTATATAGTATTAGGAGGCTAGCATAAAAAGCAGTAAATTTGCCTCTAACCATAAAATATTATGATCAAGTCCCTCCCTGGTGGTGCAGCGGGTTAAAGCACTGCACTAAAAGAAACTGAAACCACTTCCTCATGAGTTTGATTCCTGCCTGCCCCGGAGGTGACCACATGGTGCAGCAGACCTCTCCTGACCCGCCCGCTGCTCCCCTCAGCAGTGTACTTCGTCGATCTGCCTGTTCTGCTCCCCACTCTGTCTCTGGTAAAGTCTTTTGCTACCCCTGAGTCTCTGGCCTGTACCCAGTTCTGTATGCACAAATAAATAAATCTTAACAAACAAACAAAAAAGTTATGATCAAGAAATTTTATTTTCAGTACTGAAAATTTCAAATCTACCTAAGTAGGCTGAATAATTATGTGTACCGACATCTATATTTTTATTTCTACAGAAAGGTAACTAACTTCAGAAAAGATAAACTCTTTCCATATGATCCATCTGAGAATTCTGGCTATTCATGAATAAAGGACATTTCTGCTGTGAACTAGCATGAACAAGCTATTGTATCCTAATACAAGTAAATATCATCTTTGTCTAACTAGTTACACTAGTTTGAGTCTGTTTATCAAGTGTTCTGATTATGGTGTAGATCATGAATCACTTGGCTATGATGAAATTCTTGCCTTATTTTCCCAAACTTCCAAATGTATTTTCATGATGATTCAAAATGAAACTTGTCATTTTATTTGCTATGGCATATGTGACAATGGGATTGTTGATTTTCCCGATAAAATTTCATTTCTCAACAAGCTTTCATCACAGAAAATTTACCAACTTGATAGAATCCACTATCAAGACACACAGACAACAATATACTCATTTTTATGAATGTATAGGGGGGCAGAGTATATGAGAAATCTCTATAATAGTCTATCAACTCTCTCTATCCATATCTATGGGTTCAACAACCAGCATATTGAAAATGTGTTCTATGCATTAAGGCCTAAGATGGTTGCTTCTATATTAAAGACATACAGGTTCTTTTTTTTTCTTGTTATTATTCCCTAAACAATAGTTTAACAACTATTTACATAGCATTGTAGTAGGCTATTAACTAATTTTGTAATGACTGAAAATATAAGGGCAGGGGCTTCCCTTCTGGATGGTGTAGAGGTTAAGTCTCAGTGCTATGATGCTGTCAAGGTTGGGGCCTGAGTCCCATCCCTACTCAAGGAGGAAACCCTCATATGATTCACCAGACCTCTTATCTTAGTGTCTGGTCCCCTCAGCCATGTATTTCAGATTCTGCTCCCCACTCTATCTCTGGTGAGTCCTCTCATTGGGGTGTACCTCAGGCCTACTCCCTAGTTTTTGTATGCATAAAGAAATCTTTTTTAAAAAAGAAAATATACTGACAATTTACATATGTTATATAATACTAGGCTATGCTATTTTATTCTAAGAACTTGAATATCTGAGAATTTTGATATTTCTGAGGGTTCTAGAACCAGTCCCTAGTAGACTATAAGCTTCAACTCAAACCTCCTTAATTTTATTACAAATGTAAAACTTCTCTATAAACCTTAAGTCTTTATAAGAATAATATAGTGATTACCAAAAGGGATGGGAGGAAGAATGAATAAATTAGGCAAAAGAGATAAAGTATATGGTGATTAACAGTAGAATTGAAATAAACATAATACAGTATATTCAGGTGAATATTTGTAACACTGTACACCTGAAACTAATATAATAGCATAAACCAATGTTCTTTCATTTTCTTTTCATATTTTTTAAAATATCAAAGCTGTATTTTTTTTAAGGTTCTGTCATTCATATGTGGAATATAGAGAAACAAAACAATAGCCAAAACTAAACCAAAACAGGAATCTGAGTATAGGACTGAGGTTACCAGAGGAGGAGTGTGGAGGGTAGGGAGCACAGGGAGGATGACGGGGGGACATATGGTCCTCCCCTGATAGCTGTGGTGTGAACCTGTAGCTTTAAATAACATGTGGTCATGTTAATAACCAAAAAAAAAAAAGAAAGAAAAAAACATCTTCATATATTTTGAATATGTTTTATCAGATACATGCTTTGCAAATACATTCTTCCACTCTTAACTTCTATTTATATTTTCTCATGAGAGCAAATATTTTGAATTTTCATATTCAATTTATCATTTCCGAACTGATTCTTTTGTTACAATAAAAAAAAATTGCGTAATCCTTAGATCATCATAATTCTCTCCTAAAAGGTTTCATTGTTTTCATTATGAAACTAAAATTTCATAATTTTAGTTTGACCTTTACATCTTGCTCCTGCTATTGTGAATGGTATTCCTCTTTTTGTTTTTTAATGTTCTATCAGGTTTGCTTTTTTCTTAATGTTCTATCAGGTATCAGGTTTGCTTTTATTCTAGTTTTGTGTGTGTTATCTCTGACCTTTTCTGATATAAAAATTCTTAATAGAAAGCTAAAGTTGTTTCAACACAGATACAAGGACACCAAAATGACAAAAGTAGAGACATTTAACTTTAACCATGGGAGATCAATAGCTGCAAAATTGGATTCTTACAATATTGCAAGTTAAAAATCCATGTAATGCTAAGGAATTGAGTAAATAAAGCTGTATGAAAGAAATGAGAGCTAATATCCTACACCGCATTGCCAAGTTATGGTCAACAGTGTGAGTTCAATGCCTTAAGATTGTTCTAATTGTGACATCCTACTAAATCCTTTGCTCTAGCTCTCAGTTCTTTCAGTCATTGTAATTTGTTACTTAAGCAGAAAAAAAAATTACTTTTAATATTCAAGCATACTTAGTTTCCCTATCTTCAGAATTTTTTTATTATATAACAGTTTATTTTTTACATCATTTTGTACATTTTTTTCCAATCTCAATTGTTGTCTTCAGAATTTTAAGAAACATGAAAAGAATTTCTTCTACTTCCCTATTTTAAATAATAATAATTAAGGTTAAAAATGTCTAATGAAATATTCTATATAAATATAATAGAATTAGAGTATCATCCGTGGAGTAGTATCTAACATAATAACATTTTATAAAATGGGAAAATAAAACACACACACCCATACATATGTATCTATGAACTTATATAAAGTAGTCACTTGAAAGTTAAAATTACACTCCCTTAAACAAACAAAATCCCTTTACATTTCTTCTGTTATCATACTCCCCTTCATCTCTAAACAATTATTTTGGTTATCTGTATTTTCAAATGTTAAAACAATTGGTGGAGGACTATGGGTAATTTGGTGGTGGGTGTGGTGTGGTAATATACAACTGAAGAGGTGGTATCCTATTCTTGTGAATCACATCATCTTCTAAATCAATGTAAGTAACACCAAGTTTTTAAAAGATAGCAAAGAAGCAAAATAAATTCCAAATCTTAATAATTATAAAATCAGCATTTGCTTTTGCCTGTTAAGTCTTGATAAACATTTACTTGTTTTTATTTTAATTTTTCTTATTATAATAGTTTGTTTTACATCATTTTGTGCCTTTTTCCATCTCAGTTGTAATCCCCGTGGACTTCCCATTACCAAATCACTCGTGTGCCATCACCATAGTCCCAGGCACTCGGCCCCCACCCCTCATTTTTGATCCCATTCCCTACTCCACCCCCATTAAATGTCTCTGGTATATAGTTTGATTCCATTCCCTACTCCACCCCCATTAAATGTCTCAAGTATATAGTTCATGATTATGATTTCCGCACCCCACCTCCTTGTTGCTCCTGCTATGAGTGAAACAATCTAGTATTTTTCTTTTTTTCCTGTCTATTTCAATAAGCATTATCCCTGCCAGCTCCATTCATGTTGCTGGAAAAGGCACAAGTGATAAATATTTATTTTTATTTTTATTATAAGTTTATTTTTACATCATTTTGTACATTTTTTCCCATCTCAGTTGTAATCCCCGCAGGTTTCCCATCACCAAGTCACCAGTGTGCCATCACCATAATCCCGTGCACTTCCCTCCCCAACCCCCCCCCCCATTTTTGATCCCATTCCCCACTCCACCCCCACACAATGTCTCTGGTATATGGCTGTTCATTATTCTTGTTAGATAAATATTTATTTTTAAACATTTTTCCTACCACCATCCCTTATGTATTTTTGTTACATTCCCTCCCCCTCCCTTAATGCCAGAGTCCTCAGTATGTATTAATGTCCACTAATGTTTTACTTATCAAATCATCTGCTATGTAACTATTCAATACTTGTTCTCATTCTAACTTGCTTTGCTGCAATGTAATTTTCTCAAATCCCTTCCATGTTGCTTAAAACGGCTGCAGTCCATCTTTTACTATGTCAGAATCTAAAGCCTTTTAAATAGCATCTTTGAAATTCGTTATTTCATGATGAGTTTCAACATTACCACCTCCCTGATAATTATTTATACCATTTCTTCTTCCTCATAGAGGTCCCAGATCTCTGGTCAGGAGGCAAATCTTAGAAGAGGTCTTAGTGTATACAGGCGTAAAAGACAGGCTACTCTTTTGACCGAACTTTCACAGCTCAGTTCTTTACTTATGAGAACACAGTCTGTCTCCACAGAAAGTGACTGGTCTAAATGCCAACATCTGAGTCAGTGGTCTTTTTTTCACAAAGTATTATTACAGATAATGAAGAGTTATTTGCTATGACCAAGGTGTTCTAACAGGAAAACTATACAATAAAAACTATTTTATTTGTGTCTTTACCCTTAAGAATGTTTAGAAATGACTGTGGTGATGGCACACGGGTGCTTTGGTCATGGGAAGTCCATGGGGATTACAACTGAGATGGAAAACGGCACAAAATGATGTAAAAACAAACTATTATATCATCAAAAAATGTTTAGAAATGATAATAAACATTCATTGTATAATTTTAAAATACTGACAATCAAAACAGCTTTTCAATTAAATGTCTATATTATTGTCTTCTTTAAATTATTTTTCCAGTAACATAGTGATATTTATTTCTATTTGCCAATAAGTAATAACACCTGCTTCTCCAAACAAATATTTATTGAAAAGGGGGGTTTATTGACTATAGCAGTGGAGCAAAAAATATTCAGGTTTTACTTAAAATATTTACAATTACTGATATACAACAAATACAACTTTGAAGTTGCTTTGATATTATTCAGCTATTGCTAACCAGTCTGAACTATTAACTTAATAGGCTGTATTTTCCTGTTTGGTAACATGTTGTTTATAAAAACTACAGAACTTAAATTAGATGTTGAAATTGAAACTGAAAGAACAGAAATTCAAAATAAGCCGTTTAAGCTTAAAAAATAAAACTATATTTGTAAGATACATTCATTAAATAACAATTAAAGTAAAAAACTACTTCTGACTTCATCTGCATTCAAGATAGGAAACTTGCATTCCCATATTTGTCAATCACTTCTCCACTAAGACTCCTAATGAATAATGCAGTTGCTTACTAAAGCATTCAATGTGTCATGGCATAGTGGCCATCAGTCCATAAATTTCAAATTAATTAGTTTTTAATTTATCTGTATTCACCAATATACTTCTAGCCTCGCTATGCAGTTGTCATTCTTTCCCATCCTAATCATATAACTTCTATAGTGTAAAATAAGAGACCCTGCTCTTGAAGAGCTAAAATATTTAGAGAATGAGTGAGTTATAAACTCAGTGTAATCACCTGAAAAGCAATAGTACAGTAGTTTATTACATCTGTAATATATAATGTGATCCTACTACTTCTGCTCAGTATTAACTACTTTGTATTCGCATATCTTCTGGATTTATTAATGTGTAGTGAGAATGTCCTAGTGACTTTTAAAATATCCTTCATCTATCTCTTTATAGTAACACATTCTTACATAACAAACAAGTTATTTCCCCATTCCCTGCTAAACAATAGACTTTCCTTGCCTTAGAAAAACTTAAGTGTAACAGAAAATAGGGAAAGAATACTATCAAATATGAGACAGCCAAAGACCCATTTTACTTATTACCAGAGGAGGTCATAACATACGAAAGCCATAAACATTTTGATACAGATATTGCTTGTTTGGACTAGGAAAAAACACCATCTCAGCAGAATCAAATAGTCTTAATAAAACCTCTGATCTGCCTTTTTACTTCCAATTAACAATGGTAAAACTATACAAAAATAATCCAATGAACTTTGACAACAGAACTGAGGTTACCAGAAGGGGAAACAGCAGGGATGGGTGCAAGGGGAGACAGAGTTCCATGGATGGTGTTGGTTATATTTCTTTTTTTAAATAAAAAACTAACATTAAAAATTATGATTATAGGGCCCTCCCTGGTGGCACAGTGGATTAAAGCACAGCACTAAGAAGCAAGCCACTTCTACATGAGTTCGATCCCCACCTGCCCTGGAGGTTTTCCACATGGCACAGCAGACCTCTCCTGACTCGCCCACTGCTCCCCTCAGCAGTGTACTTCGTCAGTAGACCTGTTCTGCTCCCCACTCTGTCTCTGGTGAATCCTCTCACCGCCCCTGCACCTCTGGCCTGTACCCCAGTTCTGTATGCACAAATAAATAAATCTTTAAAAAAAAGCTATAAAAATTATTATTATAACTGTGGCTATGGTGCATGGCAAGAGTGAACTGGTGGTGGGAATTATATGGGGACCTCACCTGAGGGGATAAAGCCAGCACTGTACAGAATGAACAATGATATTAAATATACACAGGAAAAGGGGAAACTCCAGTTTCCTTGCCCCACCAAGAAGGAGCATGGAGCTGAGCACAGAAAAGGAGAGAAGAGAAGGATGGGGCAAAGAAATAAGCAGGATGGAGAGCCAGAAGGGAACCTGGGGAAGCCACACAGAGCAGCAAGCATGTGATGAAGAAACCGTGCTCGTTTCTTGGCCCTGGACTGGTTCAAACAGATGTGGGTGAACAACCCATGGGGAGGTTGACTATGGTAGTGTTTATATTGATTTTGATTTTGTTCTTCTCCTTCCAGACTTGTCTGGCCACTTCTGACCCTTTTCTATGTGTCCCGGCCAGAAGGTGCTTTAGTCTTGTGGCCGGCTTTAAGGCCTTGCTTTGGGCCAATCCCTTTTGGGTTGACTTTTGCCCATGAGGGGATGGGTAACTTCAGGTGTCTGATTTAGAAATTATATTCTTTGTCTTTCGTATTGTATACTCACTGTATTAAAGTTCCTTTTCATTAAAAAAAATTATAGTACAACATATTAGAGCTTTTTGTAAATTATGAAATGCATGTTCCTGTGATTTAGTGAAACAAGAATAAAAGCAAAAAAAAGTAATGTGACAAAGTACAGAATAATTTATTATGAATTTTTCCTTATTAATACTACCATTATTTTACTTTATTGGACTTTAAGTCAAATTTATCTCCTAATAATGTCCTGAAAAAGATACTAGTATTAGAATGTAACTATTACACACTGGATTGAAGATTATCTTTTTTTTTCTTTCAACTCAACTCAACAGAGTTTTGTCTAAGTTTTGACATTTTCATCACTCCTAAACAAAACCCATATCCAGTAGCAATCAGTGTCTATCTATAATCTTTTGTCTCTAGTCCTTGCCAAGCCACCTTTTGTCTTCACTTGACATTGCATGTAATGGGAACCACATCACTGACTTCTGTCACTTAGTATGTTTTTTTCGGTTCATTTATGTTGTAGTATAGAACTCATTCATTCTAAATAATATATAGGTTTAACACATTTATTTACAATTGATATACATTTGAATTTCCCACCTTTAAGTATTAATGATGTTATGAACATTCACGTACATGTTTTATGTGAACACATTTTCAATTCTCACATATATAAGTTGTAGTGGAATTGCAAAGTGATATGGTAACTCTACACCTAATATTTTGAGAAAATGTTCATTTCTAAAATAAAAGTGTTGGAAGCTGGCCCTCCCTGGTGGGGCAGTGGGTTAAAGCACAGCACTAAGAAGCTAAAGCCACTACCGCATAAATTCGAATCCCACTTGCCCCAGAGGAGATCCACATTGACCCGCCCACTGCTCCCCTCAGCAGTGTACTTCATCGATCTACCTGTTCTGCTACTCTCTTTGTCTCTGATGAATCCTCTCACCCTCCACATCTCTGGCCTGTACCCCAGTTCCATATGAATAAATAAATAAATCTTTAAAAAAAAAAAAGTGTTGGAAGCCCTACTGTCTCCACATCTTTGTCAACACCTGTTGTTATCAAACAATTTTAATAGCCATTTCTCTGATTATGAAGTGGTATTGCATTGTGATTTTGGTTTATTATTCTCTAGTAGCTAGTTACATTGAACATCTTATCACATGCTTCTTGGTCATTTGTTTATCTGCTTAGGAGAAATGTCTATTACAATTAATCACTCGTTTTTAAATTGTGTTACTTGTCCTTTAATTGTGGAGTTGTAAAAAATTCTCTCTGGGTTCAATTTCCTCTGCACAGAGGTACAATCTTTAGTGGTTCCACTATCTAAAGCCTCCAGGTGGTAAATTGTGTTGTCTGAAAATGTATATCTTTGCATTTACAAGTTCTCTATTTTCTGGCAGTGATATATGAATTATAGAAACATCCCTGCTTCTACTAATTCCAGGAGTCTTTAAGCTTCTCACCTCATATCCTGCTGTGGTATGAAGTCAGATTCCACACTCATGCATTCCACCACGGGTAATTAAAACCCCCCATAACATCCCCTTTTTCTACCCAGAGTCTGAAGTAATGGCCAGCTCACCTAGGCAAAGGGCAAATGTTTTCTAGTTCTCCTCTACTAAGAGCGACCTCAACTTTATGAAGACATATCAGTTTTAAGTTCCTACACTGCTCTGTACCTTGTAGATACTAAAAACCTGCCCTCTGGGTCCAAGTATTATCCTTGGTCACTGTTCTGTCTGTGGGTTCCCATTCCACTTCTTACATTTTGAGATAGCTATATTATTTCTTTGGAGCTCAGTTTTGTAGTATGCACATTTACATTGGAATACAGATTGCTTTTAATATTGATGCCTCTCAGGAAAGCGACTATGATTTATAAGTATAAGGGTTTGGCTGAAAAGGGCAGAAGACAGCAGCTAATGGCCCTCTAAATAGCCCCTATAAATAAATAATATCATCAGTTTATGACTGTGGCAGGTTGAAAAACCTCTGTGTCTAGCAGTCTCTTAGAGATCCCAATCTATCAAAACATTTGCTTAGATATACCCTATTTCTGATAGCTTTGTTTCACATAAGACTAGTTCTTTAGTTCAAGCTGCCACAAGTCACTTAAATTATTCTTAGGAATCCTCAGAGTAGTTTTCCTTCTTTAAACCATTCTGCTTTCAAACATACTTTAATGTCCTAAAAAATGAAAAGGTTGATTCTAATAAATAACAACAGATGTGGTAGCAAGCCATTAGTAAAATTAATTCAACAATAGAGTAATACAGACCACCTGGTTCTGAATTTTGGGATAATAATAATTTCTGGAATTCTTTCTACTCTGACTTCAATCGTAGTGACAGAATCATTGTAAACCCAGTGAATACCACTTTCATTTACTGACCCTAAACATAGTAATTATTTGTTAACAAGGGGTTTTATAAAGTAATTTGTATCCAGTGCAAAGATGAGATAACAATTCAAAGATTAAGTGAAGAATTGCATTTTCTAGGCATGCTTTCTTACTAGCATATTTTAAAAGGCATTCCAAAAGTGACAGAAATAACCTAACGTATAACAATGTGCATATCCATAAAAGTACTTGCCGTGAAGTAAATTTTCATCAAATGTTACTTGAATGAAAAGTCAGTGTGAACAACTCTGGAGAGACAACAAAAATTAACTAGCAATGACTGTTATTATTTTGGTCTAACAAGGTCTTTCAAGAACTTTATAATAAGGTTAAGGAGTTACAATAAAAATTGATAACTTTTAAATAATTAAAACAAATACATCGTTCAAATAAAAGTGACAGGTAATAACCAAATGTCATTAATCATTTTTTGATGAATCATCAATGTATGCTTTAGGAGTTCTGAATTTAGGAAGTTTTAGTCAGTTTGGCACACAAGATTCAGAGTCAGAGCTGGGTATTTTGAGGGATTTTCAGGAAAATAATGAAACGGCTCCTAAAATTCATGGATCACCATGAAACAATTTTTCTTTCTTATGTGAAGATGAAAAGAATAGATTATGGCCATTCTCCTTTATCAAGACTGCCAAGCAAGATCAGGCTGCCCTTTCCTGTAAGATTCCTGCAGATTTGCTCGAGGAGTGAATAATGAGCACATCTGCCGCTTAAGGCCCCGTGTTTATATTCTTTCTCAGTATCAGTCCTGAATACTGATTAAGGGGATAGGTAGCTCTTTCTTTCTCACACCAATTGAGAGGATTGGCATTTACCTACTGGGGTTGTAATTTGATTTCACCAGGAGCTCTCAATCTCTGTCCCATGGAAAATAATGAAAAACCAAGGGTCAATACACTCCTTGCTAGGGGGCTTGCTGGTCTGTTCTGACCCAACTTTGAAGTCTAGGATAGTTTGATATTTGCAGATTCCCAGCTTCAGAACAAAAGATGAAAGTGATGCTGGAAAAATCCTAATAGTTGACACCGCATTATATAGGAAAGAAAGGAAAAACAGAGTCTTTGATTTTGTCCTCTTGGAGCTCTGAAGTTTCTTTTTCATAGAAAACTTATTAAGTAACTAATTTAACTTACTTAAATTACATTTATTAAATAAACTTTATTTAAACTTATTAAAATAATGGGAGCATAATCTACCCAGAGGAAAAGCAAAGGCACTAAATAAAAGAGGACTGTGGCACACTCCTCATTGCAGGTGAGAGGAATGAGACAAACAAATAGTGCATTAGCAAGAAAAAGTAAGTGGTATATTTAGGGGATTTTGAATGAGTCAAGTTGGCTGTTGAACATGATTTCTGTCAAAATATAATGAGACATGAGGCATGATAAATGGAAGTTTAAACTAGGCTGGGCAATAGGACAGAGAGGACTATAAATATCAGGGAGTCATTTCAAGTTTTTGACTCAGGAAGCAACATCAAAGGAGCTTTAAAAGGTTATTTGGGGCTATATTTAGGTGAGATTCGATGGAAAAGATAATAAAGGAACTCATGTAGTTGTCAGATAAACTATGATTAGGGCTGTAAGTAAAAAAAGAAGAAAAGGCTGACTAGGAGAACTAGACTTACTCAAAGGTTGTGGTATCTGGTCTTGATTAAAAAAAAATTATTGAATGGATAGATTTGAGAAGCAGATTCACAAATGATGAACTAGGGAAAAGTTGGTACCTATTAAAATGAATGGCAGAGTTAATATCAGATGCCTGAACTATGAATTGACTGAAAAAGCTACGGAGGTCCTTAAATCTATGACACTGTAGTACAGAATGGAGACCTACTCATCACAGAACATTCCTTCTACTTCTATTATTCATGTAAAATAATACTGGCTTGAGGCAAGTTACTTGCATAAGTGTCATTTCTCACAAGTTCTTTCATAAATGGAGTCCTGAGTCACTTTTATTTCTTTCATCTTTTCTCCTTTGTGGTCCAGGGGCCTCTTTTTATTTTTTATTTTATAACTTTTATTGAAGTAACATTGGTTAGAAACATCCAGTTCACTCTTTCTGAGCTCTTGACATTAAAATTTTTGAAACTGATTTTATAACACTACTCACAGATGATATTCATGTAACCAGCTATGGAGTTTTAAATGAAGAACACTTAGGTTATTTAAAAGAAAAAGAGGTATATTGGAAGTCTAAAGACAGGCTACAATGAGAACGAAGTTGGTAGGGAACCAGTTCCTCCATTTCTATGTTATTACTGTGAAGTCTTCACTTCTTTCTGAATAACTATTTGAATCATCTCTCCCTATTGATAAACTGCTGGTAGCTTCTAGTTTCATATTCTACATTACTCCATTTTGTGCCTGGAAGATCATGTTTTGATTTACCTTATATACTTCCAATTACAGCTTAGGTCATAAATTTGTAAATGTTTCTCAGCTTTGCTTTTTCTTTTTTTTTACTAGCTTACTAGTTTTTTTGTGTGTTGTTTTTTTTTTTAAACCAGGACAAGGTCTACATGCCACTGTCTAACCTAGAGAAAATAACCTGTTGGTTGGAAACTTGCAGTCTGATATTTTACTTTTGTTTTCAAAATGTACAAAAAGAAGTGATGTGGTATTCCAAACATTCCATCATAACTTTTGCGTCTGTGCTGCTCTAACAAATTACCAAACATCTGGGCTTAAGCAACACAAATTTTCTTTAGTTATTTATGTCAGATGTCTACATAGGTCTTATCAGGTCAAAATGAAGGTGTCTTCTATGTGGCTACATTTTACTGGACACTCTTCAGAAAGAGTTCTTGCTTATTCAAATTGCTGATTTGGGTTCCACCTCACTAGAATAGAGAGGAAGTCCCTGTTTCTTCTAACTGTGAATACACAGAGCTTTTATTGATCACCTACATTGCTTACTTCATGGCCCTCTTCCATCTTCAAAGACGATAAAAGTGAGTTAAGTCTATTTCACAGTTTGAATCCTTCTATAAAGCATCTCTCCTTGACTACAGCAATAAATGTTAATTGACTTTAAGATTCATGTCTTAAGTGGGTCCAGTTATCTCTGGATTATTTATTTATCTCAAAGTGTAGACCATTAATCAAACCTACAATGTCTCTCATGTGTGGAAGGTAATGTTCACAGGTTTAAATTCAGGGTACCAATACTCTATCATGAAAACTAGATGACAAAGCCTATGGAGAAAGTTATTTTATTTTGGAGAGAAAAAAGAGGTAAGGAAGGACAGGGCAAACACATCTAGTTCATAATGGTAGTTTTGCTCAAATCATCTCCACAATCTAGAAATTACCATTTCATATCCCTGAAAATTCAGATATAATCTACTTTAGAATCTTTAAACAATATAAGTTCAACTTTTCTCAGACTAATTGTCAAACTCAAGCAATGATATAGTTCTCTTCACATAGTTTAAATTAATTCATTAATTCATCCATTCATTCTTATTTACAATAATGAACATGGTTATATATCATTGCTCATGTATTTCATACTCTAATTTTATTTTGTACCCTCAGCTAAAATATTAGATTCATGAAAGAACTCTCACATCTTGGAATATTAGTAGCATGATAAGCTAAAGATCATCATTGAATATATGAGTGAGTAATTATATAAATAAAACTCTCAGTTTTAAAAACCAAAGTAATATATTCATCATAGAAAATTACAGTTATTTGGGCCCTCCCTGGTGGCACAGCAGGTTCAAGCACAGCACTAAGAAGCTAAAGCCACTTCAGTATGAATTCAATCCCCACCCTGAGCTGACCCACGTGGTGCGGCAGACCTTTAAGTATAATCTAGTAGTTTAAGTTTCACTGAGAATGAGAGATTTGGTATTATTTATGAGATAAATTTCTCATATACATGAACTCATCTTGATATACCTTTCATTTGAAAGGTCATGATTATATAAGCTTAATAGAAACTCTTCATTTCTTAATAGTACAACTGCTTCCATCCTTTAAATTCATATAATTTCTCATACTAAGAGGAGTATTTCCATCAAAATATTTAATTATGCCTAACAATTCTTATGATTATGTAGAATAAATAGAAAACCTCAGAGATAAATGAGTAGATGCATCCAGGTATTTGAACATCAAATATAAGCATTAAATAGAGGCAGGTAATGTTTAATTAAAATTTATCATACTCACAGTCCATACTTTTGCTATTAGTGATAACTCATATTTAAAGTGATCTCAACTTAAGTCTCAAAAAATAAGGCTTAAATTTGTTATTAATGAGTTAATAAAGTTGCTTCTACACAAGTAACTTTCAAATTGATTTGATCACAACCATAAGCTAGAGATCTATTGTACGCTGTGACCATTACGTATGGGTGTATAAAACAGAAAAAAAAATAAAAAAGATTACATATCCATATATGCTGACATTCTCTAGTTTAATATATTTTATTCAAGTATATCCACCTCTTCTAAATTTAATATAAAAATCTTAATGTCAACAGTCATCGATAGATCACCAACAGGGTGGAAAACTAGTTCTAGCAAAATCTACACAATTTAGCTAAACACTGAGCAACATTTTTGCTCCTTATCAATCAAAACTCTATAAAAATATTTTACATTTCAAAATAAAAATTGGTAGGAAATAAAATATTATAGATAGTTTTGGTTTTTTACAGAAATGCTCAAATAACAGATTTGGACTTTGTTCAATATTTATTGTTTGCTGTCAGCAAGAAAAGAAATTACAAACATTATGATAAACACCTTGAAACACTGTCTGTTTTCAGTTTAGATTATAAATTCTCTCAGCTCATAAGTAAACTGGAAATGTTATTTTGAGTCTCCAGTGTGAATCACAACAGTCTTATGCATAAAATGCTGTAATAATAAAAGTACACTAAATTTTCCACTAGTGAAAGAACACAGTTGCCAGGATGAAATATTAAATCAAAAGACGAGGTTGAAACACTGAAATAATAACATCTACAAACAGAAAGCCTTATCAAAATCTGATCTGGAACCAAGTCTTCTGTAGTCACTGATGTCATGCAAATTTCTATCAATAGAGAATATTTTATGTATTCTAGTGGTGAAATATAAATTTTTTAATACGGCTCTGCATTTAATAACTAATGATATAAAAGTCTTTTCTGGAAAATGTTTTATTATGTGAACTATATTGCTAATATATCACATTTTACTATGTGACAATATGTTGAAATATGGCATTTTTTAAATATTTTAAAGATGTATTAATTCAAACATACAAGTAGAGTAAGGACAGAGGTGGGGGTAGAGTGAGAAGATTCACCAGAGACAGAGTGGGGAGCAGAACAGGCAGATTTATTGAATTACACTGCTAAAGGGAACAGCAGGCGAGATAGAAGTCTGCCATGCTCTATGGGTTACCTCCCTGGCCGGGGATCGAATGGCCCAGTGCTCCAGTGGCCTTGGATAGCTTCATAATGCTTTAACCTGTTGTGCCACCAAGGAGGGCCCTATGCATTTTTTTTTAACTTATAAAAATCTAAGTCAATGCCAGGAACACTAAGAAAGCAACTGAAATGCATTGTGGTGACTATTTCAATACCAAATCTTACATAAAACAAGAAAATATGTTTAAAATAAAATTTTCAAACATTGAATGCCTATAAAATGAATACATTCATGTAAAATGAGAGAAAGCAAGCCTAGATGTTTTGAACTACTATTGTTGAGCCACATTTTCATATTTCAAAATAATTTATAGTGAAAACTGGACTTCTGTCATATAATGATAAATATATAGTTACATAATGATAAAGTGAAAACAAAATGTGACTCAAGATTGCTGAGATAACACACAAACAAGTATTTACTGAACAATTTGATTTAGAAATCTCAGAATCATTTATCTTTTAACTGAATACAATTCACAAATTAGCCAAAAACTAAATAACACGTTATAAAATAACTGACTCTTTGGAAACAGTTTGTTGCAGTTATTTATACAAAGCTAGTGTAACTAATATATATAATATATATATATATATACACACACACATATATATAAGCATAATCAAAGTATCTTAAACCACTATAGTTAAATATTCAGTATGGATAATAAAATTTTCAATCCTCAATTGTTTTTGTCATCTGCTATACTTCAGAAAATGTTTATTATACCCACAAAATTATAAAATAGCGAAATAGTTGGTAAATAATTGTAACAGAACAAATGACAACAACCTCACAATTATTGCCATCAACAATCACCCTACCCCTTTGTTCCCACTGCTCCTTCCATACAGAGATGCAGTCAACTTCTTCTCCCCTTTATTCTCATCTAATCTTGTGAGTTCCACTAATCAACAAAATGTGACTAGATATGTGTAGAGATATCCTAGAGTTCAGATTCAAGATCTTAATGGGAAAGGCAATATATTCAACAATTTTTCTCTCTTGGAGCCCTTAGACAACCATGTTGTGACATATTAACGTGACAATCTGGACTGGTGGCATGAAGAGGAGAATACTTTTCTAGATGAAATCCCAGTTCAACAACCAGCAGAATGTAGTTTCATGAGTGATGACATTTGAAAACAGCAGTGAGATGATAAATTGATGGAATGATGAGAAAAAAGAATCACTATTGCATTAAGCTACTAAGCTTTAGTGTAGTTTCTTACATAGGAACAAGTAATTGAAAGGATCACACACACACACACACACACACATACACATATATATCCTCATGTAAACATACTTCAGGAAATATCTAACTTTCAGCATAAATCTTCCTTATTAGGAAGCTGCCAGATTAGAAACACAGATAAAATATAATAAAAACAAAATGCATAATAGGTGTTGAAGGCAACCCATAACGACTGCCTCCCACTGCCCCAGCCTTTCCAGAGAATGCACTGTCATGAGCTTTCATGGCCAAGTCTGAGCCACGATCTGCAGTAGTCTCCACTCTGGGGGTCCTAAGAGGGAACACACCTTTCGTGCCAACATAGTGAGAATTCAATCATACATGCACACTTTTGAAACCAAAAGGTATATTATCACTGCTTCATTATGGGACTTTTTTATGGCTTTCTGTTGTTGCCCTGACTGTTGAGAGACATCAGTAAGAATAACAATTAAGGGCCCTCCCTGGTGGTGCTGCTGGTTAAAGCACAGCACTAAGAAGCTAAAACCACTTCTGCATGTGTTCGATTCCCTTCCTGCCCCAGAGGTGACCACATGGCGCCTGGCCCACTAGCTGCTCCCCTCAGCAGTGTACTTCATCAATCTGTCTGTCCTGCTCCCCACTCTGTCTTTGGTGATCCTCTCACCACACCTGGGCCTCTGTACTGTACCCCAGTTCTGTATAAATAAATAAATAAATAAATCTTAAAAGAAAAAAACTTAAAATGACATAAAAAGAAGCAAACTGAGTTTAGATGACTTTTTAAAAAAGCATATATTTTTAAATTATAAATAAGAAAAATATTTCTTAATAATGTCTGAATGTCAAATGTTCAAATCAATTTAATATATTCTGTATAAAAATTACTAAACTACCATGAAGAAGACGATATTTGGTCTTAAATTTAACGCTGTCAATTCTGTTCAAGTTGCTTAATTTCTTTATGCCTCATTTTACTGAACAATTAGAATGATAATATCTGTCCCTCCATAGATCACAGGAAATTCGTTCAAATAAATGAGATAATATATATGAAAGTACTTTTGAAGACTACCCAAGAGGGCACTTAATGACACATGAGAAAAATGTAAGGCATGGAATACTCAGGAGTTGAAGGGGAATTTAGAGGCCAGGCTATGCAACATCTCATCTGCATTATCATTCACCTTGTGCTTGACCTACACTGTAAAGGCGGGTCATTTCATTTTCAGACAGCTCTAATTGTTAGTAATGAGTTAAGTAATCAGTGCCCTTGTCACAGCTGCCCTTTGGCCCTATTTCTTTCCTTCAGAGTTTCCCAGTTCAATTCAATAGCAAAGGATATTGTCAGGAAGTGAACTAAGCCGTAGGTTATAGAGATGAATAACACATATTAGCACAGACATCCATGCTCTCATATCCCTTGCAGTCTCGTGGAGGCAGACACAGATGTCAATATATTAATCTCCACCAAAGGTAAGCGCAGAATCTATAAGGCCAGGAGTAGAAACAGACAGAATACCACAACGAGTGTGTGTTCCAGTCACCTGGAAACATCAGACAACTTCTGGAGCCTCACAGACAGGGTATTTCTAGAAAGAATCTTGAAAGATAATTATGAAAATAAATTTGCAGAAAAATAAAAAATAGTGAGTTTATGGGGACAGATACACAAGAAAATACTAATCCATTTCTAATATCACCTGGGTTAAAATTTCTTAATCTATCTTTGCCTTAACTTCACACATATAATTTACAGATCTGCTCATCACCTAATCTAACTGGTATAATTTTTTTTGGAATGCTACAGACCTGAAAGAGGAGGAGGAACAGAAACAATAAATCAATTACTAGACATAAAATTTACAAAGAATATATTTTGTTGATCCAACCCAATACTGGTATTTATTTATTTGAGATTGTGGGAGGAGTGTTGCAGGAAGAAATAGCCACTCATGTACCAAACCATTCAGT
>NW_004567110.1:36814734-36822869 GCF_000260355.1 Condylura cristata
CTGCTATGAGTTTTTAGCACTTTATGGCGATATGTGGCATTTGCAGTCCCATTAAATAATTAAGTGGATCTTCATTTCTTCCAAGTGTCATTGCTCTAAGCATCATCCTCTGACTCTAGGCGTAGCCTCTGGTAATTGGAATTTAAGTAGGCAAAAACAATGAAATCCTGCATAAATTTTCCTGTATAATTCTGAGATTCAATAATCTGTGACTTAATGTTCTATAAAATAATTCAAGCTTAAAGTGGGGCTCCACTGGCCACCTGAATGTTTTCCAATTACCTTTACTGGCCAGTTTGTTCACATAAACTTTTCTGTACCAAATTTTCTTTATTTTTATCAAGAATAATTTTCTGTTCTTAAATAACTTGAAAAAAAAATGTTTCCCAAAAGTTTAGATTACGAGTTAAAAAACATTTAATAAATATTTGTTGTTTTCAGATGTCATCTCATTTAATCCTCAGAAGTATCATATAGAGTAGACTGTATTTGGTGGTAGAGAAGAAAGTGGGTAAGTTTAGGGCCTAGGGGATGAAGCCTGGTTCAATTTCTACACTTCTATGCTATCCAGCTAGGCACATTATTTAAGGTCTTTGTACTTCAATTTCCTGATTTGGAAAGTGGGGCTGATTGGTATGTTACCTACTCCCTAGGTAGTCTGATTATTAAATAAGTAATCCACTCAAGACCCATAGAATAAAAAATGTCAACAGTGATATACAGAAGTTAACTCATTTGTTGAAAGTTATGTAGTCAATAAGTAGCATTTCCCAGGTTCTGATGACTCTATTACTCAAGTCCAGTTCATTTTCTCTAACTTGGCTACATGAAGATCCCATTATGTTAAAGATATAGACAGGATGGGATATCCAGGAGAACAAGAATGTGCTAAAGTTCTTCAGGATGGCAAACATAGTCTTCAAAATGTTCTTAGGCCAGAGAAAGTCTTTTAATGTAAGTCAATCCCATGTTACATTGGAAGCCCTTCCCGGCTGTTCAATTTAAGAACACACCTTGATTTAATGAAAATTGTTATTTATCAAGGCATGGGTTTCCGATGGCAAATAAAATATCCTTTTTTTTGAAATCCGAAATGTCCTTCTATTAGAAAGAACATATGTTCAGAAGGAAAAAAAAAAAAAAACCTGCATATACTTTTGCATATAACTCCACTCTTGCGTAGAGCATTTGATGATATTGTATTAAGGCTAAAAATTAAAACAGAAAATGGAGCACCCTGAAGCAGCTGACAGATGTTGGCAAACAAGCCAACACATATAACCCCTCTAAACCTCAGAGATAATTATAGCCTTCACCAGTAATCAGACCTACCCCCCTTGCAGCTCTGGCCTTGGGTGGACCTTTGTAATTGTGGCAAATTGCTTGTTTTGCTGTAACACTGGGTATTTCATGATATTCAATTGCTGTCTTTCAAAATATTTTTAAATGAAACCTTACTCATAATGATAATAATTTTGTTAAGTGGTATCCTTATTTATTCTCCTGGTCATAGAAAGGGGGGAATCTTCTAATTTAGTCTACAGTGAAACTATATGTAATATCTTGCTCATACATCCATTTCCATAAAAATTGGTTTTAAAATTTTTAAATAAAATTTCTGAAAGGAAAAAAAAAACCTGTATAAGTGCATTTAAGCACATGCAGAACCCTTTCAGTGTCATGGTTACTATTACTACTTCATTTTACATGGGCATTTTACTGAGTGTCTGCTTTTAGACAAATCCCAATGTCTGCCATCTGCAAGCTGGGTACCTAAAAAAAAGGCAGTGGCATAATCCTATCTCAGTATAAAGTCCCTAAAACCAGGAGAGCTGGCCCTCCCTGGTGGTGCAGCAGTTTAAAGCACAGCACTAAGAAGCCTAAGCTACTTCAGCATGAGTTCTACCCCAGCCCAGGAGGTAACCACAAGGCGTGGCAGACCTCTCCTGACCCTCCTGCTGCTCCCCTCAGCAGTGTACTTCAACAATCTGCCTGTTCTGCTCCCCACTCTGTCAGGTGAATCCTCTTACCACCCCTGTGCCCTAGCTCTGTATGCATAAACAAATAAATCTTAAAAAAAAAATCGGAGAGCTAATGGTATAAATCTCAATTCAAATCTTATGGTCTAAGAATCCGAGAGCACTAAGGACAGGAGAAGATGAATATTCTGCCTCAGAGAGTGAATTAGCCCTTCCTCTGTTTTTTGTTGTTGTTGTTGTTGTTGTTCTGCTTGGGGTCTCAATAGAAGGGATGCACCCTGGGGAGGGTCATCTGCTTTACAGAGTTCACTATTTTAAAAGTCAGTGCCCTTAGAAATAATGGTTTTCAGTTATTTGGGCATCCCTTAGCACAGTCAAGCAGACACATAAAATTGACCACAGGCACCAAAATTCATCTTTTCATCCATCCCACTTGTACTTCTCTGTTTACCTCATTTGAGGTCAGTTTAGACAAGCACCAGAACTGCCTGGGTTGGCAAATAACCCATAACTTAAAAAATCATATTCAACATTATGAATTCATCTTATATATGTAAAACACAAAAATACATCATTTTCAAAATTGAAACAGAAGACAAAATTAACTTTGCTAATATTGAAACTAAGAAGGTAAATATTATCAATGGATTTAAAGAAAATATGGTCCACTGGAAGTAGCAGAATCTCTGGAAAGTCTGGAATTTTATGCTATCAAAAGGAGATATAAGTTATTTTTAAAAAGTGGACATTATTCCAGTTTGCCTAGAACTGTGGACATCCCAGGACATGAGACCTCCACTGCTAAAATCAGTTTATTTTTCAGCAAATCAGAACAAGTTCATCACTCTGGTTACCAAAAAAAAAAAAAAAGTGAGTATTAATACTTTCACACATTCAGGGATATTGATTCAAATATCTCTGACATAAAGACACAGTAGACAGTAGATGGGCTGGAGAGGAAAAGCTCCATCTTAGATGGGAAAAGTGACAGTAGGAAGTTAGAAAACCATGAAAAATTATGAGTTTTCATCAATGTCAGAGAAAGGATATTATTTTAAATTATCCAGGAATAAATTCTGCTTTACCAAGCTAGACAAAGGATGAGAGGTTTCCTAACTCAGGACCCATAATAAGCAAGTCCATACAAGATAAGTTATGGTTGAGAGATTCATCAAAATTTCCTGTTTAGCACACAACACAAGTACTGTAACAGTTACTCCAAAGGGCACCCTGAGAACACAATCAGAACCTATATTTCCCAATCAGTGATTTTTCATTCAGCAATAAACTAAGTAATAGTAGGCTATGTGTTTGAAAGCATATGTGTGCATGTCTTTTGCAGCAACTTGGATGGAGCTGGAAAAGATCATGCTTAGCTAGATAAGCCAGAAAGAGAAAGAAAAATACTGGATGATTTCACTCATAGCAGGAGTATAATGGACCAGGAGAGAAAATAACAAGAATAATGAACAGCCATATACCAGAGACATTTTGTGGGGGTAGAGTGGAGAATGGGATCAAAAATGGAAGGGGGGAAGTGCACGGGATTATAGTGATGGCACACAGGTGGCTTGGTGATGGGGAAACCCGCGGGGATTACAATTGAGATGAAAAAAAAAATGTACAAAATGATGTAAAATTAAACTGTTATAACATAAAAAAAAGAAAGTAAGCACATGTGTGTACATGCAAGCACATGCATATATACACACATATTTCTGTAATTTGAAGGAGGAGAGCAATAGCAATTGAGAGGTAAGCAGAGACTCATTCAGCCATAATGATGGATATGGTCTGAATGTGCAGGGGGGATGGAGGCAATGGTGTATGTTAAAGGCATTGGGGTGTTAATGGGTGTAATTTGGTGACACACATTTGAGGATGTGTGAATCTATTCCCATTAATATTGTACAGTATTTTAAATCAATGCAACTTAATAATTAAAACATAATCTTTATCAAAGCTCCCAAGCAGTCATGCAAAGTGAGGATTTGAGAACAGTGTTGAATGGAGTTAACAGTAAATCCTGTTGACCGCTTGAATGCAAATATGTCAATGGAGGAAGCAAAAAATCAGAATCAGAAAAAAAGAAAGGTTTGGGAGATTAGGGAAAAAAAGGTTTATTAAATGTCTATAAAAAGCAAAACTGAAATCAGAATTTAAAGCAAAACAAAGGCCTTATGCAAGAAACTAAATCTATAAAGTAAGTGACAAACTTGAGAGAATTCTCTAATAAAGGAGGGAAAATCAAGATATCTGGAAGAAAAAACATGGGGCAGTAGAACTCTTAAAGAAAAGAACAAATGATATAAAAATAATATTCATTTAGTTCAATACCTGAGCTTGAAACTTAAAAGGAATTATCAATTATATCTCCACTTAAAAAAATATGAATGCTAGACCCATTTTAGTGAACATTTTTCTTTCTTTCAAGGGTTGGGGGGAGGCAAGACAGGAAAAAGCAGGTAACATCATGATGAATTTTTGCCTCAGACCTCTTTACATCACTAAATTATAAAGTCATTCGAGAATTGTCTACAGATACTGACTATCAATAAGCAAAAGATGGTCTATAGTCATTTAAAAATTTCTTTCCCACTTTAAATATGAATATGAATGCCTTAAGAATAGACTGCACTTCTCCAATTTACCAGTGATTTATCCATTATTTTATACCTGGCACACTTCATAAATTACATTTCTCACATAGATTTAGTAGAAATTCATGTGATTTTGTTAACATGTAGACTAGAGAGAATTTTATAATTAGTTAAATATAGTGATTCATGTGTGAAGCAAATAAACTTGTCATCTGATAAATATTTTCATGGTACTCTAAAAAACTTTCAAAATTACCACCATCTGTCTAGAAATAAAATAAGTAATGAGCATAGGTAAGAGCTAATTTTACATCCTTTACAGAGTATGCTGAAAACTGTGAAATGAAAGCTATTCTCTGAATATCTATTTTCAACATAGTATACTAAAAATATAATTGTGAATGTTTATTACTCAAAAATAAACACATGACTGCTTATTTTTTTATAATGATAAACCCTGTATGTAAAAAGGTGAGTGAAGCACAGACATAAAGAAGGCTAACTCCCCACATTTTACATATTAGTAATTGATATAAATTAACAATACTGGGTTTCCCTGGTGGTGCAAGCAGTTAAACACAACACTAAGAAGCTATCCACTGTCATTGCAGCATGAGTTCGATCCCTAGCCAAGAAGCTGACCTACATGGCTAAGCAGACCTTTCTGCTGCTCCCCTGAGCAGTGGTTTCTGCTCCATCTGTTCCCCTCTGTCTCTGGTGACTACTCCCCCCCCACCCACAGCACCTCTGCCCTGTACTATAAATAAATAAATCTTTCAAAAATAAATAAATAGTACTATAAAACATAAAATTCAGGCATTTTAATATAGTTTTTTTTAATTAAGGTTATATGAGTTTACAGCACTGTATATGATTTTAAAACATTGATTCTACCTCATCAAATATCTGTTACCATTGCACACCTAATGTGAAGGCATTAAAATTAAACTGCCAGAAGAAATATGAAACAGAAACTAAATATCTCCAAATCTTCCTTCCAAACCATTAGAGGGGGGGAAAAAAAAACAGGAGTGAAAATAAATTACAAGTAACAGAACGAGACAAATATACAAACAAGCAAACAAATTAAGCAGAAAACCAAAAATTTATTGAGTCTATCAGCTGTGATAATAAAAGTAAATGGATGAATGCCTTTATTACAAGACAAAGATTCATAGAGGAGAAATCAGTTATATACTATTTTCCAAAACAAACTATTTAAAGAAAATTGGCATACAATAGTAAGATTAAAAACACATGCAAGGCTGTATATAGTAATTTTTAAAAACAATGGAATTTTTAAGCAGTATATTAGTCCTTTAGTATTAGTTTCCCTTACAAATGGGAAGAGAAATTACATTTTTAAAATTACAATTGAATACCCTGATCTAAAATACAATGAGTATGTATGAAATATTGAACATATAAAAGAATAGAGGAATGAAGAACAGAGTGAGAAATGAGTGACGCATGTAACACAAGCCCTACGTGGCCCCAAAGTTCAGGGTCTTCCTTCACTTGCTCCACACATTACACTCTGCTCCTTAGAAACTTGTGTAGACAGTTTCCCTAATACTCACCAACTACAGTTACTGCCTTGGTTTTTCTGCCTTTCTCATGAGCTTTCAAGTTCCATGAAAACAGTGACTACATATTTTATATCAGTAATTCCAGACCTCAAATGTATGAATTAGAATTCCTTATATGTGTTGCAGCTCCTTAATTGTAACAGAGGCCAAAGCCTACAAAAAAAGCAGAATATGAATATACCCAATATCAAATACGATGGATGCTATAAAAAAAAAAGAATGGCTAGTTCATTCACATTGCAGTACACCAGGGCTGGGTTGAGAACTGTGGATAGTTCATTCCAAGATTTCCAGGCACAAGGTACTATTTATTATTCGCATGTTACATAAGAGACCATTATGAAATAGAAGGGTAAAACAAATTATGCAAATTACACAAGTAATAAGAGGCAGAGTCTAGATGCCAACACAGGGAATCTGAACTCTGAAACCCACACTGCACTGCCACAGAATGTAATTCAAAAGTGGCAAATAACTTTACTATTATAAAACTCAACATAGTTTAGGTGCTGGAGAACTTTTACAATTTGTTTATAAAAGTAAATTACTACAAAATTCAATAAAAATATGTTAATTAATATCTTAAATTTATTTCTATACACTGACATAATAATTAACATAAACATATAGTCTGGTAACTTTTTTTTGTTTTTTTGCATACAAGAACTGGGGTGTAGTCCAGAGGTACAGGGGGTGAGAGGATTCACCAAAGTCAGAGTGGGGGAGCAGAACAGGCAGATATACAGAAATACACTGCTGAGGCGAGAAGCAGGCAAAACAGACAAATAGCAGATAATGTGGGTTAGTTCCCTGGCTGGAATTGAACTCAAGCCAATGCAGTAATAGTGCTGAGACTTAATCTCTAGGCCACTAAAGAGGCCTAATTTGGCCACTTATTCTGAGCAGCAGAAGTTCTGGTTTTAGTCTGAGAGTGAAACTACAGAACTTTGATGCAAATCCATGCAAGCCTCACTGATACATAATCAACACATACATTAAGCTCCTACAAATGTGATGATTTAACACACATATATGTTGTGAAAAAATTATCACCATAAGGGTAGTGAGCATATCTCTTATTTCCTATTAGTTGCTTCTGTGTATGTAGCAAGAACATTTAAGATCTACTCTATTAGCAACTTTCAAGTACAACATAAAGTATTAACTAGTCACCATGCTACATTAGTTCCTCAGAAATTACTTATAACTGCAAGTTTTTACCCTTAGCCAATATCTTTCTGTTTCTCCCACACCTCAGCACACTGCAACCACTAATCTACAGTTTCTTTCTTTTTTTTCTTAAGATTTATTTATTTATGCATAGAAGAACTGGGATATAGTCCAGAGATGTGGGGCTGAAGAGGATTCACTAGAGACAGAGTAGAGAGCAGAACTGTCAGATCCACTGAAATACACTGCTGAGGAGAGCAGCAGGCAGGAGAGGAGAGGTCTGCCATGCCATGCAGATCGCCTCACTGCTGGGAACCATGCCACAGTGGCTGAGGACAGCTTCATAGCGCTGCGAGATTCAACCCTGCTACACCACCAGGGAGGGCCCACTAATTTACTGTTTATGTTGGCTGGAGTGTTCTGGATTCCACATATAAGAGGTATCATACAATATTTGTGGTTTATGGCTTTTTTTTTTCACTTAGCAAAATGTTCTCAAAAATCCACCCACACCTGTCCTTATCTGTATCTATTTCTATATTGACATCTATAACTTTCACATCTTCTGTATCTTTTCATCCTTAGATGGACACACATAGACTGTTTCCAGGTCTTGACTATTAAAAAAGAAGCTCCAATGAATATGGTATAGATATCTCTTCAAGAATAATTTATTTCCTTTGTTTATATATGGACAGAAATGGACCTGTTTAATAATATGGCAGGTTTTTTTTTTAAGATTTATTTATTTACTTATAGGGAACTGGGGTACAGGCCAGAGATGTGGAGGGTGAGAG
>NW_004567110.1:36824070-36824876 GCF_000260355.1 Condylura cristata
TGCCTGTTCTGTTCCCCACTCTGTCTCTGGTGAAGCCTCTCGCCACCCCTGAGCCTCTGGCCTGTACCCCAGTTCTGTATGCACCAAATAAATCAATCTATAAAAAAAAAAGGAAAACAAATATTAAAAAAAAAAAAAAACGGAATGTCACTTCACTGCACTAAATTTGAATATAAATTACACAGACTATGTATGAAAGGAATATACATGTAAAGATAGGATTTATCTAAAGTTCTGCTTTTACCAATTGCTCAGTTGATTTTTGGATTTAGAGATCAAAAAATTATTTTTCTAGAATAAAATATTAATTCTTATTTTACTGTCATGATATTAAAGTATTTGAGTGTTAGGAAATTTATTTTCCTAAAATTAAAAAGCATAAAAGGTAAATTGATTTCAGTTTCTTTTCTAAATTATCCCACCCATTTAATGAGGCAAGACATGGACTTTATGATAAAGTAATCTAAAATAAGACCAAAATCAGAAATTTTGTACTAATTTTGGACTATTTTTCAAACCATTTTCTTTACTATAAAAGTTTGCTTTTTATTGCTTCCTTTGGTTGTGTTATTAACAGTTCACTTATGTGTATAAAAGGACATCTTTGAACTGGAAAAATTAATCAGTATAGGTATTAAATTTTTTATATTTTCTTTTTCTGGGAATTTTTTTCAAGATTTGGAACTTTCTTCTAACTGTATTATAGTATACAGTATAAGGAAAAGACTTTATCTAAGACATTAAATAAATGAGTTTAGTCCTGGCAGTAAAACAACCTAGTAACATCCTTTGACTTATCTCTAACT
>NW_004567110.1:36825896-36829184 GCF_000260355.1 Condylura cristata
AAAAATGTTTCCCCCATTGAAGTATAAAAAACATGTTTTGGGGGAGAGTTCAAGATGGCTAAGAACTACTTCAAAGCATGCTATATTAGCAACAAGAGAAAATAACATCAACATAGCAAATTCTGTTGCTATTATTTTGGGAAACAATTTTACAAAAGTCATTAATGATGCATGATATCTGACAGCCAAGTGCTAGTAGGTGTAGGGAGAGGAATATATAGGATGGTACCTCCTGGGAGATGCTTAGTGTTGTTTGTCTATCAGCAAGATTGATACAGGTGCTGAGTAGGATACTAGAAGTAATCCTTCTAATTACTCTCCTGAGCCTGTGAATCATTCCTCCAGAGGTAAGCCTTGAACTAGCCAGTTTCCTTCTGAGCTTCCTGCTGAGATGGCTCCTGATAGCCTGTGTGCTCAACCAAACTTGTCTCAGTCAGATATTTTACACTTAGCATATAAATAGTGAATGCCATTCTTCTCCTCTTACCTAAAGGTATCTATCACCTAAGCAAATGAAGGGAAAAATGAAGCTACCTGTATATAATTAATAATTATTATTGTCTTGTAATAAATTTGTTCAGTAATCTTAAATATAAATAAGTATAAAAAGTTTATATTTTCAACATTTGACTTGACAAATAACTTTCATAAGATATATTTTCATTTGACATAATAATGCAGAATTGTTTCTATTTGGGTGCTGTTTTGAAGAATTACAAATCTATGCAAAACAAGGATATTCTGAGTCCCACGTTTATTTTATTTGCATAACTGAAGTCCTGGCAAACAGTTTTTACTGTTATCCCTGCTTAAATACCAGAACTCTGAGCAGATGGTGAGCTGGTTCACTTGTTTAGACATGTCAGGATTACTATACTTGAAGGGGTACTTTATTATAAGTCCTTGGGAAATAATCAAAAGAATTATATTTTAGAAAAAAATATTCAGGACAAAAGAGTAACTAGAACTAAGTCACACACTTATTTCACAATTCACTAATAATTAAAGCCTACATTCTACCTTTTTTATGACTTTCCAGATTTTGTCCAATTTTTTTTTTTAATAATAGTTATCTCATTAAATCACTGCACAAAACTGCAAAAATAAACTTCAAACACACCTATAAGTTTGACCAGCTCAGGGACATTATATCTGGTGTGCTAAACTTGAGGAAAATCACTAATATGCTGGAGTATTAGTGCAAAAAACAGGCACCTAATATACAAGTACTAGAATATGCCAAAAGTATTTAAGGCATCACATAGAAATGGCAAAATGACCACTGAGAAAAATCTAAAGGCCAGATGATCACAGGGAACATTTGATAAACTTGAAGGCATGGGTCACTTGCTCCTCTAATGGAAGTAATGTGGGAAGTTCCCTGCTATATAAAATCACTGCCCCCGGTTCAGTGATTTTAAATTTCCTTAAATTAAAGAAATTCATTATTTTATCTGCAGTGTCTTTCTACATATTACCTCACCATTTTGACACTCTCACAACGCCTATAAAACAATACTTTAAAGCAATTAACTTTACAGATGAAGGATCTGAAGGTCAAATTTGCTCAATTTTGTATAGTTACAAGCAGTAGAGTTAAGATATGGAGAGTCGCACCCCAGAGTCTGTACTGTCAACTACCAGATTTCCAAGGTCCTATACAAATGATGGTGTTTAGGAAATGATGTTTAGGTGGATGAATAGCCCTTTTCTTGCAGAAGTGGCACATTCTTCTGCTTGGTGGTGTTGAAAAGTATGCATACCTGTCTCTCTCTCTCTCTCTCAAAGTTCAGCTCTTCAGTCTATGTCACCAAAGCATCTCCCATGCACTATACCAACAGTTCCCTAGATTATCTTCCCTGTGTTTGCCTACTATCACTAACCCAATCACCAAGTCCAGCTCTGGGTTGTGCCCTTGTTCTTCAACCTTAGCTAAGATCACTTTCCCACATCAACTTTGCTCCATACACGAGTCACCTTCTGTGAAGTTTCCGAATGTGTTATGGCATTTTAATAATGTATTCTAAAATAACCTCCTCTTTCTTTACCCAGAAAAGTCGTTTTGTTTTATTTATTTAATTATTTTTTTGATCTGAGCATCAAAGTTGCTTCCTCAGAGAAATGTTCCGATTCCAACCTAATTTAGTTCTTTCTTATAAATGTCTTTTGTACTCTCTCTATTTTGGATACATATGACTTGTAGCTATCCTTTTCTCACTTGTAAGTTTCTTACATTCTGTTCACCACTATATATGACGTTGGTCTGAGCACAGTGACTGGTATAAGGAGGATATTCATATGATGCAAGGAAAAAAAAAACACACAGGAAAAAAAGAGAGGAGAGAAAATTGATGGAGGGATGAAGGAAAGGAATGGAGAAAAGATGGAAGGAATAGCAAAGGAATGGAAAGAGAATGGAAGGGAAAGGAAAAGCTAAAGAGGAGAAAAAGAAGTGGAGGAGAGGAGTTCAGCTTAACATGACTTCACTATGGTGATCTATCTCTTGGGGGAGTACATCAGTCCAGATCAAGACCCAGTCTTCTGCCTTTCACTATTAAATGTTAAATGAAGAGATCTCATCACTTTCACAAAAGCAGTCCTCTCTTAGGGTCACTGTCACTGTTGCCATTTCACTATCTTACTTTAGCTTTGGAACAGCAGCACATGATATTATAGTATTCAGTGCTTGACTCCTCTGTGATCTCTTTTCTGTGAAGCTCTCTGCATTTGCTTTTAAAGCTGCACTTTCTCTTTGTCAATTAAGATTTCTCCCAGGGTGTGCTTTAATTATTAAGAAGTTCTTCTTTGTAGAGAGGTTCAATCTGCCTCCCCCCAATGCCTATTCATTGATCTTGATTCTGCATTCTGGGGCATCCTAAACCTCCTCCCCTACCACCCTACAGCATTCCTTCAGATTATTTAAACATGGGATCATGTGCACCTCTGAGTTTACCCATCTCCAGGCTAACCATTTACTTGAATGTTAGTAAATATTCTTATAAAAATATGCCACCCAAAACTATTGAAGCATCTTAGATGTGGTAAGTCTAATGCATGTGGCAACTATAGAACCTGTAAAACTGTGCTCAGCATTTAATTTTCTCCCTTCAAACATTTTCTATTTGAAACATTCTCTGAATCAAAGTCTGCTTTAGTCAGTCTTACCTTTAGATTATTAATATAAGAAGTTCAAATGCCATTTTACTTATTAGTATAATTATTTGTTCATATCTGTCTGTCCTAATAGTGAAGAAGAAGCTGCTAATTATTTCTTCAATGTTTATACTC
>NW_004567110.1:36830539-36846634 GCF_000260355.1 Condylura cristata
AAGAGAAAGGCCAAGGAATAGAGAAAAGATAGATTTCCTAAGTCAGGGTCCTTCTGCTTGGGGCACATTCACTGCAGCCGCAGCATCTACTCAAGTAGTTCCATGTCCCCATTCATGGGTCTTAAAACAACGGTAACAATATGAACTTGAAAATCATTCTGTCGGCTGTGCCCTGAGAAATATTATTTTGTCTCTGACTCAGGAGTCTCCTGTCTTCTGCCATCATCCATGAGCATTTACACATCAAGTAAAATCCTAGGTCCATCCCAGTTCTTCCTGGGTCCTACACAACTACCAGCATCCACCAACTAGATGGAGAGTGAAAGAAGCTTTGATGATTTCATTTTCTGACTTTTTGAGTCTTCCAGCTGACTCCAGATACTGTGATGCAGAGATAAACCAGACCAACTATGCTAGCTGAGTCTATGATTCAAAAAAATGTCAGGTAATATATAATCATTTTGGTTTTAAGTCACTAGGATTTGAGATAACTGGCTTAAGGGAAAAGACAACTAAAAACTGAAAGTAAGTCAGTACGCTGACAAAAAAAACAAACAAACAAACAAAAAAAAACCTGAAAATGTTCAGCAGACTTGGACTGTATAACAGAGAATGCAGAAAGATTTTTGGAAAAAAAAAAACAAACCGTCAAGTTGAAGACTGATGGCCTTCAGGATGACTTAAGGGAGGATAACAATAATACTGAAATATAGAAGAAAGGAGATTCTTATCCTGTGACAACTTCAGCTATTCATATTGTTCAGAAACTTTTACTATGCATTTACATGAACACATGAAGGTAAAATAATGCAATGGCGTGTAATACATATAGTTTACTTGGTAGAGAGAAGTTATTTGAAATGGAGGATACAAACAAGAGTTGTCATTAACAGTAAAACATTTAAAATCGTGTATCTTCATGTTCTTTTATTTTCCCAGTGAAACCAGAGGTAAAGTATAAATTTTTGAATCGAACCTCTTGGCAGAATTATTTAACCTTAACTAAACCCTGATGTGCTCACATGTTAAATGGGATGATACCACAAGCTAACAGGGAAGTTTATAAGAAAAAGCAAAAACAAAATATTTTGGTTCTAGTTCACTGACAAAATAAACATGCATGTTCATCTCTTTCTTTACCCCCAAATCACTCAGAGACTAGAGAGGGGAAAAAAATTATTAAGCATCATGAACAAAATAAAAAGGAAAAAGAAAAGAATTGGATAATTATACACAGTTAAGTTTAATAGGAAGCCATTAGAGGAAGCAGCAGCTGAGTTAACACAACCAGGCAACTTGACTTCAAAGAAAAATAGAAAAGACACACTGATTTAGTGCTTCCAGAACCCCTGATGCAGAATTCAGGATGCCAACTCATATTTTTAACTTGCAACATCTCTTATTTATTGAAATATGTTTTCAAAATTCATAACTGAAAAGTGAAACATAACATATTTTAGGATTAAACATTTGTCATAGCAAAATCCTTAAAAATATACAAAATTGCTTCATAACAATTGTAAGAAGAAAATAACTCTTATTATTCAGACTTGCCTCCAAAAATCCATCTTATTTTTACATAGATAGTCATTACACAGATAGCCAGGCAGTGACCCCATGGGCCACTACACAATGGCTACACTTAACCATGCAATCCTGCTTGGGCGGGGGGGGTCTTTCCCTTGAGAAATAAATATTCTTTTGAGAGTCGAGTCACTGAAATGGAGGAATTCAGTCCAACAAGGGATAAGACAAATTAAACCATAAAGAAAAAAAAAAAAAAAAAGAAATGTGAGGGAAGGCAGGAGGCTGAGTCACTAAGTATACCTTATATACTTAACTACAGAACCTCAATTCTTTTTCTCCATCTAGCTGCCAGAACATGGGTACAGAGCCACAGATAGAAAACTCCCAGATAGAAATCTATAGTATTACACTTTGGACAATCCAATGAACTTAAAAGAAAAAATCTGAGGATATTGATACTTGGAAGATCTCCCAGATAGAGCACTGAGACCAGATCACTGACCACACTCTAAGAAACCAACCAGCTGTCAAGTCCTCCAAATACTCTCTTTATACTCTAACCCTATTCCAGGCACACAGAAAATTTCATGTAGAGCTCTTTTCTTGTCATGAAACAAACATTAAAGGAAAAATAAAAAACACATATAACAAAAAAGTTGTATGACAATGCACCTCACTAAAAATGTAAAAAATTGTGGCTAAAGTATGAAGAAGGTATTTGTGCATGTGCACAAATGTGCTTTCACACGTTATTGTATATATGTATATATGTCTGTCTAAGAAAGTATGACAACTATACCAGATAATAAATAGGTCATATACTATATTTGTATATAGATAGGTTTCATACATACACCTATTATTTTGATAAATAAAAGTATTAAAATAAATACTGCATGAACTAAAATGTTTTCCCTTGTATTACAAGGAGATGGAAGAATAGGGAGTTATCTGTTAATTTACTTTATAAATTCCATTAAATTATTTTATTTCCTAAGATATGAATATAGCTTTAATTTAAAAATACATATCTGTAAATGCTTGATGCTCCTCTTAGGATATAGAGAATCCTCAATTTAACTTTTTTATTATGCCCCCTTTCTATTTCTCTGCTAAGATGAAAACTCTATAGCTTAACTGGAAAGTTTTCAAATTACTGACTGAAAAATTCCTATAAATGGTCAATTCAAGTCAGTCTGGGCAAAGGAATATCTTATTCAGAATGGTGAAATAAAGTCTGAAGAGCTCTCTCATCCCTGAGAAGCAATAGCATTTGCTGTCTGTTTTATTCATGTGGCAATGAATCATGTTCTCAACTTGTGAAATTTTTTCTATCATCTTGAAGAGTTTAACATCCCTACAATAAAGAATGTTCTCTGAAGACATTTATTTCTTTGTAACAGTGTAGCCCCTGGTAGGCATTCAATAAATATATGTTGATTGGAATTGATTAATGGAAAGATGCTAAGACTTTCCACATTCTAGATCTCAGGAAGTCAACAGGTCAAAATCAGCAATATTGTAATTGACATTAATTAGAATTTTGAAAGACATCTACCAAATCAGATGATAGATGAGAGAATTCTAAATAAAACAATTTTCTAGAAAATACACACTTCATATCAGCTTTTTTATAAAGATAACCGATCAACATTATAATTACTATCTAAATTTTTATAAGTCAGCTAAATTAATGGAGCTTAGGAAATTTTTTGCTATTCATTTTTTTTCAGTTCTGGTATAGGAAAAAATATTTCATCCACAATATTGACAAACACTGACAAAGTTAGAAAATGTTCATCAACATCCTCAAAAATAAGTTATTGGGTTTCTCTTGTTGATTTGTCACTTACTCAGTGTAAAATTCAGATTAATAATATATTACAGTATGTTGGTATAGACATCAGAGCCACACTGCCTCAGAATGAATCTCAGCAGTACTAACTGTGCAGCCTTATGTAACTTATTAACCTCATTGTGCCTCACATTCCTCATCTGTAAAGTGGGAATGACTGCGTTATGATAATGACTAAATACGTGTACAAACTTTGAGCAAAGCCAGACACAAAACATAAACATGAAGTAGCTAGTTTTTATTATTAACTAAATTACATTTACTCCAAAACATATTTTAATTGTGATATATTTATTGTTCTAATGGAATGAGAAAATGTTGCAGTGGTTCAAGACAGGAAGGAGCTCAATTATTGTTCAAAATATGAGAATATAGTTTATTTAAGTTATTCATGAGTGAATTATAAGCTATATAAATATTTCATTGGTGAGAATTTTTCCTGTTTTCTATCATGAAAACATGATAATTAATATATTCTTAAAGGTTCATATTTTCATAGCAGTTTTCCAATTTTAATTTTGGAAGATACTACTGTGTGTTTTATTCAGTGATACATCTTTTTCTTAAATTTCCTTAGTTTATCAACTCTTGTTTGAGCAAATACAATATACCTTCTAATTTTTTACCCATTTGCAAAGAAAATGTCTGAATTTCTAATTTGAAATAGTTTTTATATGTAAATGCTTAATAATATTTCTAAGTGTTACATTTTGTTTAGCTTTGTGGGTGGTATTTGGGAGTATATTAATCAGATAAAATATATTCTTCCATTTCATTTTCTTCTTATTCTAACCTATCATCATACTATATGATGATTTCTATTCATTTTAAATTATCTTAGTAATATCTGCACCGACAAGAAAAAGAAAAGGGCTTCAATTATTTTTGGTGTTATTGTTAAAAAGAACCTTCTTCTTTGTTATAACAAACTCTTTTACTTATTTATTTTATTTTATTTTACAGAAAGTATATTTTAAATTAATTATTGTGTTCTTTTCAATACTCTAATTTCTACCAGCTGATTCTCTCCTTTCCTTCACTCTAAGAGATGCCTGCTTTATTCTCCCCATGAGACAGTGCCCTTTCTGCTTCTTCAAAATTTTTCCTGATACTATAGTGGCCAGTGCTGTGATCCATCAGGCACCTGGAAACTCTCAGCACTTACCTACCATCTTCCTTGAGATTGATCTTATGTGTTTATACTACAAGGATCTCATTGCATGCACCCTGGATTCTCCATCCCAGAGCAAGCTTTTAAACTGCTTCTACAGATATCACATAACTTATTTCCCATTTAAGAACGTAATGAAATGTGTCATATTCTTTGTGTCCTCTTTAGTCTATAAGCTTGGGCCGTAGCAGTTTTATTTGCCTTTCATGTGTGTATGTATGCTTTGTTGTGTTCTGGCAGAGTATTTGGAGAGATCAAATTTAGACAGCCATCATAATCACACAGGAACCTAGATGGTTTAACATTTAAGAACCAAATAGGTTTACTAATTAATGACTAATTAAATAAATTACACTGCACCATACTATTTCTTTCAGTGTAATAAGCATTTAATAATGTGTAAGTCATGTCTCACACATGACTGAAACTTGGAACAATTTTCTTTTTGTGTCCAGTTTTTAGTTTTGCATCTTATTACATCCCTCGAAGATTTTAGACATGTTGGAATGTTATTTCATCATTTTTAATTGGTGAGAATTTTAAATCTTTCCTTAAGATATTGTTTGAAAAAGTATACTGAATTTTCAATGAGCCAAATCTTTGCAATATTTTTGTCTAGCATACACAGAGCAGTCTTTTGTGGAAAAAAATTTAACAGCCCAGTGTGACAATAAAGTTTCACTGAAAGATGACTAATGCATGTGCATGTGTTCAGGGGTTAAGATGCATTCTCAAAATTATGCAGCTATGTAAACAAATGGCAAATCAATATTGTTTAAAAAAAAATAAAGAGGTTGACAGACTAAAAAAGTATTCCCATGAATACAAGTCACACAAAAGTGGTAGCTCTTTACAGAGAACAAAGTGAGGCTTAAATGAATTAAATAACTTACCTAAAGGAAACCATCTGAATCATCTATAAAGGAGATATTGGCATCTGTTAAATCCATTTAATTAATTTTTCATCATTACAAATCCCTATTAAGTCCCCATACCATACTGTATAATGGTCCAGGTAAAAAATCTTGAGGGATGAAGTTACTTCAGTTGAAGATGTAAGTCAAGATCATGTCATTTTGCAACATACATAGGAAAAAAAAGATAAAAGTTATATTTGGAAATGCTCTCAAAAGCAAAAATCCACTTTTTTAAATGTGTCACAACAAATGGACAAATGGTGCAACCTGCCAAATCTAAGTAATGCCCAAGTGAAAAGACTAATTAGCAATGACTAGCCTCTTGAGAGCATATTAGCGATTTAAATGGATTTTTTCCAAAAATCACTAATGCACTGAAAATTACAGGAGTTATTTAGCTTTTCTTTATGATATTTCTGTTTGTGATTTGTTTCATGAAAGGTACAAAAATAAATAAATAAAAAAAGTACAAAGCTGTCAAGAAAAGAGGAAGGAAAGGCAAGTACTCAGAAATGCAGCAAGGACCCTCTAGACAAATGAGACTGGGAAGCCAAGTGCATATGAAAGGCACAATGGCTTCCTACGTAAAAGTTTCACAGACAACACTTAAAGCACAATAAAGAAAAGGAAGTCACTCTCTACTGAAAAATAAAAAAAGATATTAAGAGTTAGAATTGAATCATGACATTTTCAAACATTATTTTAGTAGTGGTGTTAGAATAAAGAGCAACAAAATAAAACAAGAGCAAGTGAAATGGTAGTGAATATCAACACAAATGAAAGCCCGGAATATGATCAAGGTGGTGGTCCGAGCAGAATAAAGGGAGTAAATGACTGGAAGAATGAATGGGACTTGGTAAGCAGTGATAAATTTTAAAAAAGGGAAAATGTACAGAAAACATCCGAGATATGGAGGGTGATAACATGGAAGCAATGCTGTTCTATCTCAGAATTTCCAGACTCATCTGGAGCACTACTCCTTCCTAAACTAAAGGGAGACAATAGCTGGAGTGAGTGAAATGCTTTGTGTGACTTAGCTAATGGATCTGGAATAGTCTAGCAGCATTATAACTATGATAGTGTCTGGAATCTATTCAGATCAAACCCCTGCCACAGGAATAAAAATGTCTTCCCCAAATCCACCCATTTTTTTTTTCTCTACAAAATAGAAGATTCTTTTTCTGTTTATAAAAATATATCATAAATAAAAATTCAAATATGGAGAAGAAATTACCCAAAACCTGGTTACCAAGAGATGTAAAGTCCACATCTCTTCAAAGTCCACACATACTCTATTTAACAATTTTTTTTTTTTTTAAGATTTATTTATTTTATTCATACAGAACTGGGGTACAGGCCAGAGATGCGGAGGGTGAGAGGATTCGCCAGAGACAGAGCGGGGAGCAGAACAGGCAGATCGACGAAGTACACTGCTGAGGGGAGCAGCGGGCGGGTCAGGAGAGGTCTGCCACGCCATGTGGTCACCTCCGGGGCAGGCGGGAATCGAACTCATGCGGAAGCGGCTTTAGATTCTCAGTGCTGTGCTTTAACCCGCTGCGCCACCAGGGAGGGCCCTAACAATTTTTAATAGCTACTTTTTGCATTAAATAATTTTAACTACATATATAATTTATATATAGTTAACTATAAATATATTACAGTTATATATAATATGGCAACATTATATATGATACAGTTAAATATAAATGCATATAATATAGTTAACTATGTATAAACTATATATATTAGTTTTATATAATTACTTCCTGACAGAAATTAATGTTGTTTCAAATATATTGATGGTATAAACAATACTATAAAAAACTGCACTGAATATCACTTTTATTAACCTATATTATAATTAAATAATGACATGTTAATTTAATATAACCTATATTATATTATCTTTTCAGTGTTCATTCCTAAGTATGTGTGTATGTATGCGTACATATAGATATATATACATACACACATATATACACACATATATAGCTAAATATAGACACTTTTAAACATTTATGACACATATTACAACCCAGAATGAGTACACCAATTTCCATGTCCACAAATTATATATATCACTAAATGTAAATACCTATAATACTTTCTAACCAGACATAAGATAATCTGATATATGAATCTCTAGCCTTATTTCTTATATCAGTCAATAATACATTTTTATTATTAATAATATACATTCTAGCCTTATTTCTTATATCAGTCAAAAGGAATACTTCTCCCCATGTTGTAATGGTTCCTTATTTTTTCTCATCCAACAATTCCTTATTTTCTACTCTCACCTGAAGCATCACTTTCCTTGTAAAGCCCTTTCCAGAAATTCCTAGGTAGAAATTACTCTCTCACTTCACTCTTCTACCCTCATGCTTTTCTCCTACAGTTGAAAAATTCTATTGTAATTGTTTCTTTAAATATCCTCTCTTCCTGGAGAATGCTTGGAAGGGCCAAAGCTATACTTAAATATCTTGGTATCACTTATATTTGAAAGAAGGGCAGTATCCAAAGGCTAAATAAGTTTGGGCATACTGTATAAGCGTAGTTTATCATCTTTAGAGAGATGTAGTTTTAAGCACTATTTCTGTAATTTTATGGGTTTATGATTGACTAATTTTGTTACTCTCCATAAAATTCCATGTCTTAATCTGTAGACAGAAAAAAATAGAATTAAATAAGAAGACATAGGTTAAAAATTTAATATACAGTGTTTGGTAAATACTATGTGGCTAGCAATAGTATGTATTAGTAATGAGTAGTAACAAATGGTATTATAATGTCCATTCACATAACTATACTAATATGAATTTTTTTTATATTTCCATTTTTTTATTTGTAAGGAATGTTTCTAAAAATTAAAGAAGGATTTATGATAAATGTAATTTATATTTAAATTATATCTGTCTTAAATTCTAAAATTGTTTTTTTCACACTAGTAGTACTAGCTGAAATTCACTTATATATTAATTTATAAGAAAATGAAGTTTTGCTTATACATATTTATTATTTATTCTCCTCACTAAACTAATGATAGATTTGTGTCATTTTCACAAATTGTTCTGCAATATTTAATATTGGTTAGGAGGTGGTAATAACCCTCTATGTATATATTATCTTTTAAGTTTCATAAAATGCTTAACTAACCTATTAGACAAAGTACAAATTTTCTTAATGAGATCAGCTACCATAAATATCTGTGAATTATTACATATATATTTCTTTTAATTGGGAATTTGAAACAATTTTTATATCACTCTGTAGTCTTCTGTTACTAAAGGAGATTAATAATAATCCTTATATCTGTGTAATCTGTTAGGCTAAATTTTGCTTATTCAATTATAAATGACTTCATTTGATACTAATATCCTATCTGCTTCTCAAATTAATTAGGGGTGGCATTCAAGACAGTATTATGCAAATAATAGTTTAGTAATTCTCTATTTCACTTATATCACACTCAAGTTCTCAGGTTTTAATTTTGCAATTAGTGTTATTATCCTGTATTACAAATCAGATTTTTTTATTATGAGAAGAAAGTCATTGCAGGTCAGGAAACACAAGTTCTGTTCCCATTCTGGCACTGCAAAAGTACTCAACCTCAAGGTCATATAACTTGCATCTTCTTTTACAAAATGAGAAAGTTAAATAGGAAGTACTTCAAGGTTCATTATGTTTATTTTATATTTGTATTTCTTTTAAACTACCTCTGAAGTACCTACTTTTCCAGTTACTCAAATTTTAAACCAGAATCATCGTACATTCTGTGAGAGATATGAATAATTCCACAAATTATTATGTTAAGGATGAAAAACGGTGTTTGGGTTAGTGTGGACCATTTCTGGAATTAGTGAGTCTCAAGAACCCAAATATAACGTTAATATTACAATATAAACAGTTTCAAATTTTCTTCTAGGTGAAACAACACAACTCTGTGTATTTAGAACTTGCTCACGCTTTACTGTACATTTATGTGTTTAATTCCTGCTCATTTGTTCAGACCCCATTTAAATCCTGCTTCCTTTGTGAGACCTCCCTCGTATTCCTTGTGAAGATACAGAACAATTTAGACACATTTTTTCTATGACTCAGAACACAATCAATTTTTCTTTAAGGACAAAGAACTACACTTCAGATCATTGTGCTGAGCAGAGAAACTGGAAGTATACCTTGTTTTACAGATTTTGCCCCCCAAAATGACTGGCTGTTTGAATGACTGATTGATGGAACATATGTAAACATGCCTGGATGAAAGAATAATAGATGAAAAGGCAGAGGTCTAGGACTTGTGCATTTAGAATATCTCAAGAAAGAGAATGGAAGAAGAGAAAATTCACAACATGGAATGTCATATAAATTCTTATATATGTTGGCATGTGTACAAAGTGTAGCTTTAATGAGTTTGTTTTTATTGAGGCAACATTAACAAATAACTCTACAGGTTCCTTGTATACAATTTCTCACCTCAGCAACTGTTTATAACATGCCACACCTACCACTAAATATCCAGTCACCATCTTCCGCCAACTAATCATCCACTTGTCCCTTCTTCCAGCTCCCTATTCCTGTTAGGTAAACATCATTCTGCCATTTTTGTTTTTGTCTTATCTGCTTACTGTTTCCTTATATTCCACAAGTGAGTGAAATCATAGGCACTTTGCTTTCTCTTTCTAGTCTTTGCATTTAATATAGTAAATGGTGTGTCCTTCTTTACCACTAACAGGCAAATACTGGTGCTTCCTCTATTCAACAGTTTTGGAGATTCACTTATAAATATCAATGTTCATATTTCCACCCACACACAAAACTTGCAGGATTTTTGTCACGTGTAGTCTTAGTCTCAAGATTCTAGGGCTAACTCAGCTATCTATGTTGAATTATTCTTGGATTATCAGTGGTATCAAGCTACTTCTATGCTGGTAATATTGTGTGTGTTTTCTCAGACACTTCAAAATTTCCTTTGAAACAAAGATGGGGTTTTGATTCTTTAATGTGGCTTATTCTTGCCTCCTCCTCCTCCTTTATTTACCATGTTGTACTATTTTTTTCTGACTGGGAACATTAACTACTAAAATCATATATTATTCTTTTACTAACATATCCATCCTTTATGTCTCAGCTTAAATAACAATTGCAGAACAAAGAAATTTTCACTGAACACACAACTTTTCAAGGAATACATTTTTCTTAAGTTCCAGTATAGACATAAAACATAGATGTTTCTTCTATTCACTCCCTTAGAACTCTATTTTGTGCCTATTGAAGCACTTATCCCATTGCATAATGCAGTTATATGTTTATCAGTCTGTATTCTCTGCATGTTCCCTGTGGGCTAGAAAAATGTATTTTAACCTGTAGTGGCATGTAAAAAGCATTTCTTTGACTAATATTCGATAAACAGATACAAATGCCACATATGATAATAATAACAATTTTAAAAGTCAAAGAGAAAATATTTACAGTAATGAAACTAATTTCTAAGAATGGTAGATGTGTCTAATGCCCCATAAATATTGTAAATATAATTAATTCTTACCAATTTTTCATCATTCCATAACAATAATAGGGGATTCAGGGGAGTTCATCACATAGTATGTCTCTGATAAAAGCACAATTACCTCGGAAATAAATGCCAAAAAAACAAAAACATTTAAGTAAAATTTTTAAATTGCAGTAACAGAAGCAATTACGTATCTCTGCTTGATAAGTACTGATTGAATTATCATTTTTTATTCATCCTTACAAATATCTACTGAATTCCCACATAATGAAACTCTCCATGATATTGAACTAATAAGATTCATTCACAAAAATTTTTAGAACAATAACCCATGGAATATCAGCTTTCAAATTTTATCACAACCTTTCAAGGAATACATTTTTCTTAAGTCCCAAAATAGACATAAAATATAGATGTATACATAAAACTGAATCATTTCATGACATAGCACATACTTTACAACATGTAAAATAATCCATTTTCTAAAATAGTCCCTACAAATATGCATGATTCTGAAAAATAATCTTTCAAAAAAATAAATATTTAAATATGTGATTCTGTTTCCTTTTAGTGTTATTCTTTTGTTTTGACTGATGGCATGCTTAATAGTTGCTTTTTTAAAAAAGTGAGTAATAATAGCAGATTGAAATGATAAGGATAAATGAAGCTATAAAGTAATAAGTCTGAGTACTCAACAAATGTCTGAATAAACACATGAAATTTGTGAAGACAAAAATCTTGAGATCTTATCTGAAAAAAAGTGCATTATCTTGCAGTTCTAAATACATATTAATATCAAAGCTAAATTTTTGATATGTTGCTACTTACAACAGTAGGCTCCTTTACACATACTAAATTCACTAAGAAGTCTAGCTTTCCTTTCTTCTTGGTCATTCATCCTTCCAAAAGTCTATTGTCACTGCATGCATTGGAGAAGATGGGAGATATGGTTGCTGCCTTAATGGAATATTCATTCTAAAGGAACAACTGATAGCAGCCAACTAAATAAGCATACATGGTCAAGATTGTACTAAGAAATACAAAGGACATATACAGAGCTCTATGAGAGAAAAACTAGGAGTTGTAGAAATTGTACACAGCTGAGACTAAAGAAGACCTATTTGAATCTGTGCAAGAGTAAAATCTGAAAAATGAAATGAAAATGGTAGTACAAAATTTACTATTTCCATGCAGAGAAATTGTCAAGAGTCTTGGCAGAAATAATGCTTCTTTAAGGAACTGAGAAAGATTCAGTGACTGAAATGTGATCAATAAGAAAGAACAAGCAAGGTTGGTAAAATAAGCAGGAGCCAGATCAGGCAGGGCCTTGTAAGTCACTCCGAGGAATATGTATTTTGTTCTAAATGTAATGAAGTGCTGCTGAAGAGAAGCTAATGTGTGACATGATCTAATTTACATTTTTGAAAGATCACCTCTCTATGCTCTAAAAGTGAGAATAAACCAGAAAATGCAATTAAGACACGATTTCAGTAAATCTAGACCAAAAATGATGTAACTTGGTCTAGAATGGTAGCAATGAAGCTGGGGGGAGTGCAGAGAGTGAAATATATATATATATATATATATATATATATATATATATATATATATATATACACACATATTTTACAAGAACACATAATACAATCTAACAGCTATAATAGAGAAAAGTAGAAAAGCGAAGAGAAGGATTAAGGATAACTTCTATTTCACTAGGTTGAACAACCTGTGCAAAGAAATGCCATCATTTGAGATGGAGATGTCTGAAGGAAGGTAAGCTCCTCCATACCATTTGTGGGTCTCAGGGCTAGATCAGAAATAACAGTACCTCAACACTGCTAGCTGCTACTGGGATTCTTCCTACCTAGCACTGTTTAACTCCATTGTTTTTCTAATAATGAATATTTCAAATAAGCACTGTTTGTGTCCATGTGCCATTCTTGAGGTGAGCATTTTAGCTGAACTTTACCTCATTCTGGGTAACCACTTTTGAGCTATTCAGAGGAACTGAAGAAAAACAGAGAACATAATCCCATTGACCAAGAAAGCATTCAAAATTAAACTGTAGACATTTAGAGACAGACAGGAAGGGAGGGAGAGAGATGGGATGTAAAGAGGAGAGACGAAGAAAAAGAGGCAGTGTGAGATCCCGAGAGCTATACAAATCCTCACATTACAGACACACTTTATTAAAGGAGAAATTAATTAAGGTAGGTGTGGCAGGCAGTGAGTATTATACAATGGCTCCTCTACTTTTCTGTTTCATGGGTTCCTACAAGAATCCCTTCCCAGGAATTTATTTGAACTGTGTGTTGTTATCAGGGTCTATCACCTCAGTCTCAGATCATAACCAAATACTTGGTTTTACAGCAGTTTCCCTTCATCCCTTTAACCCAGTTGCTATATCAGAAACTAGCTAGTTCTTGGAGTCATATAATCCTAAAGGACTTCTGTATCAGGAACCAGGTTTCTATTGGCTAACAGATACTCTTTCAGTGAGGTTTTACAAAGCCCATAAAATGTTATTCATACATTTTCATGATAAGGGCAGACATGTGCTTTTGCTGTCTGACCTCCCAAGGTAAGATAAAGGAAAGAGTTCTGAACATCTTCCAACCTTATTCAAGCATCACTGTCATAAGGAAATCCTTCCAGAATCTTCTGATCAGTAAAATAAATCCAGTCAATCCTTCCATGTCTCACTATTTACTTCCATTATAGTAGTTATCACTGTGCTCTTTGATTCAGAGTAAAGGATATATATTTGTTTCTTTATAAAAAATATTTATTTTCATTTATTTTATGATAACAAGAACTGGTGTGTAGGTGAGTAGAGTGGGTTGTGAGAGGATTCACTGGGACAGAGCGGGGAAGCACAATAGGTAGGTCTGCTGAAATGCACTGCTGATGGGATCAGTAGAAGAGATAGGAGAAGACTTCTATGACATGTGGGTCAGCTCCCTGGCTGAGAGATCAAACTCATGCCTACAGTGGCTGGGGATAGCTTGATAATAATGAGACTTCAACCCCTGTGCCACCAGGGAAATCCTATATATTTGCTTCTGTGGCCCAAGTTACCACATGCATATTGTTAAATATGAGTTGTTGAATAAAGTTAGTGTGTTACTACAGCACAGATGTAGCACAGAGGGCTAAACAGGTAGATATCTGATGATTTAGATTTTTATCAATTTACATAAATTTAAATTTATGCTTGAAATTGATTTTTATATTCTTTAAGAAGTTAAACATTATTACGTGCCTCTGCATAATATTTGACAGTGTACTATTTCATAAAATAAATAATCCCAAATGTCCTTAAAAAAAAAAAAAACACTGAGGGGCCCTCCCTGGTGGCGCAGCAGGTTAAAGCACAGCACTAAGAAGCTAAAGTTCGATCCCCGCCTGCCCCGGAGGTGACCACATGGCATGGCATACCTCTCCTGACATGCCCGCTGCTCCCCTCAGCAGTGTATTTCGTTGATCTGCCTGTTCTGCTCCCCACTCTGTCTCTGGTGAAGCCTCCGGCCACCCCTGAGCCTCTGACCTGTACCCCAGTTCTGTATGTATAAATAAATAAATCTTAAAAAAAAAAACCACTGAAGAGACTTGATATAAATGGACTTATTACACAGATGATTAAACAATCCTCATTTTACTTGACCAGTATCACAGGCACAAAATATTTACAATTTTGCTATGCATAAACACAAAAACAGACAGTCAAATAAATTCTAATTATACAAAAACAAGTTTTTAAGGTAATGAATAAAACAGCAATTGTCCATTTTGAATTTATAAAGTTGAAAACAAAAATGATAAGCAAGTTCTAGGAAGAAGGACTGCACTAAAATTCAAAACTGCAGACATTTACCTTCCACTGCACCCCAGTTAACCTGCATCCATGTACATGGATACTAAAAAGATAAGTGCACGTTGCTATCACTGTTATTTTTGTGTTCTGATATGACTGTGAAAAATACATTTATATCACTTGGTAAGAGTTATTTAGCATTACTATAAGCATTTCATATTACATTATTTAGTAAAGGGTACTTGTTTCAATCTCATTTAATTTTTTAACACCCTCTTTCCTTTTACTATATTTACTTCCTACATGCTGATAAAACACAGGTTTAGACATGAAACACGACAAGCATAAGATCTCACATCCAGTTAGTCATAAATACAAGTACCGAAACCCAAGGTTTCTCCAGAACTCACACACATTCACTGTGCTATCCTGACATCCTCCACATCAACTACTAACATTTGTTACCTCCACTGCTGGAAAAATTTCTACTCTTCCCTCCTCTAAGAATGTGAAAATAACTACTTGCAATACTGTTTCTTTGTGTATAGATTATACATACACACACACACACACACACACACACACATATACTTGCTTCCTACTTCCCTATAAGATTCTTTTAAAAATATTGTTTATGGTGGTACCAAATCTCCCAGTGAAATTAATTAATGAATATTCTCTATTGCATAGTAATATGCAAAGTAATAAATGCCTCCTCAGATTAATAGCCTAAGCAAGACTAAGGTGGTTAATGAATCTCAAAGCCAATTTACTCCGAAGCAATAGTGATTACTGTTCTTTTACACTCAACCATATCTTTAGGAGGGAATACAAGAGAAATACATTTTACCTCACCTGAATGTGCTAAAGACAAAATTTCTGTAAAGGATTTATCAAGATACCTTTTAGACCATATGATAAAACAATCTAGTGCAATAATTTTAAATGATTTGCAGCTTACTAGGGTTTATTAAGCTGCCGTATATTAATTCGCATTGTATTAATAAAGTGAATACATTTGACAAAAAAAGGAAATGAAAAATTTTAGTAATATTAATATAGACTCCTAATCACTTATGTACTAATCCTGTGTAATTTTTCTGAACTGTGACTTACAGAAATTGTTCTTGTTTGACTTAATTGCTTAAAATTCACTGCAAAAGAAACTTAAATGAGTGGCTATTTGCATCACCTGGTAAAAATAAATTAAAGGATAACATGAAAATATTTGAAATGGCTATTATGGTACAAAAATATGCTGTCATGTAAAAATTAGGAAGACATTTAAAAAAAATTTTTTTT
>NW_004567110.1:36846734-36847288 GCF_000260355.1 Condylura cristata
AAAAAAAATTATAAAGCAATGAGCTCTCTGTCAATTTCTGCAATTTCCAGACTATTTCCCAAAAGTGATATGACAATTTCTGGGATTTCACACAATTTCCCAAAAGTGAGCATTAAAAACAAGAATGTCTACCATACTTGTGTGGATTTGTTAGAGTAAAAATTAACCACAGTTCATCATAACAGAAGTTCTGATTTTTGGCCAGAAAAGTCATGCATGCTCTATCAAGTCAAATCTTTCAAATATGTTATGCTGAAGGAAGGGAGGAAAACGGCATCATGGGAAGTTCCCTTTGTGCTACTGGAGAATAAACTAAGAAGAGTTCAGGTAGTCAATGGGCCACAGGATTCTGTAATGTAATGAAAACGCATCTCATGAACAATTTAATATTGCAAACACTATTAAAAATGGATCTATCATATTTATAGGATTTTCAGTGCTTGGTATTTACAAGCAGAATAGAAAAGAAAAGAAAAGAAAAGAAAAGAAAAGAAAAGAAAAGAAAAGAAAAGAAAAGAAAAGAAAAGAAAAGAAAAGAAAAGAAAAGAAAAGAA
>NW_004567110.1:36847388-36871134 GCF_000260355.1 Condylura cristata
AAAAGAAAAGAGAGAAAGAAAGAAAGAGAGAGAGAGAGAAAGAGAAAGGAGAGAAAGAAGAAAGGAAAATATGTACTCCAATATTCATTGCAGCACTATTTATTATAGACAAGTTAGGGAAAAAAACCTAAGTGTCTAACAACAGATGAGTATGTCAGGGAGATGTGGTATATTTACACACAGTGAAACACTACTCAGTTATTAAAACATAAACAATGCTGCAAAACAATCTTTCATCAATAAAAAAAAATGCACTACACCTCCTACACAAGTGACAAATCAAATGTTTGAACTAATACATATGTATATGTACATATGGTCCAAACATGTTTCTACAATCATAAAAAATTTATCTTAATGTATAATTTTTATAACAATACTAACATTAATTTCTTATAGTGCTAATTCCACATTTTAAGAGATGAGTACTTGAGATATTATCTAATCACTATTAGTCCTTGTTAAGAAGTCTTGGATGACTATATCCAAATTATGTGGGTGTCCAAACTTTCTGGAGTACCTCTTGTTAAATATTTATATGGATGACTATGTTAGGAATATTAAGATGAATGAAAATTCAAATCTTTAGTATTAGAGCCAAAACATAGGAAGGAAATAATTTCTTTTAGCTGTGCATTATCCAGTCACACTAAGAATGGTTAACTAATTTTATGATTCTTCTTTGTCCATTTTGTTATGACTACTTTTTTTTTTTGAGAGCAGGGTAATAACAATTTTTTGTTTCCATTGTCTGTATGTTTTTATCTCTTACATCCTATTGCCTGTATTAACCCAGTTAATGTTACCATTACTTAATAACTTTCAGAACTAGTATTTTCTATTTCCTTTCATTAATTTATGGTTTGCTGTACTATGCATCCTCATTCATTTTCCTCGGAAAAATATGCTTACTTTTGCTGCTTTGTTAAGAAAAAGCAGAGTTGTCTTACTCATTTTTAAGTTACACTTAGTAAGAAGTGATTAAAAATTAGCAATTGGATATTTACATATAAAAATAAAATCTATAAATTACGGTGTCGATTTTTCTTCTCCAGTCTTTTTTTAAATGTTCACCATAGTTAACTCTAGGCCTTAACATGACATCATATTTTTTAAGGCTATCTGTTAACTGTTCCAGGTTCCAAGGTAGCTTGAAAATGTCACGAAATGTGATTCAAATGTGGGAAAATCTTTCTCAATCTGTTGGAAAAATTTAAGGAAGAGTCTCCTTTGGTATGTGGCAATTGCATCAGTGCCCCTTTTATTTTACCCTTCATCTATTTATTTATTCATGAAAGAGACACTTAGCATCAAACTTACACCAGACACTACACTGCAAATCTGAATTGACTCTATCTATCTATCTCTGGAAGCTCCAGAAATCATGTGTTAGATACAAAAAGTAATAAATCGACTTTGGGGTAAGCTTTGGCCACAGGGGTTGTTGGAGCCCAAAGAAGGGGCATCTGGACCCTATTAGGTCTGAGGAACATTCTCCTGAGGAAATGAAACAACAATAAAGTTGTAACCTGCAGGGCATTAAGGTACTTCCTGATATCAGTCTCCAATATTCTCAAAATTAGTGTACCCAATGGTAATCTGTGATAAAAATATTGTGCTATTCCATACCATTTACATGCCAAAGCAAACACACATTTCTTCACTTCAAGTCCCATGAAAGAAAGTTCTGTTATATAGTCATGTTATAGTTTAAAAGACAGCATTTCCCCCCTTCAGAGTACATGGACAATATATTTTACATACTAAGTCTTCTTAGGATTGACATACAAGTGGTGTCATACAGCAAGACGCTAGGGAGTTTTTCTATAGGAATGGCATAACTTGCCCTGATTAGCCTCTCTCCAATTATAGAGTTATATCTCCACTTACTGACCATTAGGGCTTAATCCCTATTAGCACCTTGGTCATCAACATGGAAAGCAGCTTAAACACATTTTGGATGATTATCCACTTGTAAGAAGTGGCTGTAGTTTGCCTATAGTTTTCACAAATGGGAAAATACTCTAGAATCTCTCTTCCAAAGATCTATTTTTTTTTCAAATAAGTATGTTAATACAATACTTAAACTACTGAATGAGTGGTGAAAATTGGTTTATAGACTATCCCACTAGTTTTATTCTCAACTATCATTTTACTGCCTGGTTATGCATGCTTACAAAAGATCAGATAGAGACAAGAATGAACTTTAATATTGTTTTCATTAATTTAGCTTTTTAAATGGATGTGAGAATTTGTATTACATTTAAGACCAGGTTGTAGAAGCCTAAAATGTGATGTGAGTAGTTTTAAAAATTCATATTCTCAACTTTAATTCACAATTAATTTGTCCTCACCAATCTAGCCTAAGTTGTAAAAATACTCCATATACCTAATATTGCATAAAGTTGTTAACTATTTAAGAGACTATCATGTACACATACAATCTGAAGTAATTAATATATACCATATTTCAAATACTTTAAGAATGTGGACTTTTAGTGGTAAAATTAATGTACTATATAAACATAACTTGATTTCTAGTGATGCACAACTGAAATTTACATAATGTTATAGTGCAATGTTATTTCAATAAAAAAATTTAAAGATGTCTCCAATGTTAATTCTTTAAAAAATATATATTTATTTATGCATACAGAACTAGGGTACAGGGCAGAGGTGCAGGGGCAGTGAGAGGGTTCACCAGAGACAGAGGAGGGAGCAGAACAGGCTGAACTGATGAAGTACACCGCTGAGGGGAGCAGCAGGTAGGTCAGGAGAGGTATGCCCACCATGTGGATCACCTCTGGGGCCGGGAATCGAACTAGTACTGCAGTGGCTGCGGCTAGCTTGCATTGCTGCGTCTCAACCCATTGTGCTACCAGGGAGGGCCCCAATGTTAATTCTTAATATGCATTTCTTAAGCAATTTTCATTTTAGAAATTATAATATCTCTTTTTTTTAAAGATTTATTTATTTATGCTTACAGAACTAGGGTATAGGCAAGAGGTACAGGGGCGATGAGAGGCCCCGCCAGAGACAGAGTGGGGAGTAGACAGGCAATCAACTAAATACACAGCTGAGGGGTGAGGCAGGAAATGTCTGAGGTGCCACATCACGGGGATCTGGACATGGGGATCAAACTCTTACTGACACGGCTGCCGCCAGCTTGCCAGTGCTGCTTCCTAACTTGTCTTGCCATATTAGAGGGCCTAATAGTCTTTTTTTTTTTTAACTGAAAAATACTGACCACAAATGACATAGTAGTTTCTTCAAAACTAAACTCACACAATAAATTAAAATTCAAAATGTATGTGTGGAGTGATTATTCATAGGAAACAAGGACACACTAAGTGGATCACTGTTCTCAAAGAGTTTACCTACTGAAAGTAAGATTTACATATTAATGATTCAGAAAGTTTACACAAGCTCAGAGACTAAGCTCTGTTCAGGGATGAGCAGGCTTCTGTTTAAAAGAACTCTAACCCACTACAACCGTTTGTGTTATTATTATAGGTATTAACATGAAATATACACATACAGGTGTGAGTAGGCATTTGCATACCTGTATGTATATGTATATATATTTAAGTTTAAATGTAAGCTAGTTCCATTTAGATTTCAGGACAGGAACACAGCATACTGGTTATGAGACCAGTTTATTGGGCTGTATTACCTCTGTTTGGAAAGGGATTGACATAATTGAATTAGTGATTAGGAGAATGATACTATTTTAGTATAAAGTGAAATCAGTTGGTTTATACCAACAATCTCCAGTTTGGTAGCCACTAACCATAGGTAGCTATTTAAATGCAAATCAATTAAATAATCAATACAATTTCTCATTCACCACAGTCACCTTTGTAAGTGTGCACCAGCCACACGTTCGTTGACTACCATATTAAACAACAGAGATATAGAATGTTTCCCTCATGTCAGTGTCCTATTGATAGCACCAGTACATAGTAATATTTTCCAAGAATTAGGGGTTTCTATGACCAAGTAGCAGCAGATGAGGACTAAATTCATTAGTAAAACTGAAAGCAGCAAAAACTCAGTAACGTATTACGCTTCCTTCATTTTCTTGGCTTAAGTTACTCAGCTTTAAAAGTGCTTGTTTTATCATATTGTTCATCTCCTTAACTTTATCATATTGCTCATCTCCTTAACTTCAGAGTGTTTTAGCTTCTTTACTCCTTCTTTTAACACCATCAGCATTTTAAAATTTAATTCTTTCATTTGTTCTATGTGCCTCTTTATTAGTAATTCCACACTTCTTTTATTTAAAAGTCTGAGATTTATAGTTAGCAATGTAATTTTCCTTCATGATCTGATTTCACAGGCTTAACAGAGTCCTACGTCAATTCCTCCCATAACTTGTATGAATTTCATTTATAATTTAGCAATTTGAATGTATATTATTTAAATGTGGTATATAATTTGGTAAATTATTTTATTTTATGAAATATATATATCTAGTTATAGACAAAATATCTAGAAACTAGCTAGCTAAGATTTAAATTCAGGATTTGGAATATTTGCAAATTCCTTGCAAGATGTAAGGGTGACTTTCATCTGAAAAAGAGGGATAACTATATGGGGGTGATAGTATAATGAGGAGAGGTAATTAATGTGTCTTAAAAACTAAGTGCAAACTTGTGGCATTATTTATATAAGTAATCATTAACTCAAATGTTTCTCTGAAACTGTAAATTCTTTATAAATTTGTTTACTTGTGTGTGTGTGTGTAAATTAGACACCTTTAATAAGGAAAATAGTTGTAATCCATACAAATAGGTGGCAGTAGCATTTTCCAGAGTGTGTACAGTGATGAAAAAGGAAATTGAAATTTCAGTTTTTACCTTTTTTTTTTTTGCCACTTGTGTATATTAGTTATTCAAATAGACCATTTTTTAAATGTTCTTTGGCGATCCTTTTCTGTGTACTTTAAGGGCAAATGAGTCAGCATAGGTAGCATGACCCAGAAATCACAGAAGTCAGCTAAACACTTTGAGAAGTAGTGAGTAAGGTATTACTTGGCTTATAGATTAAAGATAAATAAGCCATTGTCTATAAGGCAAGGTAAACTTAGCTCATCAGCAGGTAAAATAAAGCAACCATGGAGAGAAAAATGAAGATGCAAGTTGCAGAGAAGATAAATTAAAAAATATGTTTCAGGATTTTTTCCTATAAATAAAATTTCATTTTATCTATACATAAAACGTAGCCTGCCCCTTAAATGGATTATCATTTACATTATTCAAAACCATTAAGTATCAGTATTTCCTTAGTAAATAGGAAAGATTCATGATCTAGTGTAGGTCACCATTTTGACATTACCATTTAAGTAATAGCAGTTTTTCATTTTATAAGTCAAAATTTCATTATAAATATGACATTTACTCAAACAGCACACATTTTCCAGTAAAACTAATATAAAACTTTGCATCATGCTTTGGAGATACTTTGAACTGTGTGAGTCTTGAAATCAGATAAATCAGAGCTTTAAAACTCCATTATGAAGCAATAGTTCTCCATTGCCCCTCCCTTAACCTACTGTGGAGTGACAAAACAAAAATTAATTATTAGGAAAAGAACACAAAACATGATAAACAAGACAAGCAGAAATATTTATCAGACTCAATAGATAAAAATTACTCTGTCACTTGCTGTAAAAGCTCTTAAATTCTAACTCTCGGTTTCTTTCTCCTGGCAGATCCACAGCACCAGTGGAGAAATTCTGATCCTATAGATCTCCTTTGAGTAGTACTGGGTTAATGGAACACACTTTTTCCTGAAAAGTGGGCTAATACACTATTTTTAGAACTCTCAATTCTTGAGATGTGTGTGTGTGTACACATATGTTGTCAATGCTATTATGGTAAATAATATTGCATAATATTTGAAGATTTTCAAACAGCTAAAAACACAAAATAACTTGTTATTTCATATTTAAGCAGCACTTGATTAACTAGCTTTTTAAATATGATGTATTCATGCAAAATATGAAGATATAAGTATTTCCTCTATTTTTAACTTATACAAATTTGATGAAATGCAAAGATACATTCATCCTCAAACTAAGTAAGTGAGCTCAATTATTAGAAACAAATGTTGGGGCTTTTCTGAAACAAAGAAAAATATGTATTGAAGATATAAAAAAAAAATTCTTAAAAGATTGACTTTCAGGCCCTCCCTGGTGGCGCAGCAGGTTAATAAAGCACAGCACTAAGAAGCTGAAGCCACTTCAGCATGAGTTTGATCCTCACCTAGAGGTGATCCACATGGCATGGCAGACCTCTCCTGACCGACTGCTGCTCCCCTCAACAGTGTACTTCATCAGTCGGCCTGTTCTGTTCCCTAGATCTGTCTCTGGTGAATCCTCTCACCTTCTCACTGCCCCTGCACCTCTGGCCTGTACCCCAGTTCTGTATGCATAAATAAATAAATCTTAAAAAAAGAAATTGACTTTCCCAGAAAATTGTAGCTACACAATGCATTACATCTATCATGTTAAAATATGTATTAGACATAAAGATAAAAACTATGAAGTAAACCACACTCTTCAACAACCTGAACAGAGAAGATGACTAACAATAACCTTAGGTAACTTGCAAAGGGTGGGCGCTTAACTGTAAACAACATTAAAAAAAAAAAGTGGATCACAAATGATGATGTGTTCAGCTACATACCCTCTATTGAACTTTTGGCACTAGCAGCCACAGTATTTGTCATAGAGTATTAACACATATCATAAAAATGCATAGTGTCAAAGGAATAGAACAACCAGCATTCAAAAGCAGTTTGTCAATCTGGAGATGCAAAGCTATAATATGTCTCTTTGCTGTCCAATATATCATCGAATACAGTGGTAGCAATTTTAAGTGAAAAAGAAAATCAAAAAGTTTTAGCCCATTCTATTTTCTGTCTAAAATAAAAGGGAAAACCGACATCAGTTCTATTATACATTAACATATTCAAAGTAATGCATTCATAAGAAGACTAAGAACAAATGTATGCCTCCAAAGATCCCCAGTTTAGTGAGTTCACCTCACACTGCTTTTTTCCCTAAAATTCCAAGAAATAAATTTTGACCATGAAAGCATAACCACCATTCTGCCTATTTTATGTATATGAAAGGTTACAAATGTCTCACATGCAATCCATTCATTTCCATTACTGAAAGTTGATTTACATACTAGCTAGCTGCCTTATCTAATTGAGCCAAGTATAGAAACTTTAATGTGACCTAATTTAGCATAATCTATAAATAATTGGTCTAAAGTATAGTTATAAGTTGACCATTGATAACGTGAACCATAGACATAGCAAAATTAAGTAACTAAAGAGAATGCAAATTGAAGTAAGAATTTAGAGATAATTTAGAAATTTCATTAAGATAATTTTAGCATTAACTCTTTGACTAAATGTTGAATACTTTAAAGTTCTAATTACAATATGATCAATGAAAATCTCATACTTCTACTAAAGGAAATAATTCTTACAATAATATGGAATATTAAGAACATTCAAAGTACACACAATGAAAATTAGTTTCTACATATCTGTCCATAGTACATGTATGTCATTCAAGTGATATACATTCAAAGAGATACTGTGAGGATATACCCAAATATAAACTTGCAATTATTAAAATTCTCAGGTAGAACTAATGGGACCCATACAATTCTTGTCAGATATTTATTTTGAATATGAAAAATAGAAGCTTATGAAAGTTGATTGTTTAAATATTTTTGTGTCACTGTTTCCAGCATCTTGATTACTTTTATATTGAGCCAGAAATATAAAACACATACTCAATTTTCTCTTGAGGAAAAACATAACCTAGTCATTCAAAATAAAATAAATTCAAGAAAAATGGTTATCTTTTAAATGGAATCTCATGCATATTTTCAATGTAATTCAATTTAGATATATTATAGGGAAACAACTATTTCAGACAGTAAGACAGCTATCAATTACATATCTATTCTGAATATAACCCAAAAAGTAAGGAAGCAGGAACACAGGTAGTCAGTCCTTGTGGCATGTTGTAAAGAATAGCTTCTAGAAGTTAAAAAGAAATCTATGTTGTTTAGTACACTGAAGTCATTGGTTACCTGTATCATAAGTTAATTACTAATGAAATGCCCTTTCTGCTATGTACTGAAATCTTTTCATGAAACTCTTCATGAAAAAAAACACCAATAAAACAGTGTACTTCAAAATATGAAAAGGCAACTGAAGGCAAAGGTTAAGGAATACTGATCATTTTAAACATTGTGTTTGTAAATTCAGAATGTATTTTTAGTGAAATACAGAAATTATGCCTTATTTTTCAATGGGAATATTCCTATTTCTACAGTTCTCACACTTCCATTACCTAATTTTGTGCTACCCAAACTCTATCTACAGTTCCAAATACATCTATTAACACCTTGTTTCTTGAAACCAAAAACTATCTCATCAATATTTGAATGATACAATGGCCTTTGCTTCTTTAGAGATCAAATATATGTTCTTAGTCCAAACCTCAAGTTCACTTGCTGATGACTCTGTGCTACTCATTCCATGCCTCTGTGGTTAATCTTTTATTATCACATTTAGAAAAACAACACATGCCCCAAAACACCAAGGAGTTAATAGTATCACACCAATTTACACATTGAAAAGAGTTTTGAAAATATAAAATTTTAAAAAACAAGAAAGGGCAGGACAGAGTAAGGGCAGCGTGTTAAACATATAATATAAAAATAATTTAACTTTCTTTGTTTACCAGGAAACACTATCATGGTAAGTATCATTTCTACTCAAAATTTGTATTCAGAACTATTCATGTCTGTGATAAAAATCCTCTTGTTAAGTTAAATCTGCATTTTATACTTAAAACTACATTTACGGCCCTCCCTGGTGGCGCAGCGGGTTAAAGCACAGCACTGAGAATCTAAAGCCGCTTCCGCATGAGTTCGATTCCCGCCTGCCCCGGAGGTGACCGGAGTCCACATGGCCTGGCAGACCTCTCCTGAACCACCCACTGCTACCCTCGGTCTGCCTGTTCTGCTCCCCACTCTGTCTCTGGTGAATCCTCTCACCCTCCGCATCTCTGGCCTGTACCCCAGTTCTGTATGAATAAATAAATAAATCTTTAAAAAAAAAAAAACTACATTTACATCCAAACAGGACTTTTAAAGACAAAATTTACAATGGCTAAGAACACAGAATCGTAGTGACAGACATGTAAGTTTGGTTGTGATCATTATTTTACAATGTATCCATGTCAATGCATCAAATTGTATACCTTAAATCTCTATATATAATTTTATATATCAATGATATATACATAAAACTACAAAAACAGAGAAGATGAAGAAGGGCCTAGGATCTAGAATAACCTGGCTGTGTTGCAATTGTGGCTTTGTTACTGTATGGCCTGGAGTCATCTTTCATAACTCTCAATTTCCTCACAGATTATTATGATTATGAAAGGCACTGCTCCATGCAATGTGCTTAGAAAAATGCTTCACAATAGACAAGTACTAAAGAAGTTTATGCTAATATGATTATTGTTGTTGTTGTTATTGTTATTATTCTGTATCCATAGATTTGCCATAGGGAGGTTACTCCAGCTCAATGCTTTCTTACCTTTGCACTTTTAAATAAACTTTCTAGAGGTTCTGAGTACAAATATTTCTATACAGCCTTATCAAATCAAAATACTTTTTGCTTACAGTCAACAAAATAGTTTCTTGAATTTCATGGAATTCATCACCATTCATCAGTGTATAATTCTGGATCAAGGTACAACAAGCAGTTAGTGGATTAACCCAGCAGCCATCTTTAAACATGGCCTAGAGAGCTTCTTATTGCTAGAGTAGGGAAACTATTCAAGCTAATCATTGACATTGTAATCTAATCACCAAATGATAAAAACATCATGGGAGGAAGCAAAATCTAAGTGCTGGATCTAATTACATTACTATTCAGTAGCTTGGTAAAAAAAGATAGGCAAGTTGTTACCGTCATTTATACAACCAAACACTCAATAGATCATTTTGGGCCCTAGTCCAAGCTGTGACTGGAAAGCTAGTAAATGCGAATTTCAAATCAAGATGAATTGTTGAAGAACTAGCTGTGGGGCTTCCAGAACTCTAATTCTTATGATCTTTAGGTAGTAGCAATTCTGAAGTGGTTATGATGATGAAATAATATGGTATGTGAGCAGAAGATCAGGCATAATGTCAGCAGACATATTTTCCAATCTCTGCTTGGCTGCTCATTGAGTAACACAGACAAGGGACCTAAGTTTTACATGTCATCATCAATAAAGTGGAGATAATAAGACATCTACCATTCCAGTATTGTGTAAATGACTATAGAATACCTGGCACATTGTTATAATTCTGGGATCAGTGATGATTTTTATGATGATCATGAAATAATAGCATACATAAAGGAAGAATTAAAAGCTTAAAAGCATCACGCAAAACTGTATTATTTCTCACAAGAATTGTATGAACATGAGAATTATACTAATCACTTATATATCAATGCCTAACACATACCTTGGGTACACCAAAAAATAAAAATGATATTTTCAATACTGATACAATGTATGAGACAGAATGAAATGGGCCCTCTGTGGTGGCACAAAAGGTTAAAGCACAGCATTGTGAAGCTATCAGCAGCCACTGCGGTGTGACTTTGATTCCTGGCCAGTGACTTTGATTCCACATGGCCTGGCAGACTTCTACTGACCTGCTTGCAGCACCCCTCAGCAGTTATTTCAGTAGACCTGCCTGTCCTGTTCCCCTCCCTTTCTCTGGTGAACTCTCTCACCCCACCCTACACCTCTGGCCTGTACCCCAGTTCTTGTATGCATAAATAAATAAATCTGAAAAAAAAAAAGTTAAATGAATAATCGACCTGCATTTCTCTCTAATGCAAGCATGATGGCATAGAGGTTCATCTTGAAGATTAAGATTATTAAATGAACTATAATAAAACATTTTTACAAACTGTAAAATAAATGCTCAGTGGCTCATGACTTTACAACAGGAATTCTCTCAGTAAACAGAACAAAAATAAAACAAAACAGTATATTATAGACATTACTCCCTATTCTTAAGTGATAGAGGGAATGATCCAGAAAAACAGGTTATCTACACTTCATTTCTATTTGGACCCTTGAAGAACTGCTTGTACATATTCTGTTACAGTAGCCTCCCTGTGTTTTTAGAAAATAATGAGGCATTTGTTATGTGAATGACCCACTAGTTGAGAAGGAGAAGCTCATGCCTGCACTTAGCACTGTTGAGACCCAGGTTGCTAACAATATATTCATTTTGATAAATCTATGAGATACTGAGTAACAGTTATCAAAACGTTAAACACAGACTTGAAGGTTTATCTGTTGTCAGCATAAAGCCATTTAAACAGTGCTGTAAAAACTTGAAAATTAAGAAGACATCAATAAGCATATACACATATGCGCATATTTATGACAAAATGTACAATAATGAGGCTATAAAACTAGACAGCAAAAAAAGAAGTGCAGTTCATTTTTAAAACCTAACAGAGTATCTAACCTGAGGTGTGTATGGTCAATCCAAACTTGTTGGCTTCAGAGATATACACTTATTCCACTTATGGTGTCACACTATTTTCAGTAACTTCCCTATGTAAGTTTACTGTGATAAAACTACACTGCTCACAATCACACTCTATCATTGTCAACAAAATTAAATAAGATGAAAAACACAAAGTAGCAGCATGTACATATAATGAGAGTTGTACTTAGAAGTAATCAATATACTGGAACACTCACATATTCATACACACTCAGAGTCGGGGTGGATAGGTGAAGAAACACTATACCCGTATGCTGATTATACATTAGTTTTTCTTACTTACCTATGGGAGTATAACTGATTCTCATTACTATAGCATCTAAAATTAAACTAGAGAACTTCTGAGTTCTGAGATTTCTGAGCTCTACCCTCAAGTTCCAAGCAGCTGAATCTCAAGCCTTCTGTCAAGAACTCTGTCATTTTTTCTTTCTTTTAATTACAGATGATTCAAAATTGGCTATAGGAGCAAACAAGTAAAGAAAATCACCATTCACTAAAAACACTGTTATGTGGGGAATCAATTATTAAAGGTGACTAAAGGAAGCTTTTAGCCAATATATAAGTCCAGATGTATTTGATATAAATGTGTGTGTGTGTGTGTGTGTGTGTGTACAGTACACCAGACTGAGATGAAAAGGTTTTCACAGAGTTCATAAGTTCATAAGTGGGACCACAAAGTGGCCAATGAAGACACCCAAATGTGTCCGTGGGTGTTTATTTCAGTTAGCAGTAGTATTGTTTCGAAAACTGCAAGCAAATCTGTTGGAAATGAGGAAATATCAAGAGATAATAGCTCCTTAAAAAATAACCTCCTGTAACATCAGCTGTGCATAGTTTTTGCTAGGATGAGATATACCAATATTTGTCATGTTCATTTTTTAAGTGTTTTCCTTTATTTCGATTATTATTTGTGTGTACACGTTTGCATGTACAAGCTACTCCAAAATTAAAGCAGAGTATTGCATAACTTCCAAAGAATGGAGACTTCATGAAGCCAATACAATCCTTCCACTAAGTCATCTCCTTATTATCTCTTTTGCTCGGGTTGTCGAGACACATCAGAATTCAGGTAACCAAGTTAGAGTACCATCAACTATCTAAAAGGGCAACTTTAGTCTTTCTTATGACCCGCTGCTTTAAAACTTCTATTTTTTTAATCATATATTCAAATAAGACATAATAATAAATTTAAATGACACTATCTAAAATGTCTATTTCTGTCAGACGACCCCATTAATTAGACAGGACAAAGAAAGTTAACACCATTTTCTATAGGTAAAGAAAAAGACTTAGCCAAACAAAGTAGAAAGTGAGCTCAAAAATCAAATCAAGAATTATATGCAGGTCTTTTGCTTGTACATAAAGGCCCTTTCCGTAATTCTCTGATCTTAAGGAGCTTAGAAGCACTTTCTAGAAATCATGCTTCTGCAGGAATTATGAGCCATCACAGAAATAATAACAGGGCTGATCACTGACCAGTTAAATTTACAGACACAGTTGAGTCTCTGTAGTTCTGAGAACAAGTCTACCTAACACATTTTGTTTTATTTTCATTTGTTTTGTTTAATTATATTCCAATGAGTGAGATCATGTGGTATTTTACATTCTCCTTTTTTTTTTACTTACTTATAATTATTTCCTCAAGGTCTAGCCATGTTGTTGCAAATCATGACTTCAATCCTGGTCTGGCTAAGTAGCATTTTAGAGTATGTGTGTATGTGGCTATGCATTTGTCTACACTAAGGTTGTTGCCAGTAAATAATATGTCAAAGAACATGAGAGTGCAACTTTTAGTGTTTTCATAAGACTACAGAGAGATTTTCAGAAGTGGAATAGTTCGGTGGGTTTTCTAGTCTTATGTTTTTGAGGAATCTCTATTACTATTTTCCATAATGGCAGTGCCAATTTATATCCCACCCACAGACTGATAGTTACCAGAAAAGAAGGGATTGGGATAAAATGGGAAAAGGTGGTTAATTTAATAATAATGGATGCAAAGTTGAAGTTTAGTAATGATCATGTTAAATTATAATGCTGTATACTAGAAAGCTATTTTATGAACCAATATTACCAATGAAAAACGAACAGATATAAAAATAAAAAGGTTAATTTATCAATCATATTTTGAAAGGAAAGGACAACACATTCATAATATTTTGTAATGTTTAGTATATCAGAATTATTTAGATATAAAATAGAAATCTTTATTTTTAACTAAAATAGTAAGACAAAAAATTCAAACTTTAAAAGGTGTCTTGGTTCCCATAGATATGATGTATTCTTATACAAATACTTTCATAACTTACTTCACAATTTAGTACTCTACAGAGAAGAGGTTTGTGTAGATAATCAAACATGTGTTACTTAGAGTGTATCATGGGATATGTTCCACAACACAAAAAGTAAACTCAAACTATTGACTGAAAAATAGTGTGTAGATGTATATCTGACAGGTGCTAGTAGGACTTTGCAGGTAAAAACTTCCCTCCCAATAATACTCTTAACAAATTAGATGTATTTGTATAAATTGTGGTCTCTGCTTTGATTCACTGTGCCTCTTGTTTTTGATCTCTCCCTTAGAGATAATTCACCACAGAAGTCTACAATCTTTCCAAGTTCCTCACTAGCTTGCATTCCTTTGACTCACGAGCAATAGGTATAAATGCTGCACAAGAAGCTCTTTTCTACTAATGGTTCTTTATCCTCATATATACTTGCATTTTAAATCTTATATATCACCTTCATTGCAATAACTCCAAGCTTATTCTTAATTCCTTATCTCTCCCCAAAGTATGAGTTACTCACTTTATTAACATTTTACACTCCTCACTTGAAAAACTAAATTCTCACTATCCTCTAATTGAATGTTTTTTTTTGAGGATTTATTTATTTTCTAAAGTGACAGCAATAGCATGTGTGGCTGTTGGGGGGTGGCTTAGATCATGAGGATGGATCCTCATGCATGGGACTAGTGCCCTTACCAAAGGGACTTCAGAGAGCGATTTCTTCCCTATTCCCATATGAGGATGCAACTCCTATGAACCAGAAAGAAGGTTTTTATCAGACATTGCAGCTGCTGATGCCTTGATCTTGGACTTCCCAGCCTTCACAACTATGAAAAATAAATGTGTGCTCTTTATAACTTCCTGAGTCTATGTACTCTACTATAGCAGTCTTAATAAATTAAGACAGAGGCTCATATTACTAATCCTGTACACTTGAATGAGTAACTTAATCATGCTGATCCTCCAGTCCATCATCTGTAAAACAGAAACAAAAATAATGGACCTCAACAACAAGCACCTAGCTCATGGTAAGAATTCATATAACTGTTTTGTATTATTTTTTTAAACAAGTAATCCTGAACACTCTTTGCTTACAAAAATTTATGTCTCCATAGTAAATTATTTTAGGAAATGATTATAGAATTAACTACACAAGCTTTATAAAGAAATTGGACACTGTAGTTGAACATATGGCATGCACAAAAACGATGAATGATGCTTTTAACAATTCACTAGATATTATAAAAAAGTAAAACATCATAGTGGTATTTAGGGGAACATAGTATGATGAGATGACATTTTTGTAAAAACAGACAACAAACAGAAAAATATAAAGCCAAATGACTTGATTTAGTTAAAATTTATTTTGATCAGGGATATGTAAAACTATACTAGCAGAACTTGTCCTCAGTAAAACCATGCATAGCAACAATGCAAACTTATATACATTCAGCATGAACTGAATGAGTCAAAATAAGCATGATCTCTGTAGAAAAGAAAAACAAAATCTCCCTATTTTTGCGTTCCTTTTCTATTCTGGGTTGGGGCTGGACTTGTATCAATTAGATGGTTCTGTTATTTGCTCTAATCTTTTGGGGGAACTTCTGAGAATATCACTCTCTATGTGATGTATTTCTGCTTTATTTAGAATTATTAAACTATAAGAATAATTCAATATAATTACTTTGAAATTTCAGACAAATCATATATAATGTCAGAAGTTTAATAGAACAGAAATTTTAAGCACATACACTGCACATATATGAATACATATGCATGAACACACATATGCTTTTATGTAAATAATCAACTAAATTATAGGAATGTTTATTATACAGACACTGGGCAACCACCCCCACATAATAAGAAACTCTGGAAAATTGTCGGTTCATTGTGAATTGGACAATATTTTCCTCATTCTAATAGTAACTAACTCTTAATTAAATTTATGAATGAATGAGCAAATTAGTGAGTAAATCTTACAGTCTGTTTTTAAGATGCATATCATTTAGAAAGACTAAAATTGTGTAAATTGAGTAAGTATAATGTGTTCTATTTTTTTAAAGATTAATTTATTCATGCACACAACTGGGGTACAGGCCAGAGGTGTGAGGAGTGAGAGGATAGACAGAGTGGGGAGAACAGGCAGATGTACTGAGATACACTGCTGAGAGGAGCAGCAGGTGGGTCAGAATAGGTCTACCACACCGTCTGGGTGACCTGGGGCTGAGAATTGAACTCCTGCTGCAGTGACTCTGGAGAGCTTCACAGTGCTGTTGCACCACAAGGGAGGGCCCATAATGTGTTATGTTTTGTACCAATGCTTCTCAAGCAACTTTATGAATTATTTTTCTTTCATTTCCAATCAACCACAAACTAGTATTTTGAAATACACACTAAAATAAATTATCAGGAAAATGACAGGAAAGCAAAAAGTCATAACATAAGGCATGAATTTATTGTGACTTTATTGCTATGGAAGTCTCAATTTCTAGTCTCAAACTAGCAACCTATAGACTTTATTTTGATTATGACTATTTTTTATTATCAATAATGTGATGGGAGAAAATCCTAGCTAAACTAAAAGTAAATAAAAGCATTTTAAATTTTCCATTAAGATCAATGTAGAATAATCTTTAGGGAAAATCATCATTTTCTTCCTTTAATTTGTAGAATTCTATTGTGATTCATACAAAAGATCAAAACCAAAACTATAGTACACTACATTCTTTCTCTATTTTTCCTGAAGATATTGAAAGACTCAGAGGAGGATAATCACATAGCAATTCTCTTCTCTAGAAGATATTCACAGCACCAGGAACTGTTTTATGGCAGGTTAGAAACCCAATTCACCTGAGTGTTAAATGGTAAATGCCATAAGCATCGTTCTTATTTTCATTTGTTTCTTTCTGCAAACAATTAGCATTCCTTTATTGCCTAGTTGGAAAAAAACTGCAGCATCTTCAAAAGATACTGCTATCTCACCTCCTTTCTCATGTAATGCTATTTTTATGTTTATGTTTCAAATAATCATACTCATGAGTGATATATTACTAAAATAGTCTCATCATTTGTGCTATTAAGCAACCATTGTACTTAAAGGATTCTAGATTTAATATAGGTGAATAGGTTTAATACAGGTGAATAAATTAAGAAATTATTATATTTTAAACTTTCAAAATGTTTGTCAATTATTTTAAACTCAGTGTTCAAAATGCCATTAAATGTAATGTGCATTGGTATTTAGGGTCTACAAAAATGCAAGTACAAAGTATATTTCTTAGCTATTAAATTCTGAAGTCATGAAAGGCTTGCAAATGCTGCTTCTGAAAATACTCACAACATATTATATATCATAAAATTATTTTTATATCATCTCTACATCCAAACCAGTTATTTTACTAAAGTTGGATGGGAAGACAGATTGCTTCTTCTTTGGACATTAAATGATTTGTTTACATTAAGTGAACTGTTAGCCATACAGTACTACAATTGAATACCTGGTATTCAGTTGTAATATTTAATGACTGATTTAAAGTATATTAAGTAGGGAAACATTCTGACAACACAATACCCTTACACTCAGTTTATGTGATTTTTTATATATAATGTATAATAATGCAGTACATAATTACAAGTCTTACATCATTACATCATTAGTTAAGCAAATTACATCATTAGTTACATAAGCAAAAACTGAACTAATATATTCCAAATAATAAGCTTAAAGAGTAAAATGTGATCCTTAATTTCACTAATATGAGATTAAACTTCTAACACTGTCATAATAACATTAGAGTTTTAAGTTTTTGGAAATGTTTGTTTTCATTTTTTAATAAGCATTCATTTAGTTATTTGCAGAGAATTAGTTATTCATAGGAAAATCATCTAATAAAATGTAAAATAAATGATCTGGATTTATGCCATGTCAAACATCCTGCCCCTTACATGAAAGGAAGCTATAAATGTATATTATTTATCTATTTTTTATTGTAACAATGTCTATTCTTACTTGTAAGAATATCTTATAAGCTATCTTTTCGCTTAGATATGATATAAACCTAATCCAAGGTTGTGAAATTTCAATACCTTATAAATATATTAAACAACATCTCCTTTACTTGACAAAGTTAAAAAGAGACTAAGGAATTTAAATCCCCTACACTAAGATCAATAGATAGGCCAATACTCATTCGATATAATATTCACTCGAGAAGATGTCAAGCTTGCAATAATATTTCTTATGCGAATGGAGGAAAATAACTGATATTTTGAAATACATTTGTAACCACCTAAAAATAACTCATTTCATCAAAACCCAAGATCTGGAAAGAACAAGTTTTGAATATTTCCAACTCTCTTCATGGTCATCAAAAACAGGAAATATATCTCCTAGTAAAATTAATTCAAATTTAATGTCATACATCTTTTAGTGATAAAAAAGACACAGTATCTAATTGATATATAAAAAGGAATGAGAACTACTCCTCTAATTTGATTCAGGATGGCAACTAGATACTTAATACTATTTTATAAAGCTCTTTCTTCATTAGCAATTAATTCCTTTCCCCACTTACTCCCACACTTTGACACAAACTCACTTACAAGGTCAAATTCCCCTCACTACTCACATATTCAAAGACCTGTTCAGGGATTACTGACGTATGCGTAGCTCTGATAAAACCAAATAATGAAAGATAATGTATGAAATTTCAAAGCTCATATTTCCCCAGTTTTAAACAAAGATATTAAGTCATTTTTACCTTGGAAACTACAAACTGTAATACTCTGTAAACCTGAAATGGTTCTTTCAATTAATACATCTTCCTACATATAGACATAAAAAACTGGTTCAGTTTTATTCACTTTATTGTAAGTCATATTTTGTGAGTGAAATTACATAGGAAAATGTATCCTCTGATTTAATACAAAAGATGACACCATTATAAGACTGAACTTTATTTTTATAACCTGTTACAGAATTTATCACCATCTGCCCTACTACATTGTGAGTTCAATTCTCACACACTATATAATACCTCATGACTTACAAAATGGCGAAAAGGTGAATTTTCAAGAATCATTTACCAGATAACTGCTAATATTTCTTAGCCAACTGACCATATTTGGGAATCTCTTTTTAGCACAAATGAACTTCAATGGATGTCAGTTTAGATCCCTAATAAAAAGTGAACACTAAAATTGAGACAATCAGAAAGTATTTTAGAAATATATTTTGGCTAATCCCTGGTAAAGATTAAGATGCCAAAAAGAATTTAAAAACACGACACAGCCCTGACGATTCTGAACCTGGAGATGCACACTATTCGCTGTGGTAGTCGAGAGGCTGATTCCAAATGAGCTTCAAACTGTGGCAAGTTCTGTGCAGGATCCATGAAACATGTTAGATTTCAAAGACACAGTACTGGAAAATGTATGTTATTCTAGAAATGATTTTATATTGATGACATGTTGGAATATCTTTGATAGACTGGGTTATGTAAAATATATTATAAAATTAATTCCATCTGCATCTTTAGAAGATTTAAAATTACATAAGGTGAACTGTTTTGTGGCTTGCATTATATTTCTCCAGGACAATGCTGATCTAGAGAACATTTTGTCACTGCTGTTGTCTGTTTTATACACTATCACAGCAGTATTTCACAAATGGTGCCAGAGACTTCATATTGCATCCATCAGGAGCTCGTGGTATAAAATTACCTACTAACAGTGCTGGGTTGCATCACTTAGTTATCTAAGAAGTTGTTCAGACTTGAAAACATGAAACTCTGCCATTACTCAAAACACTTTTAAATAATGGTTTAGCACCCATTACTCATTCTTGCCTGGATTGCCTGCTTCAGTTATAAAAAGTAATTTTCTCATTCTAGCATTTTTTTGTATTTATGAATTCACGTTGTTTGATAAAGAAGAGCTTTTTCTACGACTAGAAGAGTTCTTGTTACAAATCAGGCTACTTATTTAGTTCTTTCAATTTAATTATTGCCAAACTTTGATCTTTTCATAAATTTCATTTAGAGTATCAGTATGAACTTACATGTTTTACTTTTTAAATAGATAGATAGATAGATAGATAGATGTTGTTATAGTCATTAGATGTTCTCATTGATATGAATTTAGCAACTGGGATGCCCTTCAAGATAAGATGGCTTCTCTTTATGGTCAGTTTACTAATAAGATTGATGCAACCTTACTTGTCACTGTGCACCTCCTTACTTCCTAGCAAAATGAAATATCTCAGGCTCATCTTTATAAAGTTTCTGCCCAGATTTAGAATATAGCCAATTCCCTAAAAAGCTCTGTCCTCTTGAAAAGAAATAGTATTTAGAAGCCATAAATTGTGCACTAGCTGTGCACAATTACTGCTTCATTATTGCTTCCAAGAGATATTAACTGGAAGTCTTTTTTAGGAAACACAACTAGTAAGTATATTTAGCTTATCCTTTTTCTAAATTTTCTGAGAGGCAATATTAATTTACAATACTGTGTAATATTTAGGGATAGAAGTTCACACCTCTCCAGATATACGTTACCCCACCAATCCCACCAATAAAGCACCCATAACCCTCCACTAATACCCACTGGGCCCTCTTGCTCCCCACCTCCACCCTTCCCGGCTAATATCCTCCATTCTGCAGAGAGATTTCTAGAGATTGTTTTGGGTTGGTTTTGTCCGTTCCTTTAATTTGTTTCCTTAAATTCCACAAATGAAGAAAATCATCTGGTATTTATCTTTTCTTCTCTGACTTATCTTACTTAGCATAATCCCCTCCAATTTCATACATATTACCACAAATGGCAAGATTTCAACTCTTTTTACAGCTGAGTGCACTACTTGTGCTCATATAATATCTTAATCTATCATCTGTCATTATGTACTTAGGTTTTTCCCATAACTTATTAAAATAAGTTTTATTTATTTAAAATATATAAGTTTATTTTAATAAGCTTAATATATACTTTAATATGTGATAGATTGGCCACCTATTTGTTATTATCAGAATTATCCTGGGAGTTCTTTACTTTTAATTTTTCTATATGTAGTTTACAACCTGGTTGCACACACACACAAACACAGAGTCATATGACAAAGGCAACCTTTGGAATCATGGACTCTTCATTTATTCTACTCTGCCTCATTCATTTACTTTTTTCTTAAAAATAATGTTTTTAAATAGATTTTAAACATACTCAAGGACTTTTCTTCAAGTATCATCCTCTTTTAAGCCTATGCAGCATTAGTCCTGGTGAACAAAACTTTCTACACACACACGCTCTAAACACAGGGTTATCCTGATCTTTTATATTTACTCAGAAAGAATTGCAGGTGTTTCCAAATATTTGCTTTTGAATAGTAATTCCCTCCCAAAGTTGTACATGATGATTTTGTACTATTGTTTTCTATCTTCCATTTTGTTGTCCAGCTCTAGGCCTGAATTTCAACAACAAATAAGTCATTTTATTCCATGTGTTTACTTTTGGAACTTCAAACTGATGATACAGCCCCAAATGAACTATTCTTCAGCCCCAACCAAAGAAGGCTATTCTCTGGTTTTATTTTCTCTTGTTTTTACACTAATTTTTCAGATAGGCACACTTTATTCTCAAAAGTAACCTTGGTCTCCAAATCCACTGATTTTATGACTTATGGAATTACTATCATCTTTGAAATCCACTTCATCATGTTCATTCACACTATCTCATTCACACAAAATCATTTATATAAACCATTCTGTGGTTTATGTTTCTCATTTTTTATTGAAAAATATCACTTTTTCAAGTTCCAAGAAACTATTAGTAATGGAAGATTTTTCTGCACATCTGAAGAGGCAAATAAAAATAGTATCCTAAAATAACATCTTGTAGTTATATGTGTTTTATGTTATTAACAAACAGATAAAATGAGCTTTAAAAATGTCACTTCAAATATGTGTAACATTGAAATTTGAGGTGGAAATGATGTTGATAGTGAGATGTTGGTAGACAGAGGAGACACCTATATTTATAGACTCGCTGTTATAAAAGAATTGGCTGTTCGGTTTTCCACATGCAAAAGACTAATTTTCTACATCATGCTGCAAAAGCTTCAAGAGAAGAGACTACATTTTATACTTAGTAAATATTTTTTGAGTATTTTTCTCAGGTGTTTTGCAATTATAACAGATACAGAACCATCTATTTCTTACCAATCACAGAGAACTGGTGTCCTTTCATAAATGTCCATGTATTGTGCTGTCTTTAGAAAGTCCAATATTCTTGCAGAAATTTATAATGGCATGATAACTTGAAGCTCGCTTCCAGACTAGCAAGAGTGTAAATGCTGCATGTTTCTGTTATTTCTTTGCACAGCATTCACTAGAGAAAACTTATTGAAATATAGTCATTTATAATAATGTACCAAGAAGTTGGTGAAGTTTACTGAGAGGAAGTGACTAAGTGACCCTCAAAACTGGGACCTACACAATCAGGGCTTCTTAATCCTTCCCTGTCCTAGAAGTCACCCACTGTTTCCATCCTAGAAGTCACTTAAAGGACACAGCCCTGAAAGAGTAATGTGTTGTAGAGACTATCTGGACTATAAACGTGACAGAAACCTGTTAAGCCTCAGGATTCTGGTGGGTGGGTGGGTATATCTACAGCTCTTGGGACTACCATTAGGCCAATTTCCTTTCTAATTAAAACTACCACCTACCAATCTGGTCTGCCACTCTTCTATGGACCCCTTGCCCTCTGTTTGGGGAACCAGTTTCAAATTTCACCCAGGAAACTCCAAGGTTGCAAACCAACAGGGAGTATAAATGAAAGTACATTTACTTGATAAATCAATAAATGTTAGTCCTCCTTTTCTTTTCCTCTCATTTTCATTTAAAGAAAAGAAAGTATGACCCAATTCTAGCCAGTTAAGAATTTCCAAATTGACTGAAGAATATGTTGCTCCTGTTACAATTTAACATGTGGCTATGAAATGTATATAAACATTTCTTTCAAATATATAGATGATGTAGGAATGCTAAATTTATATTGCTAAATATATATGTAAGTACATATATATTCAACTATATTATTCTAAGCAAGAAGAATATTCATTGAAAATTTAAATGTAATTTTATGAAATATTTAAAGTAAACGAAATCTCTAGATTTTCTTTAGTATGAATATGTTTAGACAATGTACTCCACTGCATCTTTTAATAAAACAGGACAAGGTCCCCATGTTCTCCACTATAATTCTCCTCTCCATTAAGATTTATACATGGCAAAGAAATAAATCTTGTAGTCTTGACCCCAGCTGAGGCGTCTCCAAGGACAGCTCAGAAGACATTTATCCTCAACACTAATTGAAGTTCTCCCACTTCCCTCTCAGTGGTTAGGAACGAACAGCAAAATTAAATCAACACCTTTGTATTTTCTAGGACTTCGTCTCATAAAAACAGCAAGATGATGCAAAACAAACAAAAATCTTTAAATTTATGAAGAATCAGAAAAACATTAAATCAACTTTCTACAATATAGCTTGCTACATAACTCAAACAGAACAAATAAACAAAAACGTCCTCCATTATTTTCTTGTAAATCCAAAATTTATGAAAATAAACTAATCTACTATAAAATGGCAATAACTGAGTTTATATATGTGTGTATATGTATGCTATGGGTCTAAATTTATCTATTTGTCTATGTAACATACACACTAGGTCTAAATTTAAATTTAAAAAATGATATATATATATATATACATATATATATACATATAACACTTGCTAAATATGTAATTACCTTTTAATACATTCAGACATCACTTATCAAATTTTAT
>NW_004567110.1:36872584-36876884 GCF_000260355.1 Condylura cristata
TTTTTTTTTTAACAGATCACACACTCAAAATTGAATTCAGTATTATTTTCTTTCTCTGCAATGTTGAAAGCTGGAAATTCCACGGAAACTGTAAAATTAATTCAGTAATTCGGGACTTTTCAAAATGTCCAAATTTGGGGCATTTAAAAGTGCTAAAATTACTCAGCGATCAAAAAAGATAAACTCATGCAGCAACATGGATGTAACTTAAAAGGGTGATGCTAAGTGGAATAAGTCAAAAGTTGAAAGATAAAAATACTGAAAGGTGTTACTTATATGTACAATATAAAAAACTAAATTAATAGTGAAAGACAAGCTGAAAACTCACCTTTGATAGGTGACTACAAAACTGAAATACCAAGAGGGTGTGAAGGGAGAGAGGAAAGAGCAAAGAGGGAAGTAGCACAATGGTGTATGGTGGTAGAATACAGGTGAGTTCATGGTGGGTGCAGTGTGGAGGTAATACCTGATGAGGAAACCCCAATATTACCTCAGTTAAAAATAAATAATTATTTTTTTAAAAATAAGGAAAGGAAAAAGACTGGTCTTGAGCTGACAATGTTAAGTTGGTATAGGGAAAGGTTTGCTAGTTTAGTGACTTTTGTATGATTGAAAATGAGCATAATAAAAAGGAAAAAGAAAAGTTGTAGAAAGTTTAACAAGCTGTTTTAAGTTCATGTTGTTTCTTTGTCAAAACCTAGATAATAAAATACTAAAGGTGACTTAGTGGTTCTACAGTCAAATTAATTTGTGAGTGTTTTCTTTCCTTCAATTCCCACAGTAACCTCCCCAAAACTCTCCTCCTGCAAAATATTTTTTTTCTTTCAGTAAACAGTTAAAAATAATTTATGACTAGAGTAATCAGAATCTCAGAGTGTAATGTTTGCTGAATACAAGAACAGTTTTAATTTTCCATGAGAAACCAGTAGGCGGTGCTAACACAGGGAGGAGACTGTATTGAAACATTTTAAACCACAAAGATGCAAAATAGGTGACCAGTTTTAGGAGTTGGAGGATTCCCAAAGTGACTCATGAAGAAGGAAATTTGCAAAATTTGAGTAAAGATAAAAACATATAAGTATATAACATAATGAACAATAAATATTAAATTAAAACCTTAAGATGACCAAAGGATGGTAGCATAATCTTTATTTACAGGATTCAACTACCGATTGTTTCCCATATTAAATGTCTTTTTCCTCCCTTTCATTATGCTTATAATCTCATCTGGAAAACACCATGAAGTAAAGCTTGTGTCTTCTCCTAACCTGAACACACACACAACCTCTACTTTAGGTAGCAACTGTCCTCTTAATGAAAATTCATTGATTTCTCAAGTTTATACCCTCTCACTGTCTTTCTCTTTTGAAAGAACTTCAGTGCTTACAATTGTCAAGGAACTATTATATGCAAGTATCATATTGCATTTCTAAGTAAACATAAGCATTTCTACTTATGTACATTATTATGACAAAAAGCACAGGATGTTGCAAGTGGCTTTCTAAGCTTATGTTAACTAGTTAAATCATATGAAAGACTACAATTTAGTAATGTACTCCCAAGAGTCAAAATGTAAGGTTTAGTAACTAATACATTTTGTCAAATCCTAAAATTATACTCTTCAATATATTGTTTCTGATAGTCTATACATAGGAGATAAACCATCCTTAAACAAATGTAACAGAACTTTCTTAACAGAGCATCACTACCCTGACTACAAAAATAATTCACTTCAACTGCCAAAGATCCTGACATAAGAGTGTGCAGAGTAAAAATTACTGTTTTCTAGATTTTGCTACAAATTTTAACCTACAGATAAGCTATCCTTTGCACTGTTAAATCATTCACCACAAAGAACAAAGAAATATAAGGACAAAACTTTTGTTCCACAAGCTGAGGTTACAGACTTAAGGGAAATATTTCCTTGAAAAAAGCCATTTGTTAGGGGCCTTTCTCTGTGCTGGAAATCGTTTGTATGTGTACAGATAACCTAGGAAAAACAACCTAAGAAGTAAAAAGTTATTTAACTTGCTTTCTAATTATTTAACAAAAGTCCAAGTATACGTACATGATGAATTTAAGACTAAACTTTTTAGTTAAGAAAGCTTCAAGATCAAATAATTTAAATAATATTTATCCTGCAGATCTTAGGATTTAAAGTAGTGCTCGAAATGTATTTGGACAGCAACTTTCCAGCAGATGCTGCCACTGTATTATGCACAGAAAAGGCTCATTATCACCACCTAGAACCTCTCCAAAAAGTAGTGTTAGATTACACTGGAAACAACAGAACAATGATATAAGCCAATTCATAAAATAAATTCAGTTCTGAGTACTATAATGCTACCAACACAACAAAATCAGTCATCACCATTAACAGCCCCTAGCCTGGCTTGTGCAGGGTTCTCAAGACTACGGTTGGTACCACTATCAGGTGGTTTAAAAAGAGGGAAAATGCTGTCCCTTTAAAACTCAAAGAAACGGCTGTTTTGTACCTTAGGAGTGTAGTCTCATTAAGGCAAACACTTTCTTCCTCGACAATAAAACCCATCTGACCATCACAAAAAGTAACTATTTCCCTGGAAGACGCCAACAAGCACTTAAAACCAAGGCAACGCGACAAGGAAGGGAAAGATCCAAAGGCAACACCTCTAATGAAACAAAACCCATATGAACGAGCAAGACGGGCTGGGAAAGACCTACTGCACGGTTTACTCCTAGCAAAGAGGAGGAGCAGGAATTGGGGGGAGGGAGGCGGGAGCTGGTGTCATCGTGGAGATCTGCAAATGTCTCGAGCTCCGGCCCGCTGGCGAGGAGCCAGCCCCTCCAGAAGACGCAGACCCTGCCTCTTCTTCCCCCTACTCCCGGTCGCTGCGAGGGGCCGCTCCGGCCAGCCCCCGCCACATTCTTGGCCCTCGCCCCACCTGCTCTGTTCTGCAAGTGGCCCTCGGAGAACTTACAGGGCCCGCCAGCAGCAGCGTCCCCGGCCGGCGCCGCCTGCGGCGCAGACGCCGCCCGCCGCGGATCCAACCTGGGCGCAGCCGAGTGAGGGACTGTATTTTGCGCACATCCAAACACCGATCCTGAGCCAGGAACGGACTTTGGTTTTCCCTGGCTCACGGCGCCGCTTTCCCCACCGCGGGCTCGGACACTGCCCAGAGACGCGCGCGCGCACACTCACACACACACACACACACACACACGCACACACGCACGCACGCACACACACGCACACACAGATTTCTTGGCCAGGACCAATGTTGCCATTGCAAACCCGGGAAACGCCTCCAAGGGGACCAAGTACCTGCTCTCTGCGAGCTGCTCAGCTGTTCACTTCATCCTCCGTTGACAAGGAAACCAAACCGCACTTCATTTTTTTTTTCCAGAAAAACCTTCCACTGCCATCATTTGAAAATTGATTTACGGGGAGGAAAGGGGGAGGAAGAAGGGATAATATATAGATATCAGGATATCTATCATAAAATTATCTCGGTTTTTTTTTAAAAAGTCAAATGTGCAAAAGTCATAGTTAATTTAAGGGAGAAAAAAAAGTATTTTGTTTAAAAATAATCCCGGTAACCAGCTGTAAGAAAAGTTTCATGTTATCAATGGGTATCAAAAACAGGAGGGAAAAAAACGAATTTGTTCTCACCGACTTCCAAAAAGGGAACAAAAAAATAGAAAATTCATGTCTTTGCTCAGTGGTTTGTATCAGTATTGCAAAACCACAAACTTGTAAACACTGCTGTAAAATCCCACCTATACAAAAATCTTATTATAAAAAGAGTATGCCAAAAAAGAGTTAGAAACATGCTTTTTATCTTTACAGAGGAAAAAAGAGGCACCATACTTCACATCGCTTTTTCCATAAAACCAGTTGCATATTTTGCTGGACTTGGGAGTCGCTCCCAACGGGCACGGTCGCCCCGGACTCCCAGACACAGCGCCTTGTCTACAGAACCATAGCATGCTAGAAAAACTTGGATTCAGGAAAAGGCTCAAAACCATGCTCCTCCAGCTTTCCCAAATATAAACAATAATCAAAGAAGTGGAGAAAAAAAAAAGAAGAAAAACAAAAACAAAAAAAAAAGGACAAAAAAAAAAAGAATAGGACAAGAATGCCACTGAGAAGGTACTCACCGAGCGGGAGTAAAATGTTGGAATAAAAATGAGATTTAGTATAAAATACAGTATGGCGGTGGAAGAAGGAATGAAGCGCGTTTTTTTCTCTCAGTCTCTGCCTCAGGCACTGACACGTGACTCGGAGCCAGGCTGACTTGCAGGCAGCCGGGAAGGACCG
>NW_004567110.1:36877034-36898630 GCF_000260355.1 Condylura cristata
CGGCGGCGGCGGCGGCGGCGGCGGCAGCTCACGGCGAGGCTGCCTCCGCTGTGAGCCCAGACTAGCAGGTGCCCCTCACGCTGAGGCTGAGCACACGCACACGCACACGCAAGACAGGCAGGGCGCCGGCGAGAGGGGGAGCGGAGCGGGGTTGGGCCGGAGGCGCGCAGCTGCCTCTGCTGCCTTTCGAACTGCTGCTGTGGCTGCTGCTGCTCCCGCCGCCACCGCCTCGGGTTGGGCGCGTGTGTTCCCGGGCGGCTCAGGGGGGTGCTAATCCACCGCTGAAGAGGAGGGGAACAACTTGCTGCTCACCGCAAAGTTGTTGCTTGCCACTTCCTTATGTAGGCATTTATTTTTCATCTCGAGGTAGTTATCTGGGGGCAGAGCCCATCCCTTTCTCTTCGGAAGTTTCCTCAGCCAAGCCCGATTTAACTCTCTTTATTATTTTTATTTCCCATTTCTCACCCCTCCCGAGATGCCTCTGCCTCTGCTGGACCTGCCTTTGCCCCTAGTGATTCTCAGGGAGCCAGGCTCAGGGCGGTACAGGGGGGCGTTGTCACGGGCAAAACCACCGTCAATCTTTCTTGCCATCAGAATACCCAGCATCTCGTTTGCTATCAGCAAGAGACAGGTTTGCAGTTTGAAGAACAAAGTAAAATCTTTCGTTTAGAAAACCCTGTCCCAGGTTTCTTTTTTGAGGGTTGCATTGCAATGGGTGGGGGCGTGGGAGTCGCGAATGTGTGCATCCGTGGGCCAGGCATTGTTTGTTTTGTCTGCGTGTGCGCGCGTGCTTCCGAGCTAGTCTGGAAGGCTCCGTGGGTCCAAGCTCCCCGGCAGAGTCCCTTCCTGACTCTTACTCAAGTTGCGGGCTGGGGCTGGAAGTCAAAGGAAAGGTGCAAGGCAAACAAGTGAGTCCATTGTGTTAGTGCTCTCTGGGAGGGAGTAAGCACTTGGCGGTCGAGAGGGGGAGACGTGCACCGCCAGAGAAGCGGCGGCGCAGCCCGCGGGAGCCCAGGTGGCTGAGCGGTGGATTCTGAAGGTGAGGGTAAGAAAAGAATTTCTCCACCTTGCATCTGGTTTAGGATGCCTGTCGCCTGAACAAAGATTCCATCAACCGATCGCTGAATACGTAGGGATTCTTCTACTGCTGTCTGTTCAAGAATCAGCTTTCTGGGATCTGGAACACATCTATTTTTCATTTTTGTGCCATTTCCCTGTACCGCTTTCATTCTGGGTGGAATTAATTGGCATCTCTGTGTTTGAGGATGAGCAATTAACACAGTTCTGCAGTTCATAGATTGCTGCCCCTGATCTTTATCTCAGTATTTCCAATGTTGACGTTGAAGATAAAATGCCTCCATCAGAGATGATCTAACCTGGACGTTTCTGAAAATTAAGTACACATGCATTACAGAGAGGTTCAACAGCAAATATGTTCTTAAATATTCTGGTCAGAATTTATTGATCAAATGAAGTATTAATCCACAGTTTAAGTAAAAGATATTTTAAATAACCATGAAAACGTCATTAAATATTTATTTTGATGAGTTACCAACTTTATACACCCACTTATCATACATACTTTAGAGTATGGCTGACTGGAAATACCAAGAAAGATGAATGTATCAAAACAGATTGGTAACTGAAAGTCTGGTTGACTTGATGGAAAAATCATAGCATTTTAAACAGGAGAATTCAAATCAAATGTTCTTTTCTTTCTAAAGCACTTTGGACTTTTTAAAAATAAGATCTCGTCCATACCATGAATTGATTTTGTCTACCACTTAAATCTTATTTTGCTAAATTTAATAATGATTCTTTTATGTCAAAGATTAAGTTCTCATTTAGGAAGAAAATACTATTTTAATGCATGGGCCCTCCCACCCCCAACCCCCTCATCACATACCACAGCAGTACTCAAATGTGATAAAATTCACTTTTAAATTAGTTTTGAATCTTTCAACCACACTGGACAATGTCTGGATTGTAAAGAGTTATCCAAGAAGAACTTTGTAAAACAAGCTGTTTAGAATTACATTGGCCGTCAGCCAATCATAGTGATTGTCAGGCTTTTATTATTCAATAAAATGACTCCCCTTTATGTTAAATGCAGTTCTGCTGAGAAAATGCTAGACATCAATATCCTCCCTGCACTTTTCTCACTCACTTACATAATTACAGTACAGTGCTCAAAATATTCCATTTATATCCTATGTGCCATTTTGTTCTTTTAGGTTGCATTGCATTAAGACCAAGAGTAAACAAAGTTAAATTAAGGAAACAAGTATGTACTGAGCAGAGACTCATTTAGCTCTTGTAACTGCATTATGGCATTGCTATTATTATACTCATTTTACAGATTAGGAAGATAAAGTCAGAGGTTTAAGTAGTTTGCCAAGGAACCCACTGTTAGTACAGATTACAGGTAGAGGTGGATCAAATTTCTATCTGTTTTCAGTTTGAATATATTATTTAAAAAAATACATGAGAGATTAAATATTTCAAGTACTACCATTGGTGCCAACTCAATGTATAGTATTCTAAATAAAGTAAATAGATATAAATTTGAGGGAAAAAAATCGACTTGCCTATTTCAGTCACCGCAACAGTAGAATTACACATACTATCATTCCCCTTTTTGCATCCGTGAAGCACAAAGGAAGGAAATAAACCTTCAAAAGCAGTGATGAAGGGGTTAATTCTTTCTGTAGCAAATATCTGTACAAAAAAGTGTGGGGATGTACGTCTTGATCACATCCTCATGCGTTAACTACAGACTCTTTCTAAAACGAAGTTGCGGTTGTGAACTACCCCTTCTGATATTCATTCTGAAGTAAACCATGGAGGATTTATAAATGAAAAGTATACTCAGTTTAAGATAAAAATAATGATGATTGAGGAAAAAAATCTATACTAAATAATCTCAATACCATTAGAAGTATGGAAAATATCTGGATTATAAATTCATATTTTTACATATGAATGTATAGTTAACATATGTCTTAGGTTATAATGGTTTCCATGTACACTTCTATTTTAGTGCCCTCAAATCACTTCATCTTTTTTACCTGATAATTTTTTAAAACTCAGTGATTTTATACTGTTTTGCTTTTTTTTTTTTAAAAAAATTAGTTACCCTATCCCTGCCTATGGACATATTTCAATGATGCTCTGCCTTTAAATTTGCATGGTTTGCTTTCCTTTTCTCCAATATTTCTGCTGAAATATTTAAAGACTAATCAAGTGGTTTGCAAAAATGATCAAAGAAAATGATTAAAATATATATAAAATTAAGGGCTATAGTATAGTATCTCACAGATAAAATAAAAAAGAAATAATTACCAAAAATTCTCTGTAATTTGTTTCCATAGTTCTTATTTCACTCTTGGCATAACATATTTTATGGGATCCAAAATATAAGAAATATAGGTAAAATATAGATCAAAAATTTTTTTGATTTTTTTAATTTTTTCCTTACAAAAATAAACATGTGTATATATATGTATATATATATACACACACATACATATAAAACTAAGAAAATGTATTTAAAGGAAATTGACATTTTCAATAATATTCATACTTTGAATATGATTTTTTGCATTATATAGATTGAATATTGTTCTCTGCTAAAGTCACCTTCAGCAAAAGTGACAGTGTGTACACAACAAAGCCCTGTTGAGTAACAGGATAAGTGCACTAGGCACAGAAGGGGAAAGAGCAGCATAAGATAATGGTCAGTGTTCTGCACCACTTGTCATTATTCGTTGACTACTGACCTGACAATCACCCATTTAAGGTGAATATAAAATATGTCAGCTTATAAATTTATCTATAAGCATGGATTTAGCCAACATGTCCCTTTATATTTGAAGAACTAGAGCTGAAAATTATATAGAGTCAGTAATAGACCTCTGGAAGGTACTAAAAGTTAAAAATAGTAGGTTAATTATAAAAATATGCACATATTAATATAATATAAATATATGAGAAGCCTAAAAAGATCAAAGAAAGAAAGGGATGTTATTAAACAAAATAAAATGCAAGTGGGAAACACCATAAAAGAAAAATATGTGCTCTACAATAACTACTTATGTGTTTTAGATGCTTGATATATGTAGTGTCATGAAATTCTCACAATCAGACTGAGTTTTTAAAAGACTTGCCCAGGGATATAGAACTAAAAAAAAAAAAAAAGAGCTAAAGTTTTCATATTTCACGAAGCTTTTAAAAAACCATACAAGAGAAAAAAAAAAAAAACCTCATGACAATGTGCTGTCATTACACCTAACAAGTTGAGAAAATGATAATGTGTAGAAGGATGGGAGGAGAAGTTTGGGGAGAGGATGAACAAAAAAGAAGAGAAGTAAGGACAAAAAGGAGGGAGGGAAACCTAAGTCCAAGAGCACTGGAGAGGGGTCCTGGGAAATCTCCAAAAATATACCTGAGAAATGTGAGATGAGTGCAAACACTGGACAGATTTGGGTCATAAAGATGAGTCCTAAGAGGCATGTGACAAAAAGTACATTAGATAAATATTGCAGACTTTAGAATAATAGTTTCTTTGCTGAAACTAAATGCTGCCAGAAAGCAATCTTGCTGAGATTAACAAAACTCTTTACCAGAGCAAGTGGCATTAAAAAAAGAGAGAGAGAGAAAGCCAAAAAAGAGCTATCTTTATTTTATTTGTGGTGAAAAATTAAAAGATTTATCTACACTAATGACCCAGAACAGGTAAGAGGAGACAATCTAGTTTTACTAGGAAATTAATTTTGCAAAAAGAGAAGAAACTCTAAGATACTGAAAACTGGTGTTTTATTGACTTGCTAAAAGATCATAAAGGCATGAAGCAGCTGTTTTAGATACCATGATATATAGTTATAATTCTGTCCACTCTTTATTTATTTGCTTTAATTGTAAAAGTTTAGGGTTTAGAGAGATCTGGATTTAAAATATTATTTAAACTTTGGGATATTTTCCCTCTGAGATAAGTGTCATTATTTGTGTAAAGATTGTAGCATTCAAGAGATGAATGCATGAGATCAGCTGGTTATCATCAAGTCTTTGGCTTTCATGAGTAAGAGGCACTTCAAATTTCCATGAAATTTAATGTTGTTTATTCTATTAAATAAAGCTTACATTTGAAAACAAAAACATTCATTTCCTGGGAGTGAAACTGAATTTCAAAAGTCAGAAAAGTATAGTAGAATAATTTTATCCTGCTACATCATATGATGATGTGTTCCGTAAGCCTCTTACTAAAGAGTCAAAACACTTAAAAAATCAGATTTGCTCATGTACATCTTTCACACCAACAAATGTGTGAATAGACATTTGATTAAAATTTTAGGAAATATTTTAGGAAATATTCAATTTAGTCTAATTGTTGTATGTAAAAAAATGTATTTCTCAAATTCCTTTTATGGTTTATTGAAACAAATAGGTTGACTATATATTACTTCTCTGTTTTATATTCTTCCTTCCTCAGATATTCGCTACTCTCTTTTTTTCTCCATAGCTCAGAACTCAGAGCCTTTTAGATCTTTACATGCATATTCAGCATCTCTGTGTGGGAAGAGATTAGGATATGTTAATCGACTGATTATTTTTACTCATATCTAGTGTATAGAAAATATTTCATATTAGCAGTCTAATTAGACATTTTGTAAAAAAAATGATTTTAAGAAATAGTCAGTTCTGTATGTGATATGTAATATTTGTAGCCCCCAGATTCCTCTTGCCTCAATGTCTTAGCCTCAATGTAGAGAGGGGTCAAATTTATTATCATCTGCAAATACCACAGCTGTTGGCTACTTGGTTTCAGGGTGGTAAATTATTTGTTATTTTATTCATCAAAAGCTCCAGAGAAAATAGGAGCAAAGATTAAACACAGGCTTTCCAAATAAAAATATAATGAACTACTACTAGGTCACTGGGCAAAATATGAATATTTCAAACTACAACTTATAATTCATAAACATTCCAGCTAAGCTCCACATCACAGAAAAGCAGCACATCTTTCATTGTACAGCATCAGAGGTCTTTTATAGGTGCCAGTTATAGGTGCATTTATCTTTGAAAATTACATTAAAATCAAATGTAGGATTTTCTTTTGTCATGATACCGAAAAGGTATCATTAAAATTTATTATGCATTTTGTTTTGCCTTTTTGAAGAAAAAAGGATAGGTTATCTTTCAAAAGACTTCAATAACATGTTTTATTATTAGTTCCTAATTCAGCTGTGTTGAAAAGTCTCAGAGATAAGAAAAATGTGTAACTTCCAAACAAAACTTATTCTTTCAATTTGATACTTAGTTCTCTTACAGATTAATGTAATCTGTAACTTTTCATCATTGCATGACAGAAGATACAACATATTTTAAGAGTTTGGAGAAGAAATCAACATTTTTCAAACATTTACTGGAGGTATAATAAGTATCAAAATGTTTGAGGACACTGAATAAAATTTATAAAAGGAGAACAAGTAGAATAAATTAAAATTAAATTCCTGATTCACAAATACACTACTTTTGGAAGGAAATGGAGGAGGTATTTTATTGATACAATTTTGTCCAAAATCTCCTCATTTTCATTCAATAGCCTACTGAGATTAGACAAAGACTGCTGCTTAATGAACTGTTTCTGGAATTGAGTATAGTTACCAATAAAAATAGTATTTATTCTACTCAGTATAAGACATTTATTAGTACTCTGAAACATAACACATAATTTTATGGTGATTTAAATGTTATTTATAACATATTTTTCTAATCAACAACAACAAAAATACAGAGACTATAACAAAAAATTGACAAATGTAATGCTCAATTAGATAAAAAGAGTAAGCTGGTAGAGAGATCATTAAAGTTTACATTATTTTCTCATATTTACCTTATAAATTGTGTACAATCTAAATAATTGTAAAGACATTTGTTATTATAAAGTGTATTCTGTGTTAGGAAAAAAATGCTACTTGGTTACACTGACACATGAATATTTATAGTTATCCTTAAATGTGTAGAATTTTATCTTTTAATTCATTCAAGCAAGATTGGTGAATATACAATAAGTTAAATTGGATGAAATAATTTCATGGCCAAAACTTTGTTAATGGGACTCTGAAAATGTCCTTAAAAGGTCCTGTGTTGACGTTTCATTCTTCAGCATTATGACATAGGTCCTAAAAGACATTTAAAAATATAGAATTAGATTTCTTCAAATGTCAAAAATAACTAAAATGAAATCAATGCACATCATAGGTAAATATTCTCTGTATTTTAATTCAGAATTAAATATAAACTAAAACTTTGGTTTTGGCCCTATTTTTTTGTTTTTTAAATTTTAATTTGTGTTATTGATGGGAAAAGATGTTATGGGTAACATTTAAATCAGCATAAAATTACATTTTGTCTAATTTAATGTTAAAATTTTTTCTAGGGGACCTACCCTGGTGGCGCAGCCAGTTGGAGTGCAGTACTGCTTAGCTTTGAAGCAAATGGCTGCTTCATTGAGAGTCAAGCCCCATTCTGGAGGTGATCCACATGGTGCAGCAGACCTCTCCTTTCTCGCAGGCTGCTCCCCTCTGTAGTGTATTTCATCAGTTGGCCTATTCTGCTCCTCACTCTGTCTCTGGTGAATCCTGTCACCGCCCCTGCACCTCTGGCCTGTACCTCAGTTCTGTACGCATAAACAAATAAATCTAAAAAAAAAAAAAAGTCAGTGATTTATTTAAAATTATAATAAAATCCTAACATAAAATCTCAACCCAGTAAAAACATTTCTGAGGATTGTTTTCTTGCTATGTTCTAAACATGAAGGATTTTATTTATGAGAACTCGAATTATAGACAGTTATTGTGTCCTCTACAGTCTTAAACATAAGGATTTCAAGTAAGTTTTTTCCAAAGTACTGGATCACATTCAAATCATGGTTGAATTCTTTGACGAGTGCCAGAAGTGCTGACAGAGGGTGTCGCTGAATATATATCCATATGCTTTAGATACCAGACATTCAGGAAATAGAAGTGATATTTTCTGTAAAAATTCAGTATTTGATCTGTATAGGTGGAAAGCCTGGCTACTCCTCAAAAGTGATGTTAATGGTGAATACCAGTAGATGTTTATAGATTTTTTGTTTTGGCAAAAAGAACTGAGCAATTCGGCTACACATTTTATGATGTTCTCGATTTCTACCAAAAGGAAAACACAAAAAAAAGATCAGCAAGGGTCTGAACACTATGGACAATTACTCAACAAGCAATCAAACAAAGAATCAGCTCTGATTTTTTTTTTTCAGCTCTGATTTTTTTTTTTTTTTAAGATTTATCTATTTGTGCATACAGAACTGGGGTACAGTCCAGAGATGCGGAGGGTGGTAGGATTCACCAGAGACAGAGTGGGGAGCAGAACAGGAAGATAAGGAAGTACACTGCTGAGGGGAGCAGTGGGCGGGTCAGAAGAGGTCTGCCTCGCCATGTAATCACCTCTGGGGCAGGCGGGGATCAAACTCATGCAGAAGTGGCTTTAGCTTCTTAGTGCTGTGCTTTAACCCCCTGCCAGCTCTAATTTTTAGTGGAGATTCATTCTTACCAATTTGCCAGGACGTTGAATTTAAAAGCCTTCCCAGAAATATATAAATCCACATGGCTATCAAATAAGAATGCTCATTAGCTTTTCAATAATGCAAAGGCCTGTCCAGATGACATTAATATCATGAAAGCTTGATTTCTAGTAATATTTACACAATACCAGGCCACTGCTGTAGAAGCTATTAGTTTGTGGCCTTTCAAACACCACCGAGTCTAAATTTTCAGAATCTATCCCCTTCTTCCTCCATTCTTTCCTTGCTTCCTCTTTCCCTCCCTCCCTTCCTTTCTTATTTTTTCTTCCTTCTCCACCTTTTTCCTTCCCTCATGCTTGTATTTCATGCTTGTATTTTCTTTTGCCTTCTTTCCTTCCCTCATGCTTGTATTTCTTTTGCTCATAGAAAGGAGTCTTACTTCAAGTACACAATAATTTCTATATTACGCTCAGTGCTGGAATGACAGAACTATGCCACTGTATGCCTTTCCATGGAGTATCTCCAATAGCCCCTGCACGGCCTTCAACTATTGCTGCCTATGTGCGCCTGCCACCTCGTCTCCATTTTCACACCAAGAATCTACTTCTCTGGTTTAACTTGAGTGCTTTACACCTTTACTGCCCTTTTCTTTCTTGGCACATATCTGATATATTTTGAATAACTCGGTGTTTTAAAAGGTAGAAGGAAGAATAGAAAGGCAGTTGAGAGCAGATAAGGAATGGATCTATTTTACAGATGAGGAAAATGATGCAGAGATGATGTGATTTGCTCATGGTTACACACCATCCTGTATGCCAGATTCACTACGGCAGTGTCACTTAAGCGCTCAACCAGCTCCCAAGGAGCATCAACAATGAAGTCTGGAAAGGAATTGTCAATGAACAGTGGAAGCTTGGAGGGTTTCAAGAAGGCAGAAGTGATCAAGAGAAGCAAATATTGCTGACTCTTGAAGGAAGTGAAGTGATTCTTTACTAAAACATAAGGGGAAAAAAAGCTTTAAAAGATTATAAAATGATCCCATTGGTAAGAGTTGTGTAATATGAACACCACGCTGCCGAGTTTTTTCCTGCTAGCCCTGCTTGATAGAAAAATCTCACCAGTGTTGCTGCAGGAGGTCATGAAGAGACAGTGACCACAGATTGATCTGCAGGTGAACTGGACCTGCTCAATGTCCAGTTACCAATCTCCCTTGACTCCTTGTCCAAACAGCGTCCACACTGTCAACTGTCACCATACTAGGAGCCACTTCTAGGATATAGCTTGGACTGTATGCAGGACTGAAAAAACTCCTTTAAAGACTTTGTGTAAACGCTTACAGGTTCTAGCAGGCATCCAAGTAGGTTGCAGAGACCTACTTACCTTGTCGTCACCAAGGGCAAGTCTCCTATGAACGTTTCTTGGCTTATGAAAACCTCTACCTACCAATCTAGGATGTGACCTGTCCCTTTCTCCCAGCTCTGCTCTGCCCTCTGTGCTCAGACATCAGTTTCAAATTTCATCCCAAAACTGGAGCTTTTCTACTACCCAGCCTGATAATGGCACTAAGGGGGCATAGAAGGGAAAGTGGAAATGACTTTGCTACCAGTTTTGGAAGATTCAGAAAGAGAACAAGAGGATAGTTTGATGCTACTTATTTCCTGAGAGAACTGAGCTGTCACTGTTTGCGTATTTGTTCATTTTTAAGGCAGAGGGATAAGTTGTTGTTGGAACTTGTGTTTGAAATCCTTAAGTTTGTTTCGGGACATGGTGCCTTGGAGCAGCACAAACACATGTGAATGGAATTGTCCAGTAGGTAATAAGAAAAATGTGCTTTTCATAATCTGAGTTTCCCAGTTGTCTCTTCAGAATCTTGAAAGCAATTGGCATAAATTTTGAGACTTGAGGCTTTTTGAATGGATGAACTCTCCAAAGGAAATATCTAGAGAGATCTTAAGGACAAGAATTTTAGGAGTAGAGTTAAAGCTAAAAGTGAGAGAAGGGAGCAAATGGGGTGGGGGGGAGTTGCTAAGAAACTTAAGTTGGGAATATGGATAACACTTTTTTTAATGTGGCAAACCATCAACTGAGTAGAAAGGTGTATAAAGACATTATCATCTTGAGCCCTCCCTGGTGACACAAGGGGTTAAAGCGCAACACTAGGAAGCTAGTCACCATTAACTCAGCATGAGTTGGATGGTGCCCAAATGCTGACCCACATGGCTCAGCAGACCTCTTCTGCTCCCCTCTGCTGTGTACTCCAGTCAATCTGTCTGCTCTGCTCCCCACTCTACCTGTGGTAAATGCTCTCACTGCCCCTGCACCTCTGGCCTGTACCCCAGTTTCTGTATGCACAAATAAATAAACATTTTAAAAAAAGGATGTTATTATCTTATGTCTTTGTCACATGCTACCATATTAATTGACTTATACTTCACAATAGATATTTATAGTTCATGTAGAGGTTTTTATTTCCATTCTTGGGAAAGATATGCATCTTTTATTTGATGGTATCATAGAATTTAAAACTGAGCTTTATGAGTTCTCAGACTTTCATTTATGGTTGTAGAAATGTTATTACTATAAAGGAGAGATAAGTTGTTATCCTTCCAGCTAACTCAATTTATGTAAAGAGTGGGAGGAGATAATCTATATAAGTATAGATGCTGAGGGTCAGAGGAATAAGCTTGTTTTATTTTTTAATGCTCCAATTTCCTGCTAAGCAAATATCTAGGACCATTAAAAAGATGACACACAGATATCTGTTACACATACTGTTAATGCTTCCTACATTTGTGTAGTGTGGACAAGTGATGAAGAATAATAATTATAATGAAGCAGTTTTAAACAGGTTCAGGAAGAATTAGCCATAAGGAAGGTACTGTGGAGATGCTTATGAAAACTATGGAGTTGTCCCTTGTGATATGCCTTGTCAGGCAGAACTAATTATCTGTGGATGATAAGAGAAAATATGGTGAAAAACAGCAGCCATTTCCCATAGCGGGAGTATCCATTTAAAACCCAACAACTCCCTGAACCATGAGATAATTGAAACTGTACCAGAGCTGGCATGAATAACAAGGTCTGGACTGTCTTTCTTAGAAAGTGATGGGGGTGGACAGTGAAAGCAACTTTAGTACATTAGAAGATTAAATTTTATTTCAACATCTTGATGTTATCCTATTAGAATTAAAAGGGAATTACTAAATGTACCCAAACTAAAACATTCAACCCAGAAACCTAAGTTAGCTAGCTGAAGTTTGTGGATGGCAGAATCTAATATAGGTCTAAACTACTTACTTTGCAATTTTAACATGAAAACAAATTTTTAGGAACATTTTAAATGTCTTTGCTTATATATTCAGTGTTCAAAATGAATATTTAAGGAACTTAATAAATGTTAGTTCCATAGTAACAGAGATGTTGTCAAAGAAAACAAATATTCAAACCAAGATTTCGAATCCCCATCAAAAAGGAAGTAATTTTGTTCCTGGATTATTAGCAGCACCACAAAGAATGTTTTATAGTTTTGTTTTCTGACAATTTTCTCTCTCACTAATTTCCATTTTTTTAGGACTGGGACATTGTTCAAAAAAAGAAAGTCGTCAAGGATGTAATGTCATCTGTGGGTCATTACTTTAATAATATTAAATTTAATAATGAATTTAATAATTTAACCAGGTTAAATTGCAACTTTATTAACCTGGTGCCATAATGGCTGCTTCTACTCCATACATCATAACTACTTCTAGTCAGGAGGAAATGACAATCAAAAGAATAAAAGATCAGTAAAGTCTGGAAGGTAATTATGTTTAACTAGTTCTTTAGGAAAATCAGAGTTTTGTTAACAAAGTAGAAGGGGAGACTATGTAAGCAGTCATGTTTACAACTAATAGTGTTTGTAAACCAATAAATATTATCTAAGAAAATTAGAGAATGGGTTTTGTGTCTTTTAGCACTTTATGCTGGATTCATGCTATATAGCAAATGAACTATAATAGTAACATTGTATGTTTTTTTCATCAGAGAACTACTCTAATAGCTTCAACTATTTGGGAGGAAGAAATTTTAGATATTCAGCAATATTGCTAAAAGTTTACTTTTTAAAAAACAATTATTTGGCCCTCCCTGGTGGCGCAGCGGGTTAAAGCACTGCACTGAGAAGCTAAAGCCACTTCCGCATGAGTTCGATTCCCGCCTGCCCCGGAGGTGACCACATGGCGCAGCAGACCTCTCCTGACCTGCCCGCTGCTCCCCTCAGCAGTGTACTTCGTTGATCTGCCTGTTCTGCTCCCCGCTCTGTCTCTGGTGAAGCCTCTCACCGCCCCTGAGCCTCTGGCCTGTACCCCAGTTCTGTATGTACAAATAAATAAATCTTTAAAAAAAAAAAACAATTATTTATACATACAGAACTGGGATACAAGCCAGAGGTACTGGAGGTGAGAGGACTCACTGGCTGGGACAGAATGGGGAGTAGAATAGGCATACAGAACGAAATATACTGCTGAGGGGAACAGCCAGTAAGACAGAAGAGGTCTGCCACTCCATATGGATTAGCTGGGGATTCAACTCATGCTTCAGTGGCTGCAATAACTTCATAGTGCTGTGCTTTAATCCATTTCACCACCAGAGAGGGCCCTCTAAAAGTTTACTTTTAATCAAAGATAAAATAGAACAGAACAAAAGTGAGTATTTGAAATATTATTAGTTATATTTTTGTGTTCATCAATTTTCCACCAAGGAGAATCATAAATTAGTTTCAAAAAGAAAACTGTGGTGAGCTAATTGCAAAAATAATGGAGAGGAAATTTCTATGATTAACTCATAGAAAAATAATTAAGATCTTTTCCTGTAAATTTAAAATAATGATTAGATATGAGTAAGGATTTTGTGTTTTGTTTTAAAATGCTCATTTCTTTGTTCCTGTTGAATTCTTAAAGAGGGATATAAGTTATAGTCAACTGCATTATTATTCATGTATTCCTTTCTTTTTGACTGCCTATCTGTGCATCTCTTCAAAAAGACTTCATATTCTTTGAGTTTATAATACCACTAGTCAGTTTAAATGCAACCTACAGGTAGCAATATGAAACTAACTTAAAGTCAGTAGGTCTCATGATTTACTGCTTTACGTAAAAGGAATCTTTTTTTAAAGAAAGATTGCACATGCTAAGGAATGACTCACTCCATTAAAATATTTGCAAAATAATACTGACATTTTAATAAAATATAGTCATTAAGTATAAAATTATGGATACTGACATTATAATTTAAAATATAACTAGCATAGTTTTCTGAAACAAATACATTTATACTAAAATGCAATGCTCATTTATCAAAAGAGAAAAATATGTGCACCTATGTTAGCAGAAATGAATTGTCAACATTTTTTATGGTTAAATATATAGATATAAAACCATAATTATAACTTACCTGCATTATGAGGAAATAATAAAACTGTCATAAAAAAAACAACTATCTTCCTAGTCAAAATGCTCAAATTTTCAAGTCAATCATTGTGGAAGATAGTGCAAGTTTATTATTCCATTGCTAGGCATTATGATGTCTCTGTAGCAATATTAAACAAAATGTTTATATTTTAATAGGCTAATATTAAAATGTTATATTTTCTATAGAACTTGCATTATGAAGATGCAAGTTAGTCAGCTATTAAAATCAAGGATCTAAATTATGCTGACACCATCTTTAAAATACTTGATGCTTGGGCCTCCTTGGTGGCCTAGGGTTTAAGTCACAGTGCTATCAGTACTACAGCCTGAGTTCGATCCCCACCCGGAGGGCTAATCCACATATGGAACATCAGACCTCTCCTATCTTGCCCACTGCTCCCCTTAGCAGTGTATTTCAGTAGATCTCCCTGTACTGCTCCCCACTCTGATGAATCCGCTCACTGCTCCCTATCCATGCACCCCCACACACATAGACCTCTGGCATAAACTCTAGTTCTCCTACAAAATAAATAAATACTCCTTTAAAAATACTTGATGCTCAGATTGGGCCTATAAGCATATCCCAAAATAATTAAATACAAATAACATTTAAATACAAATGGTGGCTGTTGTAAAGCTTAATTTATTCTTGATTTTTATTCATTTATTTTTAAAATTTTATTTTATTTACTTATGCAAACAAGATCTGGGGTGGGCGTGAGAGGATTCATTTGAGATACACTGGGGAGCAGAGCAGGCAGAGCTACAGAAATACACTGCTGAGGGGAGCAGTAGGCAAGACAGGAGAGGTCTGCCGCGCCACCTCGCCAGGTTAGCTGTCCTGGCTGATATCACTAATGCCTCAGTGGCTGCTGATAGCTTGATATTGCTGAAACATTAACCCTTGTGTCACTTGGGAGGCCCTAGCTCTTGGTTTTTAAATATTAATAATATACGACAGTGAAAACTAATTTTCTACATGCATATACAACTAATTTTAAGGTGAGGAAATACCATACTTAGGAATACCTTGACAGAAGAATACAGCATAGTGTCCTTACATGTAGGCTCCTTATTTGACTGAACTGAAAATGATACTGATCAATTAGCTGGCAGAAAGGAAGCATAACAGAAAGGGAGTATTTCCTACATGTTCTAGTAAAGAGTCATTACTGAAAATAGTAAAGGGAAAGAAAAGAGATTCAAATAAAAAAAGTAGTTTTGTTTCTTTTGATTTCCTTGAAAAAGAAAAAAAAGGTAAGTATTATAGGGGTGGATCCACTGTGGTTTAGAAAAAGGGAAGGATAGCATGACCTTTTAATGGAACAAGAGTCCAGTGAACTCGTATTTCAAAGTCATATTGTATGGAGGTTGCCCCCTCCCATTTTAAGTGACAGAATTCATGGAGATTTGGACATTGAAATGAACCAACTCCTACATTACATAGCACAAATGCTTTAGTGTGATCACTGGACAAAATGGGTTGTTTGGAAACCTGCACTCTCCACAGGCTACTTTTCTGTATAACTTTCCTTAAGAAAGTTGACTTTTTTTTATTAACCGAAAATACAGTTATTTTAAAGGCTAGTTTCAACTACAATTACATTCTATAATTTCTCTCCAATTACACTAGCAAACAGCAATTTCTTCTTATGCTGAATCCATGTCACTTACAATCTAGCTAACATACCATATTGTTTTAGAAATTCATAAACCACAATTAAAAAATAGATCTTGTCACTCTTACGAGCATGCTTCTTATGCAACCTACAACATAATTGCAAAATAACACCTATAAATTGAAGTACCTGTCTTCATGACTTTAAATTTAGGTCCCATATTTAAAAAGAGTGTTTTCCTTATCCAAATTGTCTAATCAGTATGGTAGGCCTGTTACAGTTAGCATCCACATCAGCACCTTATCTCTGTTATTCTTGCCATTGTTATATCTCTTTGAGTTGCTACTTGGGTACCCTAAAGTGAATTCCATGAATGACACTTTAAGCTTCAAAGTCACTATGGAAATATGTTGAAAATCCCTTTATATATTCTCATATCATGTAGAATATTAAAATAATAATAATAATAATAATAATTTTATGTAGATCACTCATTTTTAATATTTATCCCATTATTCTCTTTGATATACATCTTAACAATGTGTCTGCATGTCATTGTGTGTGTGTGTGAGAGAGAGCGAGAGAGAGAGAGAGAGAGAGAGAGAAAATGAGAGGGAGAGGAGCTTAATCTTTCTAATTGAATTCTGATATCATTGAGAGCAGATGAGTGTTGTATACCCTGAATTATGCTACTCACAATTTGGAAAATAAAGAAAACAGTAAGCTGAGTTACTGGGTTTGGAGCAAAATGTAGATAAATAACACTCCATTTTTTTCTTCCTTTGTGTCATGTGCTTATTTGTTGTTCTGTACTGTATGCTTGTTTCCTCATTGCATTCTTACAACTCAAAAGGCACATTTCAAGCTATGTTTAGTGCTGAATCATTATTTCTATCCCCAACTCAGCCCCTTCAGACACAGTTGCAAACCCAGGTTGTTTTCTCTACTTCTGACACGCTTCTAAATCCAAAGTTCTTGAACCCATTTTTCAGGTTCAATTAATTTGCTAGAGTAATCGACAGAACTTGAGGAAACTAGGTTACACATTTATTGTGAAGGAACTCAATAACAGCCAGTATGTAAGTGTTACAGGAAATAAAATCTCATCAAGAGGTAAACAAAGAGTTTACTAGATAATCAAAGTGAGGATCTGAACCCAGAAAGCAACTGGCCAATTTTACTGTTGTGAGAATTGTTCCCATAAACATAAGATTAAATTTCATTTATATAGGTAGGGACATTGAGTCATTGACATTAAGAATGTACTTATTTTTGGTCCTCCCTGGGGGCGCAGTAGGTTAAAGCACAGCACTAAGAAGCTAAAGCCACTGCAGCATGAGTTCGATTCCCACCTGCCCTGGAGGTGACCACATGGCACGGCAGACCTCTCCTGACCCGCCCGCTGCTCCCCTCAGCAGTGTACTTCACCGATCTGCCTGTTCTGCTCCCCACTCTGTCTCTGGGAAAGCCTCTCACCGCCCCTGAGCCTCTGGCCTGTACCCCAGTTCTGTATGCACAAATAAATAAATCTTTTAAAAAATGTAATTATTCTTAATAGGTAAGAACTTATAGTTCTCAGTTGTACAGACCTAAAGTTATGCTGATATGTGTATGTGTGTGTGTGTGTTTAAGCAATACAAATTTAATCTCTTTCTTTCTACAGAGTACTCAGCAGAGGACTGGGTGCTAATTGTCAAATTCTCTTTATCTGGTTTCTTGGTAGTAAATGGATGAGAAAATTCCTGGAAGTTCCAATCATAAAATTACAGGGCTAAATCCACTGATAACTTTTATCCTTAGGTGCTTTCCCAAGTTCATCTCATTAGCATAAACAAAAGACATGGTTATCACTCTTTCCGTTTAGGAAGTTATAAGGGTGGTGGTATCTTATAGCCAGGAACTATAGAACTATAGATAAAGACCAAATATATACATATGACCAAAGATATGTATGTACATGTACATACATATATAACAAATGATGAATCACACCACTGTGAATGGAATAAATCCATGACATTATTGGAATCAACCCATGACATTATTTCTGTACTACATATATTTTCAGAACCTGTACCCCTCTCCCTGCTATCCCCCCATTCCCCTGCACACACACACACATACGATGTGGCTAAGGCACACATCGTACTTATTAGTGAAATCACCCTTAAGCTATATCTGTGAATGTCTACCTTTAAATAGGATGCATGTGTGATAGCTACCAACATTAGAATTCTATTAGCCTGTGCCCAGCACAGAACTGGAATGAATGCTTGTTGAATGAATGTTTGGACGAGTGAGTGATACTTCAGAGAATAAAGCAAAGGATCCATCATGTTGAGCAGACCTGATGTTGGTGAAAGGGTTCAGAGTTCTAACCTCAGTGGTAGCCCTATTTTGCTAGTACATAGAGTGGCAATTCTTACATCTTTGATTTTCTATTGGAGAGAGCTGTTCAAATGCATGCGATACTCCCCAGGGTGAGGAGTCTGCTACTATAAGTATAGCTTTACCTCTCAAGAAAACATGTTGCCATAGAAATAAGTTTAAAAAAAAAAGACACTGTAGATATGTTTGAAATTTCAATTTCTCCAACAAGTAAATCATTCATAGTTCAATTACTTATTAGTAGTAGCAATTTGTCTGTAGCTTCAAGTAATGAGTACATTACACCAAACCTTGCTGCATAAGGAAAAAATCAGTGCATTTTAATTATTAGGCTGTCCTTAAAAATGCTATTATTTTAATTATATGCTCACCCTTCTGTCATGATAACCATGATGATAACCATGATACTTTAATGTTGATGTTTAACTTTGGAACTTATTTTTCAGTAGTTTCAGTAGTCCATGAGAGACTGCTGAAATCTTCTTTTGCTTCAGTACCTGCCACAGTGCTAATAAAAACTTGAAATATTGGTGTGGTCAACATGTTTTATTGAATATGCTTTTATTCCATATCAGGCTTGTATCAAGTGCTTGAAGAATAATAATGACTCCTGCCTTATTTCTTCTTTCTGATGTAAAGGATATATATATATATTTCATGCCGGGGCAGGGCATGATAGTCTGAATAGCATTTATAACAGATGTTTATAGCGTCAGGTTAAAGGCTGGTTTTGAAGAGGCAAAATTGGAGACAGTGAGCCTTTCAATAGTTCATGTGAGAGCTTGTAAAGACTGAAACAAGGAAGATGTAGCAATAAAATGAAGAGAATTGATTTGATAATCTCTTAAAAGGTAATGGCGTCTGTTCACAGAACTTGAATGAGTAGGTGGTAGAATAGGAAACAAGAAAAATTAAGATGATTCTGGTGACTGATGAGCTGGCTGGTTGACTGGATAAGGGTGGAATTAATGGAGATTGAAGAATAGTTGCTCCGATGGAGGTAAGATCATGCTTCAGTCTTGGAAGGTCTGCTTTGAAGCACCTGTAAGATTCAATTATTTATGCTCATCATAAATGAGCAGTTGGAATCTTTCTTGCAGGGAGGTCAGGGTATAGATTTTGGAGCTAGCAATATATGGCTGGTAGTATGAGACGTAAAAATAGATGAAAATCTAAAGTAGTATAAAGAATGGGAACTGCAGGGATTGTGTATAAAAATGCCAACATTTGAGTGGCAAGCACAGAGTAATCTGAAACAATAGCTGAAACAAGAAACTCTCCAGCAAATAAAGGGATTCAATATTTCTATAAGTGACTGGTACACATACCACCAGATCTTGCTTTATTATTCTTGAATAAAAGAGAACCAGACTCCCTGTGGAAAATGCTGATTCTAAGAGTAAATCAGGGAATACCCAAGTGATACTATAACATGCTATAATCCCAGAAAATGAGGATGTTTCAAAAAAAAAAACAAACATATACACATAAACATGCAATAGAAAACCTTACAACACATTGATTATATTAAGTAAAAGGCATGGAAATCAAATTTTAGATAGAAAAAAGAAAAGAATAGGTCAAATAGAAATTTCTTTTGTAAATATAAAATTGAACATTTACCTGTTCAAAGACATAAAGCTGGAGCCTTCCCAACATTTCTCTTAACATGCATCTATGTTGTTCTCTCCCAGCATATCTTCATCTATTCTTTTCACGTCTCAACTACAGATTTATTTGGCAAAACTGGAAAATGAGATCTCATCTGTAATAACAAGCCTGAGATAGCCTCAAATAAAACAATGCTTATGGTTTTAGACCTGTCCCACCCAGGAGACACGGTATGTAGCAGAGATTAACTGCTAACCTTATAAAGAGTGATCCTTCCTGGACTTCCTAGACAAAAAGTTTTTAGCTATAATCTCTCCCTTAAGATCACCCATCCTTTTAAAGAAGTGATTATTCCAGGAGTATAAATAAAAGAGCTGAGGTCAGCTATATATCTTGCAAAGTACTTGGCTGGAGCAATAGTCATGGTAACTGTGAGGTGTGGGAGTCTTGGGAAGCTGGCAAAGTGACTTGTGCAACCCTTTACTTCTTTTATTTATCTTTTGAATGTTTTTGTATATGTTACTTTTTATGTCTGCCCAGTTAATAACCAAACACCTCATTGAATCTTAACACACAGATCTGCTTTTACTCAATTGACCCCACACAGTATGACTCACTTTATCAACAGTAAACTGCTCTTTCTTTGGTCTTATTCCTTCATAATTTTATTTGTTATTGTGTAATAGTTCTCCTGTAATGTGACAACTTTAGTAGGAGAATTTTATGAAAGGTATATAGCTAAAGTGGGTAATTCTAATGATAGGAATTTGTAGGCATTATGTATTGGTTAGGATTGATAATATCATGTAGGTGTTGAAATATTTTGATACCACCTGAGAGCACAAAAGTGTCTTCTGGGTAGTTTATTGCAGATGCCCATGTGGACCATGCACAAAAGATGTTTATTATGAAAAACGTGTAATATTTATATACAAGCATATTATATAAAGGTTAAAAATATTTGTATATATTACATGTTACAAAATATATAGTTATATGTAAATACACACACACATATACATATAATTCCTTTTGCTAAGAGAAGTTCTTGAATGAATTAAAGATATGATTGTTAAAACCCAAAAGTGGGCCCTCCCTAGTGACCCAGCGTGTTTAAGCACAGCACCAAGAAGTTAAAGCCACTTCAGCATGAGTTGAAACCCAGCCCCGGAGGTGACCCACATGGCATGGCAGACCGCTCCTGACCAGTCTGCTGCTACCTTCAGCGGTGTACTTTGTCGATCTACCTGTTCTGTTCCCTACTCTCTCTCTGGTGAATCCTCTCACCACCCCTGCACCTCTGGTCCATATCCCAGTTCTGTATGCATAAATAATTAAATCTTTAAAAAAAAATCCAAAAGCAATGGGATTCAAATATTAACACTTTCAGACTCAAATGGAAAAATACTAACATTTTAATGAGTTTGCTGTAAAAAATGTAGATCATTTCAGTAATTTGTGTTAAAAACTCTCTCCAATTGGAAGGAATGTTTACCTTTCACATAGTCTAACTATAAATCATCAATAATAAATGCAATAGACATTTTGGACATAATTTAGAAATTTCAGGTAATTTAGTCACTAGAGAAAAATAAAATACAAAGCAGATATGTAAGTTCAAAGCTAACGCTAGTTAGATTACCCAAGAACAATATAATTTACATTGATTTAACAGTCAGTTGCTATAACAAAGGTAGGAGGGAATATAAGCAACAGTGGCTTAAAGAAGGTGAAAATATACTTCTATTTTAATCCAAAAGTTAAGCATGCCTAGGTGGGTTGGGCTTGTCTGCTATACAATATTACTGTGAGACCAGATTTTCTTTATCTGTTTGATTCATCCATTCATCATCAGTGTGTCCTAATTGTCTGGATCTAGGATGCATCTCTGACACTTCTATGCTCCAGGAAAGAAACCACCTTAAAAAACAGGCAACAACTTCTCCAAAGAGGAAATGCAGATGGCCAACA
>NW_004567110.1:36899311-36909676 GCF_000260355.1 Condylura cristata
AAAAAAAAATGTGCAAAATGATGTAAAAATAAACTTTTGTAATAAATAAATAAATAAACAGGCAACAACAAATGTTAGTGAGGATGTGGAGAAAAAGCAACTATCCTGCACTGCTGGTGGAAATGCACACTGGCTCAACCTCTGTGGAAAGCTGTGTGGAGTTACCATATCACCCTGCATTTCCAATCCTAGGAATCTACCCAAAGGGCACAAAAACACTAATTCAAAAAGGAAGTGATAACTGCACCTTTATGCTTATTGCACCACTATTACAATAGGTGAGATATGGAAACAAACCAAATGACCAAAAACAGATGGCTGAATCAAGAAGATGTGGTGTGTATACCACACACAAACACACTGCAATACTATTCAACATCAAAAAAGTTAAACTCATGCTATTTGCAGTATTATGGATGGAGGTATAAGGGATCATGCTCAGTGAAATAAGTCAGAAGGAAAAAGAAAAAAATATCGAATGGTTTCATTTTACAGAAGTAAACGAAGGGATCAGAAGAAATAGCATTTATAATAATAATAATAAACCAAAATTATAAGGCAAGCATAAATTAGAGAGATTCTGCAAGGATAGGAGGAGAAAAAGTGACCCGAATGGGAAAGAAGAGTGCAAGGGACTATGGTAATGCTCATGGGTGAAATGGTGATGGGTATTATATGGGGAATACATAATGATGTAAAAGATATCAATAAAAAAGAAACCAGAAGATGTTAACAAGCAATTTCCTTTTGAGCAAATGAGACAGAGCACATATATCCTTTGTGCTCAGGACCTGTTGGTAAGAATGTGATCATATGGCCACAGCCTATATGCTGAGCTTTGTTTTATAAGATGAAAATTGGATTTGTGCCCTTTAGCTTAAGAAATTGAAAACAATGACTATAATAGTATCTAATTCATTATGGTTTGGGGAAAGAATGAAATAAAATGATCTTTTCTTATTAAAGAACAAACTGATCATTCACTAATGTATCGGGCTTCTTTCTTTCTCCAAATGATTAAGTTAAAAGTAGTCATATAGGATTTGTTTGGCAAATCTATTATTTGAGGTATCTGCTGGAGCTAGTAGAACTCAAATTTCTTATGGGCCCAAAGAAAACAATATCAGTAAGTAAGTCAGGGTTCACTGAGCAATGCAACAATTTTCTGCCTTCTAAAGTACATTCTACCCTGTGTGGAATATAATTTTCTCTGAATTGAGGAGAGAGATATTATATTATTTCAGCTAATTATTTTGGATAAGACAGTGTAATTTCAGATTCCCATTGCTTATGAACCCTGATTGGTACAAAATCCTAAAAAAAAAAAAAAAAAGAAATATGTTGGACATTCTTCTGACACTTGGCTGGAAATTTTTTTTCTAATCTTTCTTAAGAAAGATCTTTCTTAAGAAAGAAAGCTGATAGATTTATCATTCATGGTATTTAAAATAATCATTTTGTGATTTGAATTTTAGCCTGTGTTACATTTTTGTATTCCCTGCATTATGACTCACTGCAGTAAACTTGCAGCTACTGAAATGGACTGGTTTTCTAACCATACTGAAGCCAAAGATTGTTACACCACCCCTGGAGGGTGCTTGCACGTGATGATAGATAGCCCAGAGAAATGCTAATAAGTATCCCATTTAGGGGTGGGGCGACCTATAAGAAGTACAAGTGACTGCAGAAAGGGGCACAAATTGCTTCAATCTTCAGTAGTCAAGGTTTTTCCATCCTCAGCATTTGCAGTCAGCGGAGTCCTGTCCCCACCTTGCCCATCTTCCAAAAGCTGCTGTGGGCCACTGATGGTGGAGGCTTCCAATAGATAACCTTGAGAGAGGAAAAGTTCCCAGGCTTTGCCATTAGCTGAACAACTGAAACTTTTCCAGTTTTGCTGAGGTTGCAGCCTGGCAGAGAAGGTGAAAACCAGGAGCCAAGCCGCTCCCTGAGCTGGGAGAACTGGCCGTTTGGCAGCCGCTGCAGCTGCTGTCTTGAACGTTGCTTGTCTGGTGCTGAGCTGGGGCATTCGGCAGCTCTGGGAGCATCTCCTTTTGGGTCTTCTGCTACCTTTCTGAGCCAGAACCTGGCCCTATGTTCCATGTTGGCAGATGCAGGAAGATGCCATCTTGGATATGCAGCCTATTGTTAAGGAGAGGAATGCTATGTTCTCAGGGGTGGGAAGACATTTATAGCTGCTTTTGTTTAAGGCTGACTGAAAAACACTGGGCACTGTTCTGGGTGTGGTAAAAGGCATTTTTGGCCTCAATTACTCTTTGTTTCCCCCTGGTTTGTTAAATAAATTCCATGGTTGTTGTTCCCTGAGGCTGAGTAGTCTTAAAATTGTACACGTGGGTGAAGAGCTTAGACATTGACCAATAAACTATTTGGTCCGTGCTGTTGTCCAGTGTTGGTGACCCTTGCTGACCTGTATCAGTTTTCCATTTTGATTCTGAAAATAGTGGAAAAGTCCTTTTCAACATTTGTATATTTGCTGAGAGTGATATAAGATGATCATTGTCATAGCAGCTTCATAAATATCTAGGGAGCCACATTTTGCTTAATTATGGTGACAGTAGTATCCCTTTTGCTTTACAAAACAACCTCATGTTAATATTATTGCTTAAATATTTGTCATGAATATGGAATAAAGTCACAAGGATCATAAATTCAAATATATTCTGCAATGTCTTATAATCCAATGTTATTTGCATGCTGTAGGTTTGATTAGTTAGGTATATGCCCATTATCTGAAAATGACATAACCATGTTTCTTTCTCCATTCAAATATTGAGGATTAGAGTCTAGATACATTTATCTCATCTTCAGTTTCTGATTCATCAGATATTCTGACTTACATATATATCTCACTCCAGTGATATTAACTTTTCACAGAATAAATGCAGGAAGTAGTTGAATTGCAAAACAATCTTAATATTTTTACATTAATACTCTGACCTAAGGCAATATGAAACCTTTTTTTAAACTAATGTACCAGATATTAAAATATTAGAAAATTAAACACATTTTAAAGCTATTACTCTGATAGAACTGTAAAATTTTGCTAGAAAATAGAGCATTGAAGTGCATTATTATGACATATAATTATAATAGTTTTCTGATGAGAAAATGTGTAAATTTAAGTATATGGAATGCAAGTATTCAAAACAGAAATAGTGAAAGTCATCTAATATGACTTTATCTCTAATCAAAGATGATATTTCTATCTTTCTATCAAAAGTTGGAGACTCTTAACATTAAAACCTTATAAATATATACTTTTAATTATAAAAATACTTGAATTAAGTATTCTATTCCTTGCCTATTTAGTCTATTTAATAAATAATTATTGATAAAGAAATTTTTAATCATGTAATATAATATTAATTCTGCTAGAAAAGGAATAGGTTTTCTTTTTCATTGAATTAAGTTTATTCTGGAGACATCAACTCTAAGGTCATGGGCTCTGACTTTCCTATGTAAGTGAATCATTTTACTTTTCAAAGATGTTGGTGAATAGTGAGGAATAAGGCTGAAAAACCCTAATTGATCCAGAGTGTAGACTGATCAATGAGGAAGCACAAGCTTCCCGCAGTGAGCACATTGTTTCTACCAGAATGGATGGTGTAATATATAATAAAATAAAAGAATGTATTTGCTATTATCAAAGAAGGTATTCCTCCTAGAATAAGGGGGGGGATGAGGGAGTGTAAAGAAGCAGTTTTGTGCAAGATGTTTATACTGAGAAGTTGGTCAATAGATGCTCAATTCAATCTACTCTATTTTTAGCCACATTGGTGAAATGGAGTGACAATTTGCTATAATCAATAGTTATGTCAGTTGAGAACATTCTACTTTATTACATGCATCCTTTACAGAAACTGAAATAATGATCATCACTTATTAGCCACTCAAAATATCCATGAGTAAATTGATTAATTGAGGGATAAAGCATTTTGCAATTGGCATCATGGTTACTTTATTGATATATTTATACCATTTAACCTTTAGAATATTAATTACCTAGGATGCTTCGGTAGATGCCTAATTGAAATGATGAAAATGTCCTATGATGTAGCTTTTTAATTATTTGAAATTATTTTGATATATTTCCTATCTGTCCTTGTATATTTTTAATGTTTCATAAAGGCCAAATAAATAATTAAGAAATTGAACTGAAAATAACTCCTGGCTAATAACTAAAAAGTCACCCTGCTCTTCCAAAAATTGGCTGTGAATGACTTATTTACATCAACTGATTTAATGCCATCCGGCTAACAGATATGTTTTCTCAGTTAAATATTATTGGAGAGAGAAAATTAAATACAAAATCTTTCAACCCAGAAGAGATCTCCACAGACATTTAGAGAAATAAAAAGGTTTCATTATTTTAAATAAACATTCTCTTAGAAAAATAAAATGCTTATCCTAGGTAATTTGCTAAGAGATTGCAAAGACAGAAACTTCACCTGTTTTGCAGCCAGATGAGACCTACATACATGTTCTTAAGATAAACAATACCCAGTCCTCCAGGAAGAGGACTTAATAACACTCTCATGCGTAATCCATTCTAAATTCACCTGGGAATGGGGTTGACAGCTATGGGACTGTAACAGGGTGGTTGGTCCCCAGGAAAAGGGGACATTATAGGTTCCTTGCCCCACCCAAAAGGAAGGTGGAGCTGAGGAGAGAAGAGAGAATCTGGATAGGAGACCAAGAAGGAAGTAGCAGGATGGAGAGCCAGGAGACCTTGAGGGAGCCACGTGGAGCAGAGAGACATGTGAAGAAACTGCAATTGCTTCTTCTTGGCCCCAGACTGGTTGAAACACGTGTGGGTGAGAGACCCATGTGGAGGTTCACTATGGCAGCATTTATCTTGATTTCAATTTTGCTCTTTTTCTCCCAGACTTGTCTGGCCATTTCTGACCCTTTTTTCCTGGGTCTCCGCCAAAAAGTGCTTTAGGCTTGTGGCAGGCTTTCAGGTCTTGCTTTGGGACAATCCCTTTTGGGTAAACTTTTACTCATGAGGAGATGGGTAACTTTGTATGTTTGATTTAGTAACAACTATATTGCACACTAATTGTATTGAAGTTCCTTTCCATCAAAGGTCAGACATGTTTTGTCTTGATGTGGTGAATGACAGAACCTTTTTAGGGGAGGCAGTTTTGGAGGTTTCAAGGGTGCCCTCTCCCTGCCCTGTAACAGATTTGGTGCCCAGTGTGGTGGACTGTAGTCATCCATGCTTAGTCAACCCCATGGGGAAAGTTGACTTCCCCATGGCACTGGTTATCATAAGTGCTTGGTTCTTATGAAAATTTTGTGTGTATGTGTACAATTTGTTTGTAGTCACTTACTAAGAGGTTTGATTTTGTGGAAGTTTCCTGGGTAGCATTTTTACTCACAAAAGATGATATTAGGTTGGAACTTGTGGCCAAATTAAAGATGGTGTGAGGCCAGTTTGGCTTCTCTGAAGCTAGGAAGTTTTTGTCCCTTTAAGCTTCTCATAAGATTTTCGCTTCCTTTGTTAACTAAACTTAAGTAGCTAGGACCTTGCACATTTTTTTTGGGTGTGTGATCTCTGCTGTTTTACTGATCTTGCTAACATTTCTAAAGGCAATAATGTTTTTTTCTGTGATAGGTTGCTTTGACTTTGACTACTTCCTGACTTCTGCCTGAGGGATTTTGAAAGCCAACAATGGAGCAGTGGTGTTTAAATTAGCAAATGTATTCCCCGGGTGCTGAGAAAAACTAAGCCTTGAGCAGTAACTGGTAAATACTGGGAACCTTAATGTATTCTTGGTGATAACTTGAATTTATGCAAAGTCTGGATCAGAAAAATTAAAAAGATTTTGTCTAAGTCTAAAAGGGTTTGCTGCTATGAATTTAGTCTAAACAATTTGTTTGGGGCATGGTTGTCATTTGAATTTTGGATTTGTTTGATTACTGATGTAAGGCCAGATTCTAAGGTTCTGCTTCCTACTGAGAAAGCCTGTTATGGAAAGCATACTTTATAGAGTACGATGTAACTGTACCAGGTTTTCATAACTGTGTTGTTGTGGGTTCTCCCTAGTGTGGGGAGGTATTCTCCGTATGTACATTGATGTTGAATCTGCTCTTTCAGCTTGTGCCCTAGAGCGACTAATGGAAGTAAGGAGATGACTCCTTTTAATTGAAAGTTAACTGCTGATTTTTTGATTTGCTTTTTCAGGTTCTGTTCCAGGAAACCCAAGGATTGCAAGCATAGTGGCTAACAATAAAGTGGTTTTTGCTTAAAGTTAACTGTTTTTATTCTTTCACCTGTTTTATAAGATACCCCAGGATTGACTTCTAACTAATGGAAAGGTTTAAATACTGAAAACTCTAAAGTAATAAACAAGGCTTTGTAACTCTTTTAATTAATGAAACTTTTTTTTTCCTATTTCCAAGTCTTAGATTTGTAGAATGGCAATTGAAACCTGTGATTTCTGCAAACATTCCATATTTTGGAATTTGAAATTTTTCTGAGCTTATGGAGTAAAACTGCAGTTATATAAGATATTCCATGTGCCGTAACAAAGAAAACTGTGTCTATATATTATATGTTTATATGTCTTGTGGTTAATTGTCTTGGCCTCGAGGTGTTAAAAAACTGGTTCAAATGGTGCCTATAGATATCATAAACAAACAAACAAAAATGTAATAAAAACTGGTACACATGTTTTGAAAACATAATCTGGGATTATTTTTGGTTTGTGGCAATTAATTTGTACTTTAATATGTTTTAAAACAGGTACTGCTAAGGTTGTATTAGATATAACTTTTTTCTCTTGCTTGGGTTGATAATGTTAGGAAAATGGAAGTTTGGAAAATTAAGTTTATTGAGAAAAAAATCCTCTAGTTATGAAGAAAAAAGAAATTAATGGCTATGGTTTTGTAACAGGGTGTTCTCTAGGAAAAAGGGAAGTTCCAGGTTCCCTGCCCCACCCAGGGAGGGTGGAGCTGAGAAGAGAAAAAGAAGAAGAAAGACAAAAAGAAGGAGGCTGGATGGAGAGCCAGAAGGACCCCTGAAGAAGCCACATGGAGCAGCAAGCATGTGATGAAGAAACCGTGCTTGTTTCCTGACCCAGGACTGGTTAAGGCAGATGTGGGTGAGATAACTGTAGAGAGGTAACTATGGCAGTGTTTATATTGATTTTGATGTTGCTCTTTTCCTCCCAGATTTGTCTGGCCATTTCTGACCCTTTTCCATGGGTCCCGGCCAGAAGGTGCTTTAGTCTTGTGGCGGGCTTTCAGGCCTTGCTTTGGGCCAATCCCTTTTGGGTTAACTTTTGCCCACGAGGGGATGGGTAACTTCAGGTATTTGATTTAGACATTACACTCTTTGTCTTCTGTATTGTATAGTCACTGTATTGAAGTCCCTTTTCATTAAAGTTTTATATGTTTTGTCTTTTTGCGTCAGATGGCAGAACCCACTTAGAGCAGGCAGGATTTTGGGGCTTCAGAAATGTCCCTCTCCCCCTATTCTGGAACAGATTTGGGGTGCCCTATAACAGATTGACTGTCAACATGTTAATGGGAAGGATGTCTTAAAGGAACTCTATAGAGTTTTGTGGACTCCACCCCCTACTCCAGCTTTCTGGACTTTACCCCCCAACTCCAGTGATTGGAAACTACAACTCCCAGCATTGCCAAGGAGAGAACTGTGAGGACCCAAGGGTGGAACTAAGCAGGCATTCTGGGACTTTGGGGGACAAATAGGGAGACATTATTCTAATGGCAATGGCTCTTGGGGGCTATCAGTTTGTTAGCAGAGCTCCAAGTCAGCAGAACTGGTAAGATATTCTAGTTAACTTGTGTCTCTCTCTCTTTCACCGGGTTGTTCCTTTTCCTTTCCCCTTTTGTAAATAAACCCAATATTGACCCTTTTGTGTGTGCCTGCAGTACAACTAAATTTTAGGCATACGGGTGAGGACCCACAGACAGGCAGCCCAGTTCACACTGGGGTGCCCTGTAACAAACATTGTGCTACTGAATGGAGTCCGGGACTTTCATAGAGGTTGAGATTGTCATCACTGCTGCGTGTTTTTGTTTGTTTGTTTTTTGGTTTTTTTTTCATATTTGTGACAAAGCTTCCCCCCAAAAATCTCAATTGAAGTAAACTTTGGTAGTCTGTCATTTGCATCATGAAAGGAAATTTGTGGAACCTCAGTACAGCTCTTAAGATACTCCACAAACTTTCTCCCTTTCTTCTTGGGAAAGGCATTTAGACTGATTTGTCCTATTTGATTTACCTAGTAAAGAAAAAGAAAAGAAAAGAAAAGAAACTGGAAAGGAAGCATTGCCATTTGGGAAAAAGGTAGAACATTGGCATGGACATAAATGTTAACACTGGTTATCTGAAAAGTGCATACAAATTTTTCAGTGCTTGTTATGTAAATTATAAATCTTGATTGTTGTCCTGTAATATTATATTCAATGGTCTGATATTTGCAGAAATTATTTCTGAACATAAAAAAAAAAAACTTTGTTTCTAGAAAAAAATCTCAACTAATTCCAATTGAATGGCAATTTTGACAATGAAAAAAAAAATACAAAGAACTGAACAGACTGATTTTTACTGTTTTGTTTGAAATAACACTGGTATTTTTTCTAATTTTGTTTGAATCAAAGAAAGTTTTCTTGTTTTGAATGTCCAGGATCTGCAGTAATGTTGCATTTTATTTTTCAGTAGAACTCATTTGGGTTTCCATTTTCTCTACCGTATAAACCAACACAGTATAAAAATCATGGTAGTAATTTTTACTACTCATTAGTCTATTTTTGCAAAACTTCAATAGGGAGTTTTGTTTGCTCAAACTAAAGAAATTAGAAATGTGTTCAGTGGCTTTGATTGGCATTCTCCAGGAAGTTCAAATACAGCTGAACTAGGAAGAGGAGAACGTGCTGCTTTGTTTTCCTCACTTCCACAGAAGGTGAGGAAGATTGCCTCCATTGGCGGGAATGGACTACCTAAACAAATAAAAAGTCCTGGTAACTTCGAAAAGAGGAAATCCCAGGTGGAGTCTGCTCCTGAAGCCTGTGTTGGACTGGACATCGCTGGTTTGCTCCTATCCTGTATGGAGTACTCCAACAAGGCTAACAAAAAAATTGCAGTTTGGTTATTCTGCCCTGTGATTTTATGCAAAAATAGAAAATGGTTAAAGGGTAGCTTGAGTTTGTTAATAGTTTGTGCATTGTTGGATAAAGTTGGGATCAAGGTTGAGAGAACTTGTTTCCAAAAAGACATTAAACCAGTTTTTAAACTTTTTTGTTCTTCCTGTGATTTTGATAGGTATATGAAAGTTCTGTTTTCTTTCTTTTCACATGTACTATTTCACTATTTTTCAGTAATGAACATCATATTGGGCATTCATGGACAATGCTGGTGACTGATTGTTACATCTTTTGCATACACTGCAAACATTAAGACTGTCTCTTAAGGTTGCACCCTAAAATCTGCCTTCATAAATATGATGGTATAAAAATCAAAATGGGGGATTGTAACAGGGTGTTCCAGGAAAAGGGGAGGTTCTTAAGTTCTCTGCCTCACCCAAAAGGAGAATGATACTAAGGAGAGAAGAGAGGAATCTGGAGAGGAGACTGAAGAGGAAGGAAGCAGGATGGAGAGTCAGAAGACTTGAGGGAGCCATATGGAGCAGAGAGACATGTGAAGAAACTGCAATTGTTTCTTCTTGGTCCTGGACTGGTTGCAAGAGATGTGGGTGAGAGACCTGTAGGGAGTTAACTAAGGAGCTTTTATCTTGATTTCAATTTTGCTCTTTTTCTCCCAGACTTGTCTGGCCATTTCTGACCCTTTTTCCTGGGTTCCTGCCAAAAGGTGCTTTAGGCTTGTGCAGGTTTTCAGCCTTGCTTTGGGACAATTCCTTTTGAGTAGACATTACCCCAGGAGAGGATAGGTAACTTTGGGGGTTTGATTTAGAAACTACATTTTTTCTTCTCTGTATTGCACATGAATTGTATTAAAGTTCTTTTTTATTAAAGAGCATATTGTTTTTTTTCTTGATGCAGTAGATGGCAGAACCTATTTAGATAGAGCAGGCAAGTCTGGGAGCTTCAGGGGTGCCCCTCTCCCAGCCCTGTAAGAAGACATCACTGATTTTATCTTTATTTCTTACATCTTTATAATAGGAATCAGTTCTGTGATTTATAACCAGATGCCCACCAAAGAGACTCCTGCCATTCCATGAAAACTGACAGAGGCAATGTCTGTCCACTTCGACGATTACATTGCATAAGAGAAATGGCTCCCAGATCCTTGAGAAGACCATTCTTGGGTCATAAAACTGATTAAATGACTATCTAGCTTCTAAAAGTTTTTTTTTTTTTTTT
>NW_004567110.1:36911191-36937553 GCF_000260355.1 Condylura cristata
AAGAAGAAGAAGAAGACGAGAAACTGCAAGGAAAGGAGAGAAAAAAAGTAAACCCACAGACAATTAAGAAGTCTGGGAAAACCAACTTCATCAAATTTGTCAAAGGGGTCAAAAAGGCAAATGCTTATCTGAGAGTCCATTTACTGTATCACCTGGTAGATTGGCTTCTAATCAGCTGCTGACTTCTGGGTAACTTGATTGTTTTATCTGAATTACTCTTTTTAAACTTAGTATTTATATTATCCAGCTGATATTGAAATTAACGTTTATGAGTATAGTTGATCCAATTGCTATACAAACATACTAATTTTATAATTGTGATTGGTGGTAAAGCAGAAGATAAAGAGACAGGCTTCTAAGCCTCAATTTAACTCAATCTTAAAAATGAAATTTAAATACTAATATAAATAGAGCAATTGCTACTGCCAGGCAAAATCTAAGTACTTTAACTCTTATAACACATTTAATTCTTTAATCTATAAGATGGATGCTATTGTTATTCATTTTTACAGAAAGGAAACATACAGTCACTTCCTTAATCTCATATAACAAACCAACAGCAACCCTGGAAATTGTCAATAACTACTATGTTATACCTACTTTTTATAGGATGATGTGATAAATAGGAAAATCAGCTAATCCGCTTAGCCCACAGTCAATGTATAGTAAGAACTCAGTGGATATTCTTCCCAACTGATGTTTTATGGTTTATGCTGTGTAACAGGGTGGTCCCCATAGAAAAGGGTTAGAAATGGCCAGACAAGTCTGGGAGGAAAAGAGCAAAATCAAAATCAATGTAAACATTGCCATAATGAATCTCCCCATGGGTCTCTCACCCACATCATTTTCAACCAGTCCAAGGCCAAGAAACAAGCACGGTTTCTTCACATTTCTCCCTTTTCTTCATGTGGCTTCTTCAGGTTTCCTTCTGGCTCTTCATCCTGCTTCCTTCCTCCTCAGATTCTTTTCTTTTTCTATTCTCAGCTCCACCCTCCTGGGTGGGTCAGAGAACCTGGAACTTCCCCTTTTCCTGGGGACTACCCTATTACCATACTAAAGCTGCCTTCTTAAGATTTCTGGGATAATTTTCATCCTTTTCTCTCTCATTAACTTCAACATACTTCTATTCAACTCACTCTATAGAATATTATTAACACAAAATTTTACACAATTTTAAGGTTGGGATATTCTGAGAATGTTGATATTACAATTTATTTCCATAATTTGCCTTTGATAAACAGTGCTACAATGAACACAGAAGTGCAAGTTTCCCTTCAAATTAGTGTTTTGTGCTATGCTTCTTTAAAATAATGAGGTTAATAAAATTCTTGTGCCACAGAAACATGTTGGTGGGGCAAATTCTGATTCCCTTCAATATTATGTATTTCAAATTTTACTTGCACTAGCCAGGTAATGAAAACGAAGCAATTGTTAAATGCAGTGAGTATTGAAAAAATAAATCATTAGTGCTCAATAAAAGTCCAGTAAAACTTATCTGAGTGTCTATAAGTTAATTTTTTTCTATCTTTTCATTACCCCTTTCAGACTATTTCAGTTGATAGATTAATCCTGTGGAATTAAGTCACATCAAAAAACATTCTCACTTTGATGTGTAAGGTCCTTATCTGGTTTGCATTCCTATTGCTTTCTGAACTCATTTTTTTTCTATTATTTCTTTGTTTTTTTCTATTCAGGCTACAGAAGCTCAGAATCTTCTTAAAACAAGAGAGGCATAATGCCACACCAAACCCATGCAATTGACCATGCCTCTCTTGGAACACCTTCCTGAACTATTCATAATACAACTTGCTCCTGCTTTCTTGAAGTCTTTACTCAGAATATTTCTTCTTCTGGAACTTTGTAAAAATCCCATTAAAAATGGTAAGTCCCCTCGAGGGAAATGCACGGGACTATGGTGGTCGCATACAGGTGATTTGGTGATGGGAAACCCGTGGGGATTACAATCGAGATGGAAAAAAAAAAAAATGTGCAAAATGATGTAAAAATAAACTTTTGTAATAAAAAAATTTAAAAAACACATAAAGGGTATTATTATTTTAAACTTATGCATTGTATTGAAATAACTAAAAATAATAGCATTTGCATTTAAGAAAAACCCTGAATAAAAATGTAGAGCTATGTTCTGTTCAGATAAATCATAAAAAAAAAATGGTAAGTCCTCTACCAATGCCATCTAATCCTATCATGAACATTGTTTTCTTCTTTAACACTTATTACCATTTAACATATAATCTTTATTTACATTATTTATTAAGTACCTCCCCCACTAGATATGAACATCATAAAGGCAGATATTTGTGCCTGTTTCACTCAATGCCATGAATTCATTTCCAAAGAAAAAGTTTAATATTCAGACAATGAGCTAAAGTATTGACTATCCAAACCTAAAAAGTGTCCATAACTACTACATTAGTTTGAATTAATGAAATACTGCGGGTCAGAATTTGTAAGGCGGCATTGTGATGAGTATGACTTGATTTATACCTTATGTTTGTGTTATTTGAATCTACTGGGGAAGAATATACAGTAATCTTATTCATTATTGGTTATCTTAGTTGATTACAACTTCTTTTAAGTTACCCGTAGGTAGGTATTTAGCCAGCAAATCATGAATTACGATCGGTCTTAACAAGTATGCTCTATCATACCTTTGAGATATCAAAGAAAATATCACATTTTCTGTCAATTGGACACATGCCATCATACATAAGTATAATAAACTTAATAGTGTTTTTTAAATCCCAAGTGATGGCTTGGTCTGAAGAACCTTGCAAGAAAGACTATATATTTATAGGTAACCGATAAGTTCTAATTTTGCATCAAGCAGAAATGAAATGATTCAAGAATCTTATGAACTTTATCATATCTACTAACATTAAATTATTTTAAAAACGAAAGAAAAGGTGATCTGCATTTTTTAAAGATTTATTTATGTATGCATACAGAACTGGGGTACAGGCCAGACGTGCAGAGGCAATGAAAGGATTCACCAGAGACAGAGTGGGGAGCAGAACAGGACAACTGGAAAAGTACACTGCTAAGGGGAGCAGGGGGCAGGCCAGGAGAGGTCTGCCGCCCCATGTGGGTCACCTCCAGGGTGGGGGTCAAACTCATGCTGAAATGGCTTTAATTAATGCTGTGTCTTAATCTGCTGCACAACCAGGGAGGGCCCTGATCTGCATTTTAAAACACTACTTGTTAAATGCTATTGTTAAATGTGACTCCTTTGAGTAATAGAAGGTGCCTTTATTTTTGTATGCTCCGACTAATAGGAAAATTACTGGAGTCTTGTTCTGTACTGTATCCTATGAAATACAATTACCAATTTGTGACATACAATCTCACTCTCAGAAGTGTTTATGTCTAAAGAAAATACGGTCCATAAAAATGATCTCTCTTAAGCAAATATATGGTGTAGAATAGAAAAAAAAATGCGACTGTGCTTTTCACTTGACTTAGTTTTATTTCCATGCTTACATCTTAGATATTGGATGAAGCAAATGAAATACTGTTATTGGTCTTAGACAGTTTCATTGCTATTATCTCTACTCTGCATATTATTCAGTGACTTATGTTTTCTGTGACACTGCCAAATGATTCTTATTTTTGGTAAAATGTATTGAATATTATATCCTATGGAATTTAAACTGATTGCATTTGTTTCAGTTACTGAGTCCCCATTCTGAAGATTTTATTCATTTTCGTTTTTGCTTTTATTGTTGTAATCTCAAGGTTTTCTCTAAAAATAAGATTGTAAGTGTAGATACGAACAGATTTTTATATATTAAGCATTTATATCATAAGTAACTGAGGGAGATTAACAAATTATTTTTAATGTTCATTGTTTTAAATCTTTCACATAAAGATGCAATCTGAAATACCTATCTTTTGAAGTAACAGCTTTATTAAACACCTGTAAAATTACTTATCCTTAATCTAACAGGCACTCAATTTTTCTTTCATTGTAGAACTAATTGCAGGCTTTTGCCCTTGTTTATGGTGATAGGAGTTCTATTTAACTTATTCTCTCCTATTGCAGAGTATTTAACAGTATATCCCTAGCAGCTGCTCGGCAAATATTTGTAAATTAAATAATTAATTGGCACTTATGAACTTTCTGTAGTTGTTTGCCATTTGCCACTGAAATATCAAAACATCATTATCTTTAAGAAACCCCACCCTGATAATCAATTCAAATATGTTAAACGTTAGATTTTCTCTAAGACACCTTGAAATATTGTTCCCTTACTATTTCTGTGTGTTCTAATTCTCTCATTTCTACTCAGTACATGCAAGTCAATATGTTTGCAGCAGGCAAAGCTGATCAAAAGCTCTTCAGTGATTCATATTTCTTGGAGCTCCTCAGGAATTATTCATTGGTTTTTCTTGGCAAGTACTAGTTAAAATCTGTCTTTCTGGTATCCATACGCCTTAGCATTTCCCTTTAAAACATGTTTCAATTGAATTCATAAAACATAGTCACCCCACCTGTGATTACTTCTTGTCTTGATCAAGTTTATTATCTAAATTTTCAACCCTTGCCAACCTAAGACTATGTAGAGGTACCATAGTTTGAGAAATTCTAAAATTAAGTATAAATAAACACAAATGTCATGCAATTACCACTCCTTAGTTCATTTAATAAACTTGCTCACATGGAAGTGCCTGAGATATAGCTCATGTATTTTTAGGGAAAATTCAGGAAGTTTCACACCAAATGTACCAGATGCTTCATGTTAAGCACCACCAGCAGCAATGCTATTTGCATCACAATGAAGGACAACATGACACATTAGATATCAAAGGAACTGCTTATATATTTTCTTTCAATATTACAGAAGTCGTCAAACATCTAAATTCATATTGAAAACTGCTTTTTAGCAGAAGCTGGATATTGACTCCAATCTACATTTCCTTAATTTGCAAAATAGTCCCAGTTCATAAATATCTATGCATGTGTATAAGTTTTAAATATTGTAACTACATACTTAAAATATTTTCTTTTACCTGTTAATTTTGACTTATGCACAATATAAATGACTTTGTTTATGGCCTTCTAATACTCAAGACTTTATTTTGTCTAGGCAATCAGAATAAAGCATACAGTTTTTCAGACAATCTCATTTTTGCAGAAGGAAACTATAAGCAGTGAAATCTGACTTTCTAGTTTTTAATTTTCTAAATATTCAATCATCATAGGGGCATAGGATTATTTAAGATTTGATGTATTTAATCAACTGTGTACTTTATTGGGTAGAGACTATGTTTTATATTGAAACAGATCTGAACCTGAATTCCAAGTCAAGTCAACTTACAACTTTTGTGTAAGATGGATATACTACTACTCCCTTTCAGGAGGTTATAGGATGATACACTTAATGTGTCCAGTACAGTGCCTGATACATAATAAATGTTTATCCTTTCCTCCCTACCCCCAAAGATACAGTGTCATAACTCTTATTTTTCTATCCTAGCTTCTAAAAAGTGCCCTATACTTGTTCTGACTAAATATATGCTGAATTCACTTAATCATCTCTGGAACATGATTGTAAACCTGACATTATTTCTCAAACTATTTCTGGTTGTATGATTTATCTTTTGAATTTCTGTACGTTTTCCCATACCTGGGAGTTTCTGATTTTTGGAGGTACTTCATTTAATGAAGCTCTAGTAGTTTTCTTTACCTGAATGAAAGAGATTTTCATTCACCCCTATTTAGCACTTTATTTATAGAACTAAACAGAAAATTAAACAAACAGACTCAGCTGTCATGAAGGAAAAATGAGGTGGGGAATATGGAACTAGACACAAAGGTATTCCTAACTCTCTCTTAGGAACATGTTTTCATTTAATCCCCTTTCTATTTAATAGAAGGATATGAGAGGAACTTAGGTTTGAAAGGTCAGTCTTGCTACTGATTAAAAAAAAAAAAAAAGCTACTACTTTTTTCTTCCCCAAAGCATGACCAAGGTTAAAAAAAATAAACAACAAAAAACTTGATTTTGTGTGTGTGTGCATGTGTGCTGAAATTCCCACTTTTTTTTCAAGTAAAGCATTTTCATAGTGATAATAAAATGCTAAGACATTTCTTTGATACGTATTTAACACAACTGGATGGTTGAAAGCAAAGGAGCAAGGGGGAAATATTTGTGAATTGAGGTTGCTGGAGACTAGAGAGCATGGAATTTATAACTAAAGTAAAGTGATAGGTATTATATGATGGAGGACTTTCCATTGATACATGCAGGCAAGAACTAAACAGATGTTAGCACTTTCCATTAATTTGTTCAATTAAAATATGCTATAATTTGTTCCAGTGAGACCTACTATACCATTTACTTGGCTGCAGAGATAAAATATTTATTTTCCTAAACGGACTCCAAATATAGATAATTATGAGACAACATAGTTGCTAAGATCAAGGTATGTACAAAATTACAGGGGCATGTGTCTTAATGATTCCTACCAAGTACTAAATTTACTTTCATTTTATTAAAGTCATTAATATATTTACTCAATAAATGGTAAAGCACCACAAAGAAAAGGACCATGTATATTTTATTCACTGCATAATTATTAGTGTGTAAGGCCTGCTAAATAATATATGTGCTTAATAAGTCTATTAGTCTAGTAGCATTTAATGTTAAGAGGTAGAATACCTGTCCTGGTGGAGCTATAGGTTAGCACAGCAAGCTAGCAGCAGCCTCTTCAGTGCATTCCATCCCTGGCCCAGAAGGTGGGCTGCTCCCCTCAGCAGTGTACTTTATTCATGTGCCTGTTCTGCTCCCAACTCTACCTCTGGTGAATCCTCTCACCACCCCTGCACCTCTGGCCTATACCCTAGTTCTGTATGCATAAATAAGTAAATCTAAAAAAAAAAAAAAAAGGTAGAATAGAATGAAATTAAGGAATTAGGCAAATTCTACTTAAAGTTGGGAAAAAAAGAATACAATCTACCCAAAGCGAGAAAATGGCATTTGTTTTGTAAACTAATAACAAGGATAGTTGGAAGAAGAAATATAAATGAACTTTAAATCAAATGAAGATAAGTTATTAACAGAAATGAAATTTCAAACTACATTGAGATACCACTTAGCTATCAGTTTGGTAAGCTTCCAAAATTTTGACAACATTCCCTGATGGAGAAGTTGGGAAGAAATGTTCTCATATATATTGCTGGTATAAATGGAAAATCTTCAAATCCCTATCGAGAGAAACTGAGCAATTATTAGAAAGATAACATGAATTTATCCTTGACCCACTAGATCTAAGAATCTATTCCAACAGTGTTGTGGGAAAAGTATACAAAAACATGACAACTGACTAATATTCACTGTATTAAAATCAAAACAAAACAAAAAACTACTGTCACCTCTAACAAAACCCAGGTGTGAGCTGGGTTCTTTTAGAAGACATGAAAAAAAAAAAAAAAAAAACCTCTAACCAAATTTAGTATGCCAGACTTACCTGCAATTCTCCATAGAATACAACAACTACACGAATACATTTTGAGGTAGCTAGGGAAAGTTGGCTTTGAACTACATATTAGTTTATTTTATTGTTGATTTTTGTCATGGTTTATCCTCATAGATGCAGTAATATACTTTTTGGATTATGACAAGATGTTTATATTTTTTAATACTTACATATTGAAATAGATAGTAAGTCCTACAATATTGAGAATTTGCTTTAATATTTCACATCCATATGCTTTAGATACATCAGTAAAGGCAAAAATTGAAGTGTAAAAAATCTTGATGTGGTTAAATTTGAGTGACAAATGGGGGCATAGTTAGAATACAGGGCTTAATGTTATGCTCTTTGATTCCTTCATTCTTCTCTTGTACAGCATGAAGGATGTGATTGTGATTGTGTAGTATTTTCTTTATACATGCCTCAATTAATAAACATTTCAGTTGTTTCTGTATCTTGCTAAATGCATATAATGTTGAAATGAATGTGGGATTGCTAAGGTCTCTGCTTTCAATTCTTTTGGTTATATACCCAGAGGTGGGGTTGCTGTATAATATGGTAGTTTCATTCTTAATTTTTTGAAGAACATGTATAGATGTTTTGCCATCATTCCTGTACCATATCACAGAAGAAAAAGTGCTGCATGATTCCACTTACATGAAGTAGCTAAAATAAAATTACAGAAATAGTGAGTAGAATGGTGGTTCCCAGTATCTGGGTGTGAGGGAGATGAAGAATTCCTGATTAACAGTACATTGCTCAAGTTATAGATGAATTGGTTCTAGTGATGTGATATACAACATTGAGCCTACAGAGAGCATTACTGAAATACATATACTTAAGTTCTCTTGAAAACCATAAAACTGATAAGAATAGATTTAGGGATACTGAAAAAGGAAAATTGCATTTATCTTGTAGAAATTGTCTTTCCAATGAGAATAAAATACCTGTAAACTTTTAGATAAAATGCTCTTATACCAGGAAAGTGCCCATGTCCTGACTTCTACTCTTTTTTCTCGTTTTCTATAGGTTACTCATTCCCTTCTGTTTGATGTGTTCTTTCTTTGACTATATGAATATATTCACTTTTATCAAAGAATATCATGATCTCAGAGTACTCTTCAAAAGAGGCTTTACATAAAACTTCTCTGGATGATTATGAGGTAATCTCAATTTTAATTCTCCAATAGTAGTACCAGTTTATTTAAAACTAATGATGATAACTACTTCTTACTTTTATTATTTGTTTTATGTTATTTTTATTGTGGTAATAGTGGTTCACAACACTGTACATTCAGAGGTGTATAATTTAAAGGTGTAGACATACACCTCTTCAGATGTATGTCATCACACCCAGCACCTGGGTGCCCTAGGGCATTCGAAGTGTTCCAAGATAGTGTATTATATCCCTTCCTCAATTTTTTTTTAGATACATGGATGGAAGTTGTCTTCATTTAGTTATTCGAAGAACACCTTATAGAACTATATTAGAATTTATCATATTACATGTTTATGTTCTGTGTTACATACTTTTGCTTATCAGACCAATTTTTTAAAAAAAATAGTTTATATAAATATTTAACTAAGACACACACACACATATATTATCACACACACATAAATACATCTTGAGATAACATCAGATCTAATTGAAAAGGTGCTATTTCTCACAATTTAGAAGTAAAGATGACTACTCTGAAAAAAATGCATTCAATGTTTTGAAAAATTGCCCTTATTTTGACAAAGACTATCATTTAAAATGCATTTGCAAAAATTGACTGTAAGTTTTAATAAAATGCAGAGTGGGAAAAATAATGACATGAATATGTTAATATACTTTTTAATAATAATGGTGAACACCTGTAAATGTTAACATTTGATTTTCTTCCTCATTACCTGTACCTTTCAAAGTCTTCATTGTCTGAGGAACTGCCAACTCAACTTTTACAGTTGCTTAAATTTGGGACCTTAATATGATGTTTAATTTTTTTTCACACCCAATATCAACCGTCAGCCTCACATAATCTTACTCTCACACACCACTCTATACCTCCTCTAAATCTTGCCTAGATTATTCCAAAAAGCCTCCACTAGTTTCCTTGCTTTTACCCCTCCCCATATTCTAATGTAACATAGTACTCAGAAACATCTTTTGATAATACAAGTTAGACTATGTTACTTCTCTTCTCAGAAATAGTCTATGAAATAGGTCTGTTAGAGAAAAAACAACTTAAAATGATGTTCAAATTCCTTCAGGATCAGGTCCACCTCCAAGCCATGTACCCATTTCTGATAATTTTGTTCCTCATCCCTGAACTAAGTCACTAAGACATCCTAACTTTTTTCTTAATTCAGCAAAACAGTCTCACCTATCAACCTTATAGTTAGTTTTAGTTTTTCCTTTATATACAATATTCTTTTTTTTTAAAGATTTATTTATTTATTCATACAGAACTGGGGTACAGGCCAGAGATGCGGAGGGTGAGAGGATTCACCAGGGACAGAGTGGGGAGCAGAACAGGCAGATCAACGAAGTACACTGCTGAAGGGAGCAGCGGGCGGGTCAGGAGAGGTCTGCCGCGCCATGAGGGTCACCTCGGGGCAGGCGGGAATCGAACTCATGCAGAAGTGGCTTAAGCTTCTTAGTGCAGTGCTTTAACCCGTGCGCCACCAGGAAGGGCCTATATACAATATTCTTTCTAGAAGTCCTGCTTATTCTTTCCCTTATCAACTATATCTCTGACCACCACAACCTTTTCTGGCACACCCAGTGTCAACTATCAACCTCGCATAAACTCCTCACTACTTTTTCTCTCATGTTAGTCTAAAGCTCAATTAAATCCTGCTACATTATTCCAAAACTAGTCTCCCTGCTTTTACCGCTCCCCACATTCCAATGTAACATAGCATCCAGAATGATATTTCATAGGAAAGAGTATATAGTGCATTTCCTTCCTCAGATCTAGAATCGGCCAACTATTCCAAGTAGCTCTGGTATCTTTGTTTTTAATCGAGGCAACAGTGGTTTATGATGTTGTACAGGGTCACAATCTTAAGGTATATGTTACCACACCATGTCTACCAACAAAGCATCCATAGTCCTTTAGTGTAGTCCATTGTGTTCCCTCCCTACTTTGCTGTACCTCCTCCTGCCCTCTTCTGCTCACCTCACTTCCATGGTCATATGTGTAAGGTTTATTTTTATTTTTGTTTTATCTGACTCTGGTTTATTTCTCTATATCACAAATATAAGTGATGCCATCTGGTATTTCTTTCCCCTTCTGATTTAGTTTGTTACTATAAACCCCTCCAGTTTTATACATGTTGCAACCAGGATGAGTTTATCTTTTAGTAGTTTAGTAGTGTTCTATTGTATCTATATACCACATGTTCTCAATCCAATCATCTGTCATTGGGCACTTAGGCTGTTTCCATCATGGTTGCTATATATAGTGCTGCAATACAAATATCAGTTTCAATTCATGGTTTTTCATTCTTTAGGTAAATACTAAGAGGGGGATTCCTGGATCAAATAGTATCTGCTTTTAATATTTTGAAAAATACATTTCAATAGGGACTGGACCTATATATATTGTGATCAGCAGTGTCTAAATGTTCCTTTTTCACTAGACCTTCACCAAAACTTATTGATCCTGGTTTTTTGATAATGGCTATTCTTACAGGTGTGAGTTGTTATTTCACTGTTGTGAGGACTTTTTTTTTTTTTTTCATGCGTCCATTGGCTATCTGTATGTCTCCTTTGGAAAAGTGTCTACTTAACTTTTCTGCCCATTTTATTTGTTGTTTATTTTCTTTTTGTTGAGTTGTATGAGTTATATGTAGAGCTTGGATATTAGCCTCTTGTCACATGTATGATGAATGACAAATATTGGCTACCATTCAGTTTATTTGGTTTAGTGATAGTTTTTTTTTTTTTCCACTGTGCAGAAACTGTTTTAGTTTGATGTAGTCCCAGTTGTTTATGTTCTCTTTTGATTTTCTTGCTGTTGCTGATAAATCCACAAATGCATTACCGAGACGTATGCCATGGAGGTTTTTACCTGATTTTTAAAAAGATTTATTTATTTATGCATACAGAACCAGGGTACAGGCCAGAGGTGCAAGGGTGGTGAGAGGATTAGGTAGTGAGAGGATTCACCAGAGACAGAGCGTGGAATAGAACAGGCAGACTGACGAATTACACTGCTGTGGGGAGCAGTGTGGGGGCAGGTCAGAAGATGTCTGCCTGGCCATGTGGATCACCTCCGCTGGGGGTCGAACTTGCACCGAAGTGACTGCGCTAGCTTGCAGTGCTGAGTCCTAACCCATTGCCACCAGGGAGGGACCCAATTTAGTTTTTTATAGTGATGTTTCAAACTAAAAGCTCTGAACAGGGAAAGAGACAGCAACTAAAATGAAGAGATACCCTGTTGAATAGGAAAAAAAAAATCTGCTCACCCTACATTTGCCAAAGGACTAACATCAAAAATCTACAAAGAGCTTACACAATTTAATGAAAGCAAAGAACCCGACCAGAAAATGGGAAGAAGAGTTACACACACACATACACACACACATTTCTCCAAAGAAGAAATGCAAATAAGCAGCAGATACATGAAAAAATGTTTCATATAATGGTTTAGCAGGGAAATACAAATCAAAAATAGAGTGAGTAAACACTTCACACCTATGAAAATGGCCTATATTAAGAATACTAGAAATCACAAATGCTGGCAAGGGTGTAGTAAAATAGGAACAATTTTGCACTGCTGGTGGGAATGCAAACTGGCCCAGTCACCAGGAAAGCTGTGTGATGTTCCCTTAGAATATTAAATATGCATCTACGTATGACCCAGTGACTCCACTTCTAGGAATCTGCCCAAAGGACACAAAAATACTAATCTGAAAGGAAACTTTGCTCTTCTATGTTTACTGCAGAACTATTTGCAATGCCTAAAATAATGTAAGCAACCTAAATGCCCCCAAACAGATGACTAACTCAAGAAGATGTCATATATACACACAGTGGGATACTACTCAGAGATCATAAAACGTATACAGACCATTTGTGGCAACAAGGATGTAGCTGGAGGAGATTTTGTTAAAATAAGTCAGAAGGAAAAAAAATATAGGTTTGTTTCACTTATGTGTGGAATACAGGGAAACTGAAAAAAGGGTCAGGAAAAAGTACAAAATTTGCAAGCTAATCATAGATATGACACATTCAGCCGGAGAGCGGAAGAGGGTTTAAAAGAGAGAAAGGAAGAGCAAAAAGGATTGTGATGGATTATGGATCCTATGGATACCCTGTCATATGGAGAAATATGGGGACTACACTGAGGGAAGAAATTAAATACTCCAAAAATTAACAATTAATGTAAGATAAAAAGTCATTACAAAGTGATGTTTTCAGGTTTTCTACCATCCTCTCCACCATCAGCTATTCAGCCAAAACTTATCATTCTCTCTCATTTAGATCCTCCATTAATTCTGATTCTATAGGTACATCCTGTAATGTTTAAATTTAAAGATATGATTCACATATACTGTTACAGCTTTGTCAGTATGGAATATGCATATATCTTCTTCATCTGCCTTATTTTTCCATTTTACTTTTATTTTAAATTGGCAGTTAGAGAGGGCTGTTAAACATTTCTGTTAACAATTCAATATGTATATTTTTCCTAGTTCATCTTTCACATTCTTTCTGCTCCTACTCTTTCCTTCCTGCAGACACATCTATTACACTGTAGTCACCTAAAGCAAACCATAACACCCTCTATACAGTCATAATTTTGTGCTTTTGTTCAAGTTTACCCAATTAGGTCAAACCTCTTTACAGTCTGTACACATAGAGAAGTTATTCATCTTTTCAGGCTCATTAGAAAGACATCATTTTCTCCCTGACCATTTCCCATGTTTTGCAAGTCACAATTAATATCCTTGTGTGTCTTCAGTTCTCATATGGACAACCATTATAGCTTGCCTGAATTGTAGTTAATTATAAAGCTTCTACATGGGTTCTGTCTATCATAACAAAATACCATAGACTAGGTGGTTTAAATAACATAATTTATTTTATCAAGATTTTATAGGCCGGAAGTCCAAGATCAGGGGGCCAACTAGAAGTCTGAGATCCAGATGCTAACTGACCTCCTGACAACTATCTTCTTGTACTCTCATAGAGGAAATGGAGATAGAGATAGTGTGATAAAGATAGATAGATAATCAGAGATATTTCTTTCCTCCATTTATAAGGTCATAATTCTATTGATGTAGGACTTTGCCTTTATAATCTGTTTCCACATAAATCACATTAGATATTATAGGTTCAACATAGCAATTTTAGGGGACACAATTCAATACATAGGACCTGCCTTTGATGCCAATTTCATAATAAACTATACAATGGTAGGGATTGCCTTATTGAACTTTGTTTATTCCACAGTCAACTCAAAGATCTCTGAGTGATTTAGGGCATTGTTTTGTTGTTTACATTTAGATGTTTTATTTTATTCTAGTTATAATTATGTGTGCTAAAGTTATCACATTTCCTCCTAATTTTTTCTTTGTTGCCTTGAACTTACAAGTAAGACATTATTTATACTTATCATTTCAGAGCTATGGTTTCATAGATATGCTGGGAAGAATACACCTCATCAAAACAAAAATGCCTAATAAAACTGAAACAGAACATGGTCAAATCATAAACACAAAAGAAGCCAAGAAACACATTAAAGGAAAGTTGAAACTAAGAAAAGGCAAAGTACTTCATGCATAATGTAGTAGGAAGAAACATTAAATATAAATAAATAAATGTGACAAAATATAATGGAGAACCTTGCAATAGAACTTTATCATTAGATCTTCCATTACACTTTTTTTTTTTTTTTTAGTGTTATATCATTGTGGGCTTTGTTTGGTGCTAACATTTCACAATATTCTTTAAAATGGTTTTTCATGGGCCTTTAAAACTCTATTAACATAACAAAATTATGAATTATTTCCATATGAATTAGTCAACATGAAAATAAATACTAAGTAAAATGATTTATTGAACAATTATGTTATCATTATATTTGAGAAATTTACTTGAGTACTTTGTATTTGCAAGCTACTCACTGTCATTGTGATGTAATAATTAAAGGGGCATAAAATTATTTTTTATTATTTATAGATTTGGAGTTTTTTATAGTTTAGGGTCATTACAAAGAATACCTCTAGTAATAATCTTTGTTCATATTTTGGTAAATGTATGAACTCATTTATGCTGAATACATGGCCAGAGGAATGGGATTGCTTAGTCACAGGGAATTGATTCTTATGTGTGGTGTGGCGTTGGTACCCAGGTACATGGTTTTCTGTATAATGAGTGCAGCATAATGAAAAAAGCATATCTTGCCTAACAGCTCAGTATTGCTGTTGTCGTAAATCAAATGCCCACATGTGTGTGCAGGTCTTCTTTAAGCATGTTATTGAATATTCTGTTTGACTTGTGGTTTTCTTTGTTGCTCATGTTAGTTACACTGGTAGGCATAAATACAATTTCTGAAACAGGTAAGGATACTTGTTAAAATTATATTTCTAACTCACTCAGTCATAAGTTTCTCCCTTGATATAGTCATGATATAGGCAAAATGGAATAATTAGAGAATCCTTAAATGGTATTCCTCCTCTCCCCAGGTGCACATTAGTTAACGATCTATCACACTCTCTGTAAGACTGGATAAACTCTTCCCAAGGATGCCATGGAATTGGGCATATTTTCTAAATTGACTCTCCAGTCATTAAAATCTCTTATGAAATTACCCAAGCATGTTATCAGAAAAGTTAATTATTTCCCAGAAGGAACGATATAAAAAACAAAAACAAAAACAAAACAAAACAAAAAACCTCACAAATTCTATCAAAAACCAGTTTTAGAGTAATTTTTTTAACATACACATGATTTATTTGTTTGTTTTAGTACATAATTATAATAGCTCAATTTCTGGATTCCTGAATAGGAATGTTTTTCTATATTTGAAATTGAAAATAGGCTATCCTTCTTTATTTTGCAGTTCATTATAACTTAAGTCCTCAACCCAGTCTACAAAAAGGAATTTAAGTTAAAAATATTTTTCTTTCCCTATTCATCAGAGTTACTGCAAAGAGTATTATACAAAGAAGTTTGAAAGACATCAAAGGACTTTAAATATTCATTACTGAAATTTTTCTATTATTTCAACAGAAGTTGAATTTAACAATTTGGTTCTGAAACTTCCAAAAACAAAGATGATTTATGTGAGGCAAGAAAATAATTATCAATAGGTCAACATTTTTATTTAATAATCCTTTCATTGCAAAATATCATAATATGTAATTAAAATAAGCCTAAAAAAGTGAGAAAAAATGTGATTTAGTTGATATACTTTCAATACTCCTACAACTTATTGCCAAAAACTCTCCCATGACTAATGAGAATTTTTTAAAATGCAAAAGGATTTTTTGCGGTGTTATTAAAAAGCATCTGTTCATATATTCATTTATTTTTAAAACCCACCTTATGGGGTAGTAATTGAGCTTCAAATAGATATTTTCTCCCCCTTTCAAAAATAAAAGAACATCATACTAAATGAAGACATTTATTTGCTTCAAGACTTAAATTTCTCTGATAAGGTAATGTTAATTAATCTATTTTTTTTTTCAAAATAACCATTATAGCAGTACATTTATTTCCATAATGCAGAATTCTTGATATGCATATGATTAGTATGACTTTTAGAACTCAAGTGGTACAAACAGAGAATAAATCAGTCCTATAATCACCAAACATGCTCCCTGGGTCTTGCATCTAAAACCATCTGGACACCATGACAGCATTCTATTTATTACATACAAAAGCCTGGATTCTGCCATTGCATAAACAGTAATTAAACACACAAGCCAATCATGCATGCCAGATCAGCAAGAACTATCCTTTGAGTATCTTAGAATTTCTATGCCAATGAGCTTATTGAGAAATTGGCTGGTGATTAAAGATTAATGATTTATGGTTGCAACTGAGGTTCATTTGCTGCTTACTGAAATATGTTTGACAGCATCTTTATGATTTTCTAGAATCCAGCCTTAGAGACAATTATTCTTTTTTTTTTTTTTTAAAGATTTATTTGTGCATACAGACCTGGGGTACAGGTCAGAGCCTCAGGAGCGGCAAGAGGCTTCACCAGAGACAAAGTGGGGAGCAGAACAGGCAGATCCACGAAGTACACTTCTGAGGGGAGCAGTGGGCGGTCAGGAGAGGTCTGCCACACCATGTGGTCACCTCTGGGGCAGGTGGGAATTGAACTCATGCGGAAGTGGCTTTAGCTTCTTAGTGCTGTGCTTTAACCCGCTGCGCCACCAGGGAGGGCCAGAGGCAATTATTCTTAAGAAAATATCTCAATTAATTTCAAAGATGCATTTAAGATGCTACCGTAGAAATCTGTAACTATTTTAACATCCAATAATCATCTTTTTTTTCCTATACACTCTTTGATAAGCAATTTTACCTCTTAAATCTTTCAGTATCATTCTTACTATGCCCTGCACATTGAAGAGAAACTATTTAAGACAAATTTTCTAATTTTGCTTCTGTAATTCATATGATTTCTAGATGCTGACATTCGGTATTTAATGCATAAGGACAGGATGGATGAAAAATAAAAAGAAAGGAGACATAAAAAAGACTGTTTCACTTTTGGTTAATAAGCATTTTACTTTCTAAAGATGTTTAGATTTTCATAATTTATTGATTCCCGTAAGAAAGCAGGCATTTAGGAGAATTATCCAGTTAAGTATTTAAGATGAAATCATTAGATTAGTTAGAGGAGGGAAGCACTGAGAATTTAGGTTTCAGAATAAAGTAGATTCTTACATTCTGTACCCTTCGAGCTTTTGGAGTCTCTTAATTCACTCATACCAACATAACATATAAGTTCCTTTATAAATGCAGTAAAGTATAACTGAAAATATGACTGACCCCTTCATAACCTTAATGGTTCTATAAATACAGAACTCAAGTAATTTATAAAGCTGTTAAAATTAATTCTGCCATTAAAATAAACTCCACAGTACATTACATTATTACTGTAGTAACCTAACTCTGAACTTTTCTGAGTCAGCAAAGTGAATCAATGGTGATGAATGATGATTACTGCTGAGCAGTCCATGGATTAAATGCTTCCCTGATCAGGAAGACACTTTCTTCCAATACAAACAGGCTTGTCTTCATTGACTATTTTTTCTGGTTTCTAGATATTCCCTTTTGTAAATTTTTTGGCCTCAGAGGCTAAGCTTTAGCAGACCCATATTTCGCTAAAGTTGCATCTTCTGTTAAATCTAAATATTTGCTTTGATTCATGATCATATTTTGTTCAGATCTTTTATGGAAATGTTTATACACATTTCTAGGTGGAAACTGCTTTGTGTTTTCTTCAAGAGGGTGGTGTTTCCCATGACTCCTCACCATACTGATTTTTAAAGTCTCTGTTATTCTGTACAATACACCCTATAGCCAATGCCCTTCCTGAGCACTACTAAGAATTCCCTTGGTTTCTCTACTCAGCACGGAGTGAATATTAAAATAAGTTAGATATTATCTGCAGTCAAATTAGAGTTACTGCCACTTAATTTAACAGATTTGTTTTGTCAACAATATCCACTCGTTTGAAACTCCATTCCTTTGTCTGTTGTTTCTGCTCCAACTCTATTAGGTAATTTTTTTTTTTTCCTGAGCTCTAATTCTTACAGTAAAAAAGAATTAGTACTTCCCCAGAGATACAAGCGGAGAGGTATGCCAGTAAATAAAATGTGCAGGGAGCTGTAGATGCATTAACTAAATGTCTCATTCCCAACCCAAACTCACGTTGCCACCATTCACATTTCTGCTTTGGCAAAATTTTCAATAATTATATGACCTAGACCTTAACAGTCGCCATCTAAATATTGAAAACAGAAGTACTAAATCTGAATATAGGGACGACTGTGCTGTTTGAAATACTAGTTAAAGCTATTCCAGGAAAAAAGAGGCAAATATATAAAGAAGACAGTGAGAAATACTAAAAAGCATGAATGTTTTCCATAATGAAGTCACATAAACTGGCAATTCTGATTCAGACTCTGTTATACTAAGTATCAGTACAATAAAAAGTGAGCAGTTACACCTATAATATAGGTGCAAAACTGCATAAATATGGCCTATGATAAACTGTAGAATGGATTTTGGCAGTCAAGAGTCTAATGACTTGCATAAATAAGATCTGAGAAATAAGAGGCGAAAACATTTTAGTAAGCAACAAAGTCAAAATCAATAAGCATTTCAGAGTGAATGTGGGTAAAATATATGAAAAGTCTTAACAATAGTCATGTGTTTCTACTTCAAAATTTATTTTCTAGAAATTTTCTTAAAATCATATTTATCATCATGAACAAAAGGGTGAATACATAGGAACCTTTGATTTGCAAGGAAAATTGAAGAAAGTTTTCCAAATTGTTTTTTAATTCATCAAAAATAAGCAGTGATTTAAGTGATATTGTTAAAATTATTTAATAATATGGGAGACATAACATAAAAGTGACTTGAACAGTGAGTTATAAAATATGCTTCTTGATTTAACTTTTTTTTAAAGAGTGTTTTATGTATGCATAAATCAATCAGAACTAGGGTACAGGTCAGAGGTATGGGGGTTGAGAAAATTCACCAAAGACAGACTGGGAAGCAGAACAGGTAGATTGACAAAGTACACTGCTGAGGGAAGCAGTGGATGTGTCAGGAGGGAAGCCACACCACGTGGGTCACCTTCTTGGTGGGGGAATCAAACTTGTGTTGCAGTAATTGCTATAGCTTCATAGTGCTGTGCCTTAACCAGTTGTGCCACCAGGGAAGGCTTTGAATTAACTTTTTTGAATATAGGTGAAAAAGACAAAATATTAAATCCTAAATATTAGCAAAAACTTCCCTCTCCCCCCAACACATTGTCTATTAATTATGAATCATTAGAAGAATCCTTTAAATTTATTTTTCCTTTAATCCTGCGGGCTGGTCTATAGGAATACACATAGGACATGCTGAGTGAATGAGAAGATGAAGCTATTTAGCTTTAGTGTATGTGCATAAAGAGGGGGAGTTTGTGGATCCTATATATATATATAATATATATGTTATATGTAATATATACATATATAATTTATATTATATATACATACAAAATATATATACATATACATACATATACATGTAAAAATAAACTATTTTATATATATATACATGTCTTTTGAATGGAAGTACCCATTTATCTGGATTTAGTGCAGAGGAGCTAAGTTAGAGAAGTCACCATGGCTACCTGAAACCTCAATGGTCCTGGTGATGCATCAAGGCATCAATGCACAAAGGAAAAGGGTCTAAATATTTGGATTCCTGCTCAAGTATCAGAGCTTCAGATAAAGGGACATTCCCCTCCGCTGTTTTATAATCCTAATAATACACTCATACAAAAGATTAAATGACTAAATTAAAACTACAAAACAAAATACACAGTCCAATGCTAATGAGGGCTGGCCTAAGTCACAAGGTGAGGGTCTTCTTCCTTGAAACTACTATGGATGAGGCATTCTTTCAGAAAATATGCATTTGAATTTTTTTGACTGCTTTGTATTTTTTTTCTTTTTAAGGATTTATTTATGAATACAAGAACTGAAGTATAGGCCAGAGGTATGGAGGGTGAGAGGATTCACCACAGATAGAGTGGGGAGCAGAACAGGCAGATCTACTGAAATACACTGCTGAGGGGACCAGCAGGTGGATCAGGAGAGGTCTGCCATGCTATGTGGGTCACCTCCCTGGCCAGGGAGTTGAACTCATGCTGCCGTGTCTGCTACGGAGAGTTTCACAGTGCTGCGCTTTCACCCGCTGTGCCACCAGAGAGGGGCTCTCCTCTGTATTTTTTCATTGTTTTAAAATAGTCATGTTTATAAAGATGATAAAAATTTTTTTTTGGTGATAAAATTTTAAGAGTGTCCTTCAACCAGGACAGCATACAGTTCTTTTCTCACAATAATGAAAATCTTATAAAGAGAGGAAGAAGTAGTTATCTCTGTTGCCCAACTTTTCTTTTATTTCTTTTACATTGACATAATCCAGGCTACTTACAGCCAAGTTTCATATTATCTTCCTGTGTCCATACTGATTAATCCCTCCTGTATATAGCTTGTGATTTCTTTCCATATGACAACATATAATCAGAAAACTTACACACCTCCATCATTACTACACTGACAGAACCGTTCAAGACCATCTGCAGTTTTGCAGTAACTTTCCAGCTTCCCTCCTGTCCTATGATCCTAAAACTATTCTCATTAGAACAATTAAAATAATGTTCTAATAAATGGAACAAGACTAGTCAGTGCTCAGAAATCTCTACTGGCTTCTCATGTTAATCACTGTACAGTCTAGTAGACTGTCTATATCACACTTCGGTTGGCCTCACTGCTTCTAGTATAACTCCATCTTTCTGGAATATTTGCACTAAAAGCTCTTAAATATGCTGTTCCTTCCTGGAAATGTTGTTCCCCTAGAAATCTCCACTTCTTGAAATCTCACTTTCATTAAACATTTGTTGAAATATCATTCTCAAAGTAAGGCCGTGTCTAACCACTGTATTTAAAATCACAATTGTCATTCCTGCATTCCTTATCTATTTTCTTAATTCATCTAAAAAAATTTCATTTTCTAGCACAATATATTTTAATATTTTTGATTTGTTTCTATCCCATCATACTATTGTTTAGAACGCAAAGGATTTTTGACTGTTTTGCTTGCTTATGTATCTCCATGTCAAAGTAAAATGAGCCTAACACAATATTGAGTAAACAATGTGTTAAAGATTTATGCAATTCATTAATGATAGGACTAGCAGGTGGTAAAACACACTTATGAAACTGAGCATATCAGGCACTGAAGAAAGGATAATATTGATAGCTTACGGAAAAAATTGGCTAATATGTCACAGAATAATGCAATGATAAAATCTGACTTATATTTCTATCAGAAAAATAAAATCATTTGCATTGCTACTATACAAAAATCTACAAGTGCCAAGTAATTTCATCTGAGCCCTAGTCAGCAATATATAGTAAATAAAACAAAGGTATAGTCGCCTAGATTATTAAATAATCCTGAGATTTTCCTATTAAATAATAAATGCCAACATAACATTAAAAGAACAGACAATTTTTCCTGAAACTCAGAATGACTAGAGTGACAGTACAGTCATGTAGTAAGTACACAATAAATCAATAAAAATTGTAGATTATATAAATGAATGCTATCTTCAGTTAAATTATAGCAAAATCTTATTCTGCAGTGAGAGTTGACCTGTGTCTTCATGGTGATATATTGCATTGTTTTATTTTTTAGCTACAAAACTTACCTACTTATTCTTGTGAGTAATATTACTATTTTCCCCCTCATACAATTCAATTCATGGATTATGGGAAATGGGAAAAATTATCTTGGTAAGAGGAAACTTTATGTCAAATATCAATTATGTTTTTCAAATATATAAACTTGAGAATGTACATCCAACTATTTATATTAAGTTGATCCAAGTTTTGGTCATATACTAATTTTTACAACACCTGTAAAAGGAAATGCACTTCCTGTATGGTAGGAGAAAATATAAATTGGTTAAAAAAAAATGCAAGTTGAATAGAAAGGTTCATAAGTACATACAATTGATAACCAGGCAATTACAATTCTGTGCAATTAGATCATACACATTAAAATTGTCTCCATATTTATTTTACTTTCTATAAAGAGTAAATATTAACTAAGGGCTCTCAGTGCAATAATAAGAATGAAGGCTTTATTCTAAATATTGGAAGAAATTATTTATAAGTATATTCATCTCTTAAGTCTACTAGTCTGCCAACTTACTGTCAGATATTAGGCCTTATGCATTTACAAATGTACTGTTTCCTTTAACTGTAAAAAAGTGAATTGAAATATTTACTTTAATCTCATGTTTATATAGACACATAAACACTCCCACATTCACACTATTAGCTAAGTGAGAAGTCAAAAATATTTGAACTGGAATAATATGAAAATCTATAGAATTGCTCTGTTTAGCTCTCAACATGCGATGCTACTTCTCTCATGACTTTTGTTTCTGTTAAAGAATCAGATTCAAAGTTACTTTCTTAAGGACCTATTCACTCTTGAAGGTGTTTTGTCTATTTCTCCCACACCTGAATATCAGTTGTATTTAGTGACTTGTTTCCAAATAACAGTGTGAAGAGGAAATTAAATTCACAAGGGAGAAAGGCAGCAAACAGCACCTTGACCTAGTATTCAGGGTTAACATTGTCAGCAGTGAGGCTGATAACATATACTCTTGTTATGCTGTGAGAAAAGTACTTCACTTCTCTGATATTCTTCCTAAAAACCTGTAACTCTAGCCTTACCATGAGAAAAAAAAAAAACAAAAACAGACAAGCTAAAATAGAAGGGCATTGTACAAAATACCTTATTAGTATTCAAAAACTGTCAGGGTCACGAAAACAAGGTTATAAATATCTGAAGAACTGCTTCAGACTAGAAGCCAGTAGAGACACTACTACTCAATGTAAAGTAGAGCACTGGATGGGATCTGAAACAGGAAAAGAAGATAAGTACAAACAAACAAACAAATCTAGTGAAATCTAGCAATATGACAATATTGTTAGCAGACACACTGAGCCCCCCCTCTAGGACCCGCAAACCCTGCACACTCTAAATATATCCCACCATCCTCTGCATAACACAAAACATACTTTTAGTGTGTAAGATCTCCATAGAAAAGAATCTACTAGAATCGGTGTGCAATAGAGAAAAGAGAAGTGAAAACATAGTTAAAATTGTCTTCCAACAAAACAACCAAAGTTAAGCATCCCTTTGTGGGAGAATGTCCAACTAATAACAAGGTTGGTCCCAAGCGGGACCACTGAGGCCAAAAGCTTGCCACAGGTCTAAAGTACCTTCTGGCAGAAAACCATAGTAAAGGGGCAGAAAGGACCAGACAAGTCTATAAGGAAAGGAGCAAAATTAAAGTACAAAACAAGATAAAGGCTGCCATTGTTGACTCCCTCACCATCTCTTCTAAGTATCTCCTTCCTTGTCCCTCAAGTACCTGATGCAAGTCCAAAGCTGTAGTGTGTTCCTGCAATACCTCTCTCAGTTTAATCTCCCAAGTCTTTTTCAGCTTTCCTTGCTGCTCAGCTCCACCCTCAATCTGTGGAGCAGGATGAGTAAAACTACAGTTATGCTGTTAGTTTCTTAGTTGTTTTCTAATGTGCTCAGTAACAGAAGATTTTAAAATAGAAGTTAGGCTTTTTAACTTTTCTGAAAATTGAAAACTAATCTAAAAATAATTTTTAAAGTATATTTTAAAATATTTCAATATTCCTGTGTACTTATATCAACATACTAGAAATCAAAGAAGAGAGGTGGGGTATGGTGGAATAAACTATAAAGAAATCAATACCTACAAGGAAAGTTTTCAGAAAATTAATTTTCTCCATCAAAGGATAAATCAGAATAAAATTACATCTGTGTCTTCAGATCCTTCCACTAGATTTCGACTCTTTTTGCATATGCTCATTAGTGTTTCTTCCTGCAGGAAGAGACCTTCCTTCTGTAACCATATGTTCAAAAGAAATTTAAAAGAAAAAAAATTGTTTCCCCCCAAAACAAGAACATTTCACTGCCAAACAGTGGAGTACTGGTTTGAGATGATTCCTCTCTTGTGATGCTTTAGACACAGCTTATTATTGCAATCATCTGGATATTCTGCAGAATATTTCAGCAGATTAGGCATGAATATGCAAGATAACTTTCATCATCTACTTCACTTTTGTATCTATACATATATTTTGCTTGGTTTTGTTTTCTAAGTAGCAGTCATTCTGCAAAACTTAAGGAACACTTATTATCTTTACGATCTTATCCATTTCCAAACATAAGAAACCATCATCAATTTAATCAGTACAGTGACAGTGTGTGCTTGCAAAGTGTGTTGGAGAATATTATACTTTGACATCATAAAAATAATTGCCTGATTATTTTATTTTATTTTTTGCCCTTCAAAAAATGTATTAGTTTGCTAATTAAAGTCAAGTAGATTTGTAAAAGGACAGGGAGAGAGGGGCACCACTGAGCCCCAAAACCTGCTGCTCTAAATAGGTTCTTCATCCGCCACATCAAGACAAAATATCAGTTTAATGTAAAGGAGCTTCAATACAGTGAGTATACAATACAGAAGACAAAGAATATAATTTCTAAATTAAACACCTGAAGTTACCCATCCCCTCATGGGCAAAAGTCAACCCAAAAGGTATTGGTCCAAAGCAAGGCCTGAAAGCCCGCCATAAGACTAAAGCACCTTCTGGCCGGGACCAATAGAAAAAGGTCAGAAATGGCCAGAGAAGTCTGGGAGGAAAATGGCAAAATCAAAATCAATATAAACACTGCCATAGTCAACCTCCCCACTGGTCTCTCACCCACATCTCTTTCAACCATTCCAGGGTCAAGAAATAAACATGGTTTCTTCGCATGCTCCTTGCTCTATGTGACTTCCTCAGGTCTCCTTCTGACTCTCCATCCTGCTTCCTTCTTCCTCAGTTTCCTTCTCTTCTCTCTTCTTTTCTCTGCTCAGCTACACCCTCCTTCTGGGTGGGGTAGGTAACCTGGAACTTTCCCTTTTCCTGGGGACCACCCTATTACAGACTGACGAAAGATAATCTTTTATTTTTCCAGCACCATGGATATGAATGCCGTTATTCTTAGATATTGTGAAGGTGATAATCTAACTTACAGGTTACTTTATCGTTATAATCGTTTCATTTCCAGTATGATTTGCTGACACCAGTAGTTTGTATTTTGTGTGCACAGGAGGAAAAATCATCTCTGCCCCAACAGTGAGTCAGATAGAAGGTTAGACAACATGAAGTTTTGCTTGAAACTCACAGAGCAAATACAGAACTACTGGTGATAAATGCTCTGACTTTCCAGATAAGGTGGTGGGATTGACAAAAAGACTACTATGTCTGGCTTTGTAGGTACTCACCTACTTAAGCTAGTAAATGAATTAAACTGAAGTCACCTGAGGATACAAGAGGGGATTTCTTAAGTTAGCAGACTGCAGTAACTAGATCCACATTCCTCCCCTTCAGGGAAGGAAAAAAACTTGCTTGGGGGTTATACCCCAGGCTTTGGGCGGAAGTAGTCTCAAGGTAGACATCACTGAGAGTTGCCCTGTGTCACTTGCAGTTAGGAGACACACTAGACAAATGTCTGAATTGTGCTGCAATTTAATAGGCTTAAAGGTGAGCACGGCAGAAAGAGCCAGAACAGGCTCTCTGGGGATTAACCTGCTGGCACTCCTGGTGATTCCAGGGTATGTTCTGGGAGCTGGATGAAGAACAGTATCTGGTCAGGTGAACTGATGGATACATACCTACAGGAGGGATTTTTAGTAGCAAGTTAAAGAGATGCTCACACCTTCCCATAGTAGCTACAATCCATATGGCCCGGAAGGAGAGCTGCCATGGAAAAGGAGTCTGCTTTAATTATCTGGTCAGGACAGGAAATGGAGATCAGATTTGATAGCATTCTAGCATTCTTGAACAAGAACCTTTCTTTCTCTTACCTCTGTGTGTGTGTGTTCCCCTCCCTCCTTTTCAGCTTTGGAGGACTCAGAGGCAGCCTGCTGAGCTTGGGTGGAGCTGGTTATTAGGAGAGGGAAGTAGTTAAGAATGTTCAACTTTTATCCTAAGGTCCCTCCCTGAAGCTTTACCTTTAAATGAAGTTGTG
>NW_004567110.1:36937866-36986991 GCF_000260355.1 Condylura cristata
AACTCATGCGGGAGTGGCTTTTTAGCTTCTTAGTGCTTGCTTTAACCCACTGCTCCACCAGGGAGGTTCCCTCCTCAACTTTTTTTTAACTTGCCTAACCAAAAGCCTGAAGATACAAGTTATAAGAACCATACTGGAGATTTACCTTTAAATGAAAGTCAGATTTTGGATGGGATACTCCAATCATTAACCTAGAGACCATTTTATTATCTGAGAATGAGTGGAAGATCTATTGGATCTGCATTAGATTTCATCCAGAAAGAGGGTAAGAATCTATTCTATCAAATTGATTTGAATGGGGTAGGAGAAAAATTAAGTTTTCTAAATTCTCCTGTAAATCCCTCTCATTGAACGTACTAATTACAAATATATGCAGTATGTTTTACTTGACATATATTGTTTGGCATATTTTGTTCCTCTTCAATCCAGCATTCTAAAGAAATGACATGTTTAATTTTGACCTTGTGGGACAATTGCCTATGTATAGGTTTATATTCTATCTTAGGTACATAATACTGTTTCCAATGAATAAACTGATCTTTAAAGACTTGTAAATCTTACTTGCTTTTCTTGTTCCTTATGCACACCACAGTTGTATTATATAATTGTGCATTCAAAATCTTAGTTTCTTTTTCTTTTCCTGTAAGGTAGTGATTATGAAAATGTGTTCTGTTTTGCTTTCTTGCCACACAGCATTATTAGTTTTTCATTCACGGCTGCCAGCATAAATCTCTGCCTTTTAGCCAGGGTAAGCTGGATACTTTCTTTTGATTTTTTTTCTTTCTTTTCTGTCATTGTTTACAGATTCATCTCAAGGATTTAGGATATTTTAGCATCCATGGAATTAAATTAGGCTTCTATATACTTAGGCCTGTTTGTTATTAATATTCTCAGTCAGTTCTAATTTTATTACACTTCCCATACTTCACAAAGGAGATTTTTAAACTGTGCCCCAGGCATATCACAGAGGTACTTCTGGCAAGTGTATCCCATCTTTTATTTCAAATATGGCAGCTGGCCTTTTTCTTGCTTAGTATGTTAGGCCTCCAGGTATGACTTATTTTAAGAAAGAGTTCCATGACAAAATAGTGATAGATTTTGAAAATCATAACTTTAAAAGAGCAATCTTATATCTTTATTGGATCACCTGTCCTTTTGCATACCAAACATTTGCTAATTATAAAAGAGCTTTAAAAAATTTAATTTTTAAATTTCCTTTTTTTTTAAGTTTCTCTGGCTAGAAACCTACAGATTTTATTAAACTTTTTCAAAGAATAATCGTATAATATCATTGATTTTTTTCCTATTAATTTCCTAATTTCAATTTTATTGACTTCTAATTCTTATTAAATCATATCTCCTGTCTATTTTGGATTTAGTGTTCTTTTTTTCTAGTTTTCTAAAGTGGAAACTTGGACTATTGATTTTTGATCTCATTTTTTTCTAATAGACTAATGAAAATTCATTAATTCGATAAAATTTCCTCTACATATTGCTTTTGTTCATTTCACTGATTCATGTTTCCATTTCACTTTCATTTTCATCTAGTCCAAAATATTTTTAAACAAAATTCTTGAGATTTTTTCTCATGTGTTATTTAGAAGTCTCTTGTTTGATTTTCATGAATTTGGGAGCTTTTCCAACTTACCTTTCTGTTATTTATTTCTTATTAAATTCCACTATGAACTTAGAGCAGGAATTGCATGATTGTTATTTTCTAAATTTGTTATAGTATGTATTATAGCCCAGAATGTCATTTATCATGATAAATGATCTATGTGAGCTTGAGATGGATAGATTGTTGAATGCATTTTGCTGTTTTTTTTTTTTTAAATAAGCAGCCTATAAGATGTCCATTATGGCCAGTCCAATAATGGTGTGGGTGAGTTCAACTCTGTATTGATTTTCTGCTTGCTGGATTTGCTCGTTTCTGACAGCATTTTTTGAAGTATCCAATTCTGAGAGTGCTTTCATCTATTTCTCTTTGCAATTCTATAGGTTTTTTGCTATCATGGTTTGATACCCTATTGTTTGGTATAGATACTTTAAAGATTGGTATATTTTCTTAGAGAAATTACTCCTCCATCATTATACAATGCTCTATTTCATCCCTGATAACTTTCCTTGCTTAGAAGTGTTGGGTCCAAGCTGAGATGAGCCTCCCGGGAGTTTAAGCACAGATCATAATAGGAAGAAAACATCTTGCCACCTGTGTGAGTTGCTTAACCTTTGGACAGCTGACTAATATCCGCCCTGATCGCAGTGGCGCATGTGAGAGAGATTCCCTCCTGCCCCCAGGCCAACATCCTGGGATTAAAGGTATAAAAGGGAGGCTGGAAAGGATAATAGGAAGGAACGTTTTGCTGCAACCATTTACCTGTGCTGACTCTTCAACCTCGACTTCCCCCCCCACAGACTCGTATCCCTGCCGAGCAGGCGCGGCAAGAAGTTTGTGCTGTTTGAAATTAATATATCAATTCCCTATTTATTTTTTATTAGTAGTAGCATGGTATATGGACTAAATTCATTTACTTTTTTTTTTTATTTTTTTTAAAGATTTATTTATTTGTACATACAGAACTGGGGTACAGGCCAGAAGCTCAGGGGAGGCGAGAGGCTTCACCAGAGACAGAGTGCGGAACAGAACAGGCAGATTGACGAAGTACACTGCTGAGGGGAGCAGCGGGCGGGTCAGGAGAGGTCTGCCACGCCATGTGGTCATCTCCAGGGCAGGCGGGAATGGAACTCATGCGGAAGTGGCTTTAGATTCTCAGTGCTGTGCTTTAACCCGCTGCGCCACCAGGGAGGGCCTAAATTCATTTACTTTTAATCTATAGGTGTTTTAATATAAAAAAGTTTTCTTGTACACAACATAGAGTTGGGTCTTATTTTTGGCTCACTCTGACAGTGTCCATCACTTAATTGGTACCTTAGATAGTTGATGTGCAGTGATTACTGATGTAATGCTTACTGTATTTGTTATTACTTATGACATGTTGCTCTTTGTTCCCAAATTTCTCTCTCTCTTTCTCTGCCTTTTGTGGTTCCATTTGAGCTTTTTTCATAATTCTTTTTGGCTTCTTTCTTTGCATTGGTGCTTCTGTTTTTTTGTTTGTTTGTTTTTAACTCCTTTTTAGGGGTTTATACATATGCTTTGTATATTTCTGGGTAGATTAAGTTTACTCACATATAACGCTATACTACTCATGAAGAATACCTGATAATAACAAAATAATGATAATTCCTCCCTCTCATTCCTCTATAGTCATTGCTGTCACTCTTCACTTACCTGTAAGCATAAATTAGCACATGTATAGATATAAGATATATGCATAGTCAAATATGATACTGGTACTGTAACTTTGGAAAACATTGATTTGTTAGAGCAATTAAAATAAGAAATTGATTTGATTTTCCTCTCCTGTTCTAGTATCCTTTCTTTATATAAAGTTTCTAACACCATTTTCACTCCCTTTAAAGAACTTCTTTTAATATTTCTTGCAAAAGATGTCTACTGGAAATAATTTTCTCAATTTTTATTTGTCTGAAAAAAAGTATACCTTCTCTACTTTTCAGCTAAGAACAGAATTCTAGGATTTTTTTACTTCTTTAAATACTTTAATATACTTCACTTTCCTCTATATGTATTTTTTACCTTTATGACTTTTTTTTTTTAAAGATTTATTTATTTATTCATACAGAACTGGGGTACAGGCCAGAGAAGCGGAGGGTGAGAGGAGTCACCAGGGACAGAGTGGGGAGCAGAACAGGCAGATCAGGAGAGGTCTGCCAGGCTATGTGGATCTCCTGTGGGGCAGGCGGGGATCGAACTCATGCGGAAGTGGCTTAAGCTTCTTAGTGCAGTGCTTTAACCCGCTGTGCCAGCAGGGAGGGCCCAGTGACTTTTTAAAGTTTTTCAGCTGTCTGTATGCTTTGTGGATTTGTAGTGTTGTGTCTGACATTAACTTCGTAATTCTCAGTCATCACTGTTGCAGCTAGCTCTTTTTTTTTTTTTTTTTTAAGATTAATTGATGTATACAGAACTGGGGTACAGGCCAGAGGTTCAGGGGTGGTGGGAGATTCACCAGAGACAAAGTGGGGAGCAGAGTAGGCAGATCGACAAAGTATACTGCTGAGGGGAGCAGTTGGTGAGACGGGAGAGATCTGCTGCGCCATGTGGATCACCTCCAGGGCCAGGGGTCCAAAGGGCACTGAGGTGGCTGTGGATAGCTTGCGGTGCTGCACTTTAACCTACTGCACCACCAGGGACGGCCCTCAGCAAGCTCTTTTCTTCTTATCTTTCTTCTTCTAGTATTCCCATTATGCATATGTTACATCTTTACTAGTTGTCCCACAGTCCTTGGTATTATATTCTCCTTTGTCTGAATTTGTTTTACTGCTTTGATACATTTTCTAGCTTAGGTATTCTTTATGAACACTCTATTAATAAACCCATCACAGACTTTCTTTTTCTCTTATACATTTTTTGATCTTTAATACTCCCACTTCTTTGTGTTTTAGGATCAGCTTCATTTCTGTTTACATAGCTCACCAGTTCTTTTATGTATGTCTTTTATCTATTAGAGTGTCTAGCTTATCACAGCTGTTTTAAATGTACAGTCTAAACTTTTAATACTTCTGCATTGTTTGATTGTGATGCTTGTCCTTTCTCTTGAAATTATGCTTTTTGTCTTTTGCTTTTTGAAATTTTTCTTCTTTATAGTCAAATATGATGCCTGGGTAAAAGAAACTTCTGTAATTAGGGTGTCAGCAATGTGGTGAAGTCTGGAAATAAGTTTTCAGTCTTTCAGTGAGACTATGCCTAATTTACACTGTGAACTTCACAAGAGTTATCAACTTTTCTCTTCTGCTTTAGGTGGGATACAATAGGTAAAGTGATCTGGAGCTGGGTATTTCTCATCTTGTTATAGGGCAGGAAAGGGGCATCTCAGAACCCCCAAACCTGTCCACTCAAAATAGATTCTGTCGATAAAACATATAAGACATTTCATGGAAAGGAACTTTATTATAATTAGTGTTCTACAAAGAAAATACAAAAATACAGTTTCCAAATCAAGCACTCAGTTATTCATCCCCTCATCCTGTCTAGCCGAACAGGATTGGCCCAAAGCAGGATCTGAAAGCCCACCACAAGCCACAAGCACAAGTCTAAAGCACCTTCTGGAGAGCAGGGGCCCACAGAAAAGGGTCAGAAACAGCCAGCCAAGTCTGCAAGGAAAAGAGTAAACTCAAAATCGAGATAAAAGCTTCCATTGTTAACCCCCCCCCCCACTCCCCTAAATCTGTTTCAACCAGTCCAGGACCAAGAAGCAAGCAGTTTCTTCATATGCCTCTCTGCTCCATGTCCTCCCTCAGTCTCCTTCTGGCTCTCCATCCTGCTTCCTTCCTTTTCCAGTCTCTTCCCTAGCTTCTCCCTGCTCAGCTCCACCCTGCCTTAGATGGGGCAAGGAACCTGGAGCCTCCCCTTTTCCTGGGAACCACCCTCTCACAATCTCCTAGGTAGAAGGTTAGAGTTGTCTAAATTTAAGTATTTTACATCCTCTAAGTCAGTTGATTTGCTAATCCTTTCAGGTTTGGCTTTGGTCAAGTAGTTCTACCTGTGAGCAGGATTTGTTAAGAAGAGAGTTCCTTGACACATTTCATCGCAATTCCATTTCTGCTTCTACCACTGAAAACATGGGAGGATTTTTCACCAAAATTTATGAGGAACTTGGTCAGAGTCCTAAAGGTAAATTGATTAATATCTGAGCTCCCATGACTGGGTTTCCCTTTAGATTTTAGTTCTTATACTCATCTGCACTGGCTTTGTCAATTCATTAACTACATCTGAAATTTTCCCATGTCAGTACTGATTCTCATGGCAGTTTCTCTCCATAAATCTCAGCTTCTATAAGTAAGTTGTTACACTTTGTATTTGCCTGTCTCTCTATCTGGCCTTGCATGCAGTGGTTTATGTTGTCCTCCTCTCTATGAAGCATCTGTGAAGTATTGTTGATATTTTTATTGTGCTCAGATTTGTATTTGTTGTTAGCAAAGAGTGGGGATGGATTTCTAAGCTCCTACAGGTGATGTAAGAAAATGGAAGTGAATTTGGATAGTATTTTTATCATCTTGTCAGTTTTGGGAGAAAAAGCCTTCTTTTTGACAGGGATTATGCTGAATCTGTATATCAATATCTTAACATATTGTAGCATTTTGAAATATAAGCATAGACTAGATCTGTATGTATTTTACTTTTTAATATCACTCAGCAGCATTTTGTAATCCTCAATTTACTAGTCTTGCATATATTTCATGAATTTCTGTTATTTCATATCTTTATACATTCTACATGGTGTTCTTTTCATATTTTAATTTACAAGGAATTATTGCTATTATATAAACTTACACATTTTATATTGATCTTTTCTGTAAAACTGATAAGCTTGCTTATAAGATCTACTATAAAAAATATTCCTTATGATTTTCTAGCTTCTGCATTCATACATAATAGAAGTGGGAAGCATCAATGCCCTGGTGTTATTCCAGAATCAGTGGAAATGGAGTCAATGGGTTATTAAGTATATTGTTAGCTCTATATTTTTCATCAATGCCTCTTTTCAGTTTCTAGAAGTTCTGATCTAATATTAGGTTGTTTATAGCTCTTAAACTGTTAGATATTACCAGATTTTTAAAAATCTTTTGAGATGTCTATAACACTTTCAGTGTTTAGATTTTTGATAGTGATAGAGATCTGAAATGACTTTTGAAGTAGAATCAATCTTGTATTCTTGGGATAAATTTAACTTGGTCAGGATTTTTTTTTCCTTTTTATATATTGTTACATGTAATTTGGGATATTTTACTTTATTATTTTTTTGGGGGGGATATTTTATTTAAGGATTTTTTTTTTGGATCAACATTCATAGGATAAATAATTTATAGTTTCCTTGTCTGGTATCAGTGTAAAGTTGACCTCATGAAGTGAGTTATATATTTGTTTTTATTCTTCTCTTTCTCAAAAGAGGTTATGTAAATTTGGTTTTATTTCTTGCTTAAACGTTTGGTGGAATTTCCCAGTGAAGGCACTGGACTTGAAATTTGACCACTATTAAGTAATTTTTTAATTACAAAATCAACTTGTTTAATAAACATAGGATTATGCAGTTGTTTCATTTTTAATTTTTCCTTTACATTCCATAAATGATTGAATTTAAAATACTTATAACTTTCTGCCTTTGTACTTAGGGAATAAATATTCTATGATTTTAACATTTTTAAATGTATAGGGGTTTATATCATGCCTAGATAATGACTTTGCTTGTGAATGCTACAAATGAGAATTTTATATGATTTTTATTTTATTTCAGTTTTTTAAATATCAATTCAATTTACTCATTGGTGTGGTGCTGTGTATTTTATAATATATAACAATATTTAATGGAATATAAAATTTTGCCTATATTCTTTATATAGCCTATCAGCCCATGAATTCTCTATTTTTGTTTTTGTTTTACATTTTTTTCTTTTAGTTTCATTTTGGATGATTTTCATTGTGTTTTCTTTTCGCTTACTGATACTTTCCTCAGTGCTAAGTGTCATAATAATCCCATCAAAAGAATTGATAGTATTTTTCATTTTTTAGCATTTCCTTTTGACCCTTTATGAAAGAGTCCATCTTTCTGATTGAGTTTCCCATCTGTCCAGTTACTTGTTTTCGAACCTTGTACTCTAAATGATTAAAAATATCTCAATGATGGCTATATTAAAGTATTGATCCTTTATTTTCAGCATGGTGGTTTGTCTTTATGTCTAAAATTTTTGTTGTTTATTTTGTTTCACTTCTTTTTCATCCTAACCATACTTTACATTTCTCTGTTTTGCTTTTGGGAAGGTCTTATATTCTTTGATAGAATGATGGATTTCTAGGTAAGAAAACACATGTAGCTAAGGTAAATAATATTCAAACCAAGATTTATACAGAGCTTTTCTTTTTTACTCGTAGTGGGAGAGGGTTATTTTTGAATGAATCATTCTGAAGTGAAGCTAAAGTTAAATTTTTCTTGTTATAATTGTCTTCAGTACACTGAAGAGTTAAACTTTATCTGTGTAAACTGCTCTTCTCTTGTGCAAAGTGTGAGACTGGAGCATTTAGGAGTGTTTTTTCTATAGATCTGTTACTCCCAGCTGGGTCCTATACACCTTTGCCAATAAGGAGTTTGTCTCCTTCTCTGTTCCCCACCAATAGCTTGTTTGTTCTTCTCATTGTTAAGATGACTGAAAGGGCTGGAAGTTTCTATTTCTCTTACATTCCTAGGCAGATCCTTTAAGACTGTGCTTCAGAGGTGGAATTTTCTCAGCATTCTCACTCTTCCCATATGACAGCAGATTCTGCTTTGTATCAGTGTAGAATTCTGGATCCTAGCCAATTTGTCTTCCACTTCTCTGCTTTCATTCAGCACACATAGTAATAGACAACCCCTCTGTGAATTGCATATTAATAGCATGGGCAGAGGAATAAATGCATCTTACCTATCTCCCAGTAGGTCTGAAATCACCTCTGGGTAGGCATAAATAAATCCTAACCTAAGTTTTATCTATGATAAATTCAGTGAAATAATGATTACTAGATGCTGTGTTTAATAATTTGAGGCAGAATACCAGTGCCTGGGCTCTTATATCACTTAAATTATCCTCAATTTTTAAAATGGTGTGCTCATTAAACTACTTGTTTCCTCAAAAAGCTTACAGAGTATAATTTTATAAACAATTAGTGCAATGAAGAGGAACAAAATCAGCCAACAATGCCATGTTTTCAAACACTGGTCTAATGGAAAATCTCAAATAATTTTATTGACAAAAATTCTGGAGATATTAGAGCTTGCTTCATAAACTGAAGTTAAGTTTATAGTGCCAATGAATAAATGAAATTCCCAGTTGATAAGCAATTATCGTAAGGGGAAAAAGCCACTAAGCTAGGTGCCAGTTGGCAAGTGCTACCCTCGTTGGCAGGCTCTGTCAATGCTACAGACTGAATCAACATCCCCACTGAACTATCATCTCACCCATAGAGGTATTCTGTATGCAACATGGTTGACACATTTTTTATAAGAGGACTGGAAAGCTGTTTGCTGTGTGTACTCTATCTATTCTGTGAAAACACAATGAAAAGAAAGAGGCTTTCTCTTTATTAAAATATATTTTCTGAATAGAAACCCGTATTCATCTACTTTTTCAAATTTATTTGGCATGTTCAATATGTTTTTTAAAATGCATACATAACTAAAAATGTAACATTTAAAAAGTCATTTTGCTTATTCAAAAATCATCAATTAAATTCATGCCAAAATTTGAGGGACAATTGCTAATTTTATTGAATTCAAATGAACTCAAGTCGCTAAACTATGGAGAACAGTCACATTGAAACACACAATAAAAAAAGGATATATATTTATACAGCACTATGTAGCTAATCAAGTTATGGAAACAACCTACGTGTTTAAAGACCCATGAGTAGATTAAGAAAATATGGTATACATATACAATGGAATACTATGCAGCAACAAAAATACTAAATCTTACCATTTGCTATAGTGTGGATGGAACTAGAGGGGATTGTGCTAAGAGAAATAAACCAGGAGGATGATAATTATCAGATGATTTCATTCCTGTGTGGGATATAAAGAAAACAAATCAAGAGACAGAAAAAGCTAGAAATCTCACTGTAGTATTGAGTCTATCAGAGGGGGAAGGTGGGAATGAGGAACAAAAGGAGCAGATATCACACTGAAACAAGCTAGAAGTACTGTGGGTGTTTGGGTGGTGAGCGTGGTATCGTAACATACGATGAAAAGGTGTGAAATTGTACCTCTGAATCACACACAGTATGTATACGTATGTATACACAATGGTTATCTCAAAAAAATAATTAAAAAGTTAGATTCTGACAACAAAATGGTGGTCACTGGAAGGGAAGAAAGAGGGCAGGGTCCTGTAAATAAGAGGAATGGGTTTAGAGGGAGTAAATTGGATGGTGACAGTGATTACGGTAACTAGAATTTGGTTGTGGAGATCACATGATATCATACATTTGAAAAGTCATGAAACTGCACCCCAACATATATACAATATGATAAACCAATGCTACCTCAAACAAATAAGTAAATAAAATAGAACCTAAAAAAATTGGAGAAAGTTTAAGAAACTTAAAGTTTAAGAAAAAGTAAAATTTGACCTAAGTGAAAAAGTTTCCACCATTATACAGATGAGCTACACATTTTATAATACTGCATGGGCAGTTTCCAGAAGAATAGAAAATGAAAGGAGGATAAAAAGCCTTGCTCCCAGTTGGTTGAACTTTTTTTTCAAAGTTGAACTTTGAATCCTAAGCTTACTTTCTAAGCTCAAAAGAGATACTTTTACTGTGGGGAATGGCCATGTTTACATATGTATTTTTTGTTATTGTTGTTTCTTCCTTTTTGTTTACAATTAAGAAAAGACATCATATAAAAAACAGAAAGGAGAAGAGTTTTACAGACACAGGCAGGCAGGGATTCTTAACCCTCCTTGTTGGAAGTAAATAAAATAACAGAAGTAGAAAATTTAATTATATTTAATTTAATTTGTTTTTCCTCCATTATAAGCAGTGATTCCTAGATCAGTCCGTCCCAAGATATATTTAACACCATTCATGGTGTTAGGACTTTGTGACCAATCATCAAATGTGACCTTTTTACCTGGAGATAATTGGATTCATTAATATTGAATAATTTATTCATAGAAGCAACTTGAATCTGTATGACATTATCCGTGATTGTTTCCCATATCTAGGTATCCAAAATAATTACTCACATCAAGGTTAAATTTTATTTAGAATAATTTTTACAGAGTTTGATAACATATACATTTAATATGAGTAGATGGAAAATCAAAGTACATATGTATACCAGAAAACATCAATGGAAAGAGCTAAAATACATATAAATATGATATTGAAAAATAATATCCTTGAAGTGGATATCTATCTATGTATATGCAAGCATATAATTTATATAAAACAACAAAAAGTAGATAGTTCGTGTCATGCTGTTTATGTATATGCAAGCATATAATTTATATAAAACAACAAAAAGTAGATAGTTCGTGTCATGCTGTTTATTTTTTTTCTACCAAAAATTTCTTGAAAACATCTTTTCATGACAGTATTACCACATACATTTGTTATTTGCACAACATTCTTTCCTATGGATGCATTTTATTTTGTTAAGTACTGTTCCTTTTTTTAACTTTACCTATCTGAATTGTTGCTGAATTGTTGCATATATATTTCTGTAAGCTAAATTAATGAATTTTAAAATAGATGCAAAATATAAATTGAAACTTTGAGTCTACTAAAAATTCAAAGGTACTAAATCGATCTATATTTGCACAATCATTTTTGTCTTGTAAAATTTATCCTCTCAATTATATGGTAAAGTTATTCATAAGATCAACATAGATATATAAGTTTCAAATCTGGTGTTTTAAGTGCATGTACTATGTAGTTTTCTTCATTTATAAGGATATTCTCTGTGTAACATTATCAGTAGTAGGGAGAAAATCGGATATAACCTAAATGTCCATTACAGAGAAAACCCAAAATTTAATATGACTCATTAATATGATAACATGACATGTGGTATAGAATTTATGTCTTAACCAACCCAATGTTAACTAAATAGAAAAATAATTTTTAAAAAGTGACTTTGGTTGAAGAAATTTTTATGTAAGAATACAACTTTATTGGCACATATGTATCAAGGTTTGTATGACATTACTTTATGTTATACACAATATAATATACATATCACTGGTATATATGGGCTAAATTTTAAAAAGCCCATGTCCAAGTGCTTCTGTGCATTTTTGTGAGGTATATTTACCTATGTAAAGAAAAATGCCTTCTGGAGCTAAATGTCAAAATGAGCTTCTAAAGTGTAGTAAAAGCACCAGGATAAAAATAAAAAAAATAAAAGAATAAGTTCATTTAAAAAAAATAATAATGTAGCATTTTGGATGGCTATGAGGATAAAATAATGAGAAAGAGGTATTACCAAAGAAAAATGAAGTTTTGTGTTTTGACTTGCAGAAATAATGATATCTAAGGTTACTGAGTCCACGAAATAGAACTAAAGAACCATTGCATTGCATTTTCAAAAAAAAAGGAAGAAACTAGTTGTGCATTAATGTGTGTGTTTCTGAAAGAATAGTTGACACTAGAATTTTGAATTAGAGTCATCTTAGAAAGTACAGGCTGAGGAACTGGTAAGTTTGAAATAATGAATAAAAAGACAGGTTTTAATTGATCATGAACCAACAGTGTCTAAGTTTGAAGAAGTATTTTCTGACCTACTACCTGTCACACTAATTTTTCTCAGCAGGTGAAATAATGATCTTGTTGATAGGTTTAACCTTACTACAATGTAGAAATCTTGTTGAAACTTGTTAGTTTATATGGATTGCCATGCTCCCAGTTGCCAGTTAGCCAACATGGCTTAAAAAATGTGAAAACCCTGACTTTGACTTGGACATCATATTCTAAATGATTTTACTGCAATTTTTGCTACATTCTCTCATGGTTTCTATGTATGTATGTTGACTGCTGCCTAATAAGTCCTCCAGTGATGAAAATGTAATTCATACCTACCTTCCATGCTTAGTCAAGGTTTAAGTGTCTGTAATTAATAAACCAAAAAAGAGAGAAAACACCATCTTGTGGCAGCCACTTCAAATTACCATCATAATTTGAAGATATATATCCAATCATTCTAATGGCATAATTACGCTAACACATCCCAGAATCAATTTCAGAATTGTATCATTCTGAATTATACATTAAATTGCATTAAACCATACAACAATAATGGTGACTTGAAATTAAGGAGCTATTGACAAGTTGTATAGAGAGGGAAACACAGGCATTTAAGTAGTCATTAAGCATGTTAAAAGAGTATGGGGTTAAAATCCAAGTCTCCATCTTGGGTACCCTATACTCGCACTAAAATAAGGAATATTTTCAAAAGTTCTGTTATGGGATACAGTTTGTTTGTTTGTTGGAAAACTTCTTTTATTGTGTAAACACTAACGAGCAAAATTTGGACACTTTTATTTAACTTAAGAGATACTTGCTTGGTCTATGTGTTAGTAATAAGTACACCCATGGCAAGTGGGCTGCTTTAACATACTGATTCAAAATATCTTGCTGTTCAACAAAGATGTTTTCTATAGAAAAGTACATTTTTTATAAAAATGTACAAATGTACAAAATATCTTCATCAGCCCATCAAAGGAAATCATGTTTGTGGTAGTACCTATTATAGTACCTCCTGAATAGAGGAGATTAAATTATTTTTACATTTGGCCTATTACTGTAATTTCACAAAATTCCAAATCTAGAAGAATTTATAAATACCCCACAGATATGCAAAAAAAAATCAAAACCATTTTTTTCAGAGCTTACAGACCAATAATAACAATTGATGCCAGGACAATTCTGTCATTGCTCCATATAATTTTATATATAGTTTTTTTTATAGATAGTAAATTTATGTCTAGATAATGTGATTTAATGTTTTCCACTTCCAATAAGAAATGTCCTTCCCAATCAACTTGAGTATATAAAATCTTCGTATATATTACACTGTTTTGAAAATAACTAAAATTTACTTTGTTAACCAAAATTCCAGGCTGCAAAGGACTTCTTAGAGAACTCTTTTACATAGTTCTTCAACATTGGACAAAGTCTACTCATTTTGATAATTTTCATTAACATTATAAACAGTTTTCAACCAGTATTCTGTTACAGCTTCTATTTAAATTATTGAGATTATTAATTCATCAAATGAGTAAAAAATGCCCACTCTCTCCTTCCAGCCTTAAAATAAGCCCATTGCACATATATGAATAGGATGTTTTGACTTGTCAATGCACAGCTGCTCTGAGCCATCATAAATTAGAAAGACCAATTTATTGTTAATATTGTACAGATGTTTTTAACTCATGAAGAGCCTAATAATGATAATTATGTTAATAGTCTCTCTGGCACTAATCTGGGTCTATGTATGCTCAGACTATAACTCTTGCAATATCTTGATAGGTGTATAATATTGAACTCATGTTAAAGATGAATAGTCTTGGATGTGACTTATATCAAATCATATAATTAGTGATGATGGAGAACAGACAGAAAGTCAGGGTTATCCTTTACAACCCCATATTCAGGGTCAAAATAATACAGGGGTGGTAATTTTATTATTTTTTTAATGTGTACATTTTAGTAGATGATATTTTGAATTAGATGATGTAAGTAGACAGAAATTTAAAAGTATATGAACAATCTGAATAATGTTTCCACATAATGTCACTGTGATGAAATGTAAATGAAAACTTTGAATGTCCTTCTAGTGGGGAAAAACTAAACTATGTATTATTGTATATTGTGAACTGTGAAGTTTTTAAATGCTTGTCTTTGTAGCTAGACATTAGAAGTTTTTGAAACTTCCTGTTTTCTGCAAGTTTTGCTATTTGCATGACTGCCACAGTGCTTTGAAGTAAATTCAAGTAAAAGGGTGGGAAATTCAAAGACTGCAAAATGAATTTTTTTCTCACCAGCTGCTTGTGGCTGACTAGGAAAATTACAATTAGGAGGCAATACACTCTAGATGGCCCCACAAGAATAAACGATAATAAAGAAAATCAAAGACTACAATGAGTCAAACAAACATCTGCATAATTTTAGCTACTGTATAAACAATTGGTCTGCAGTGTCTTTGTTTGTGAATAAAGAAAAGACAAAGATTCCTTTCTAAAATGAAATGAGATGGTGGGTTTATCTAAAGTAGAAGCTTCAGGGATTTGTTACGTTGCACTCACTTAATAGTGCTGCAAAAAGTTGAACATCTATTTCAGCTAAGTTTGCCTCTACCTTTTAATAAAACATGAACACTGTCTGCCCTTTTCATTAATTTTTTTTCTCAAAAATGTGAGATAACACAAAAGGATAAAGTTAAATGTAAAACTACCCAAAGTTTAATTAAAATGCTTTAAAAGGAGAACTTTATTAATATTTAACTTTCTTCTTCTGCTAAAGGTTCATAGCACATTGGAAAAATTTCAGCCAAGAATGAAAGAAGTCATTATTTTAAAAGTCATGATTATTATATATTTGAAATGTAGTACTTTGCCGTGTTACACAGCAGGTGATAGTTTGCAATACAGAATTTGTATTAAGAGCATTCTTTCAAATTAGCAGTTCTTTTCCCCAAGTCCTGGAGATAAAAAGAGATGTACAAATAAGTACAAAAATCCATAATTCTACGGGAGTAAGTCAAATATAGTAAAAGCCCAATTCTAAGCTTCTTACCATATTCATGTTCTTTTCCATGTGACTTGCAGTTTCTCTCACTATCTTCCCCACTTTCAAACTGCCATGAATCACTGTCATGAATCAACATTAAACTTGTGACCTGCTTTGTTCAAGGGGATGTCATTAGACAGATGAGGTGAAAAAAAAAAAAAAAAAGACTTGTAATATATTCACATACCTCCACTTGCTTTTTGTTCTTTGCCAGGGACTATGTCAAAGCAATTCTAATGGGAAATGAAAGATATGTGGAACAGACCCAAATTGTTTGAACTAAGTACAAGCTTTTCTAACACCTATTTATGTGACTGAGAGCAAAAAAATGTCATTATAACTGTTTATCTGATCCACTGTTGATCACAGAACTGTGAATGAGAACAGCCAAGATCAGCTGAGATCTATAAGCTCAAGAACTATCTACTACTGAATACATGCTTATTGTGTCATGTCCCTGATGTAGTTTCTTTGTACTCGATAGCAGAATGGCTATAATGGTAACAGGCAACTAATGTACCCATGTAGTATTAAGAGAAACCATAACCCATTTTCAAGTATTTCCAACTGGAATCTTGTGCATTATTTTGAGAAGATGCTCTTATTGCAGATAACAGAGGACTAATCTGACTAAATGGGCTGTTTTCTGTCTCTTCCCAGAAAATTTACTTTTCTCTGAAACCATGGATTTTTTTGCCATGGTGGGAAAAATAAACAGGGAATAGACTTGTCAGCACCTACACTTGAACTAGAATATGTTACTGTATTAAATCCTTCTATTGTGATTGTATGCATTTTCCTGCAAGTCTGAATGTAATCTGCCACCAGAAATAATTATACTTCAAATAAAACAAATATAGATGTCAAAAAAAAAAAAAGCACCAGTGAAATTAAGTAGGCAAAAAGACTTTATAAATAAGACTGTTGAAATCAAGGGGTGACTGAACACAAATCTGCTAAAAAAAATAATAAGCCAAAAAAAGTGAGAAATTTTAAGTCTTAAATTGAGTTAGGTGGATAATTAGAATAGAGAGTAGGTTGGTGATTGTGACTAGTCATCTCTGTTTATTGATTGTCCCTGATCTTGGTAAAAGTTAAGCTCCTAACCTCTCAAAGATACTGGGAGGTAGGGACACTAGTGATTATGAATGATTGCACTAGTGATTAGACATGGCTTCTAGGTGTATAATAAAAATATTCCTGTTATATTTTGGATTCATAGGTAACAGTGCTTTTAAGAAAAATTTTGTATTTGTAAACATGAGTAAGCATTCTTATAAAATGTAAAGTAAGAAAGAGAATATGATATAAATTGAAATAAAGCAAGGTAACAATGGAAACATTACTGGACATCCTAGAAATTTTGTTAGAGACAAATTTACTTCAGATAGATTCTGTAATAAAATGAATACGAAAATTTTTCCTACCATAAATCAGCAATATTCTTTCCTTTACAGAAAGAACATCGGTTGTGAGACTCAATTAAAAGTTACTATATGCCAAGTGGTATCAATATAGTATTCCCTTAGGCTAGCTCTGTGTTCAGCCATAATGCTGTGTATTTATTGTAAATGGTTCTAAATTGGTTCTACTCTGGCTTGATGTTATAATCAAAATAACCTATAAAAAGAATAGAATTTGTCAAAGTCTAGGAGAGCTTTATTTTTCATTGTTTGATTATATATAGCTACTATCTTAAGTTTAATCATAGATGTGTGCCATTATCAAATCTATTGCTGATCTAAAAATAGAAATCAGGGCACACGTTAAATGAATCACATTTGTTCCTGTTCTAAAATAAAAGGTTCACATAACAAAACTAAAAATGTTTCTCTTCCCCTCATGATGGATTAATTTGAACAGCGTTTTTATGTTTGTCTAATTTCTAATAGAGGCAAAATTCTTAATACTCTTTTGTAGGATTATTCCCCCATATCATGTTGCTTCTTTGAGATCTAATTCATACATTTTATATACATGAAAACAATTCAAACCAAAACGAACAAACCAAAAAACGTAATGGTTAAAAAAAAAAAAAAAAGCCTTGGTATTGGGCATGGTGTGGTAACATACCATTGAAGAATTTTAAACCTATGTCTCTGGATCATATACAGTGTTGTATACCACAGTATTTCAATTTAAAAAATGCAATTATTAAAGTTATCTGTAAGTTTAACTCCAAAAGTAAGTTACTCTTTTGCAAGTGCAAAGCAAACCCTTTAAAAGGAACTTAACTCTTAACTGTAATAAGGAACTTACCTCTTAGCTTGATTTTAATAATAGAATTGAAAAAGCATTTTCAGTGTGCCAAATGACTAATGCTGATCTTTTAGTTGTACAAAAGCAGGTAAACTCACAAACTTAGTTTCATCTTTCTAGGGTAAAGGTGAGGCAAAATAATGAAGTAAATTTGGACATACAATAATGCCAGCATCTCTTGATGCACCCAATTCAAGAGATACTGTTTTTGCAGTGAATGAGTAAAAAGCTGGAAATGAAGATATTAAGGATTCTTTATTCAAAGAATATTCCCAACCTGTAATGATAATATGAATTGATTGTAGAGGCCAACTCCATAGAGTTAACACATCCCTAATGATCATGATTTGAGAATATATTAATATTACTTGTATTTAAGTTATATCACCTTATCGGGAAAATATATATACATGCAGATACAAATATATATACATATATATAATATATACATTCATCCATACATATTATATGCACACATATAACACACATATAATACACATGCATACATACATAATATATATGCATATATGTATACTAACACTCACATAAATATGTATGCTTCTGTATAAGAAAGCAATATAATTTCCCTAAAATAATATAAAATGAATGAGAATATATTAACTAGTCTTTCTATATTTTGTTGTCAATGAAAACCTTTTGAGATTTAGGCAACATTATTGTTCTCCACCTAACCATGAAATAGGTAGAAGTCTTTATTTTGTTAGCATATATCAGGGTTAGACAACATACAAACCAATACATCCTGGTGACTATTTTGATAAAAAGATTAAGAATGGCTTCTATATTTTTTATTCATTATTTTAAATACATAAACAAAATGACTAGAGCAAATAACTTCACAGAAACAGTATTAACTCCTGTTACATACTATAATGTACCCAAATGATATAACAAAGACAAACCTTTATTCTACCTTAAATTATTAAATGAACATCTATATTCTCCCACTTTAAGATTTTCAGAGATGCCAGAAAAGGTACAGGAGAATGGGGAGTTAGCAAGTGGGTAGAAAGTGGGAGGGAACTAGGACTGAATTAAATCCCTTTACCTCTTTCAAAATGCATGAGAGTTTCTAGAATAATTCATGTAAAAAGGAGGACAGGAGAGAAAGAAAAGAAAATGTCATGTGAAAATAGCTTATTTGACTTTTAATATCTTCAAGCAGTACGAGGTTCCCATGATTATAGCACTTGATAGAACAGAATTTTAATAAATTAATTCTGACTGTAAGTAGTCTAAGCTTCTGTAAAAAAAAAGTGTGATGTATTTCACAGTGTGGATGAGTGTCAGTTAACTTGATGTAGATGAAATTTCATATGTGTAGCCTTAAAATGTTTATATATCACTATGTTGTTACTTCAAAATTTATTTTCCCCGCTTGTGAAACCTTAATGGCAGCACACCTGCTTAGTAAGGACAAACTACAAGCCAGGACAAGGAAAATAATGGGAATTATCAGTTTGTCAAAAACATATAAATAAAAGTGTTATTTTGCTTATCTCATAGACCCAGAGTTTATTAATAATTTCTCTGACCTAAAAATTAAAAAATTTCAGTTGGTGCTGAAAGTTTTTCTACCTTCAGTAGAAAAATCTCAACTTTCACAGGTGTTAATAAAAGAGATGTAAGCGTATGGAAAAGAGACAAGGCACTGAATTATTTATAAAGGTGAACAATAAGGCAGTGTAAAGTAACCAGGTGCCTTGGAGGAAGGTGGTGAAATATGAAGGGTTTTCTTTATGACTTCTGATCAGCAATTTGATTAATAGGCCTTCATGATCATCAGATTAAACCAGTTCCCCTACTAGAATGCATATTTAAATTTGTGGTCAGAATGACTAACTTACTTTATTTTACATGAATACTCTTTTTCCCATTCTATCCAAAATTTTATCAATGCACATGACAAATTATAACAGATTTATAGTGTATATCACAGAGGAAAATTTACATTTCTGAAATTGTCAACCTTTATATTATCTGTAATCTTATGAATCTTAAACAAACATGCTCAACTCATCCTTATTTAACAAGGTAATGTGACAGGAAAAAAGGAGCTACAGGTTAGGGGTCCTCCGGCAACTGTAGATCAGTGCATATGGTACATCATTACCAGGCTGATTTTAATGAGGTTTTAGAGCCTTAAATTTCACATCACAGTTGGTGCCGATATGCATTTTACTGTTATTGCCTTCCCTTTGCCAAATAAAGATAATTGATGATTTCAGTGGATTTTGAGATTTCTAAGCAATGTCTGCCATCAACTTTGATTTCTATTTTTTGCATTATCTTCATTTATTTACAAGCTTACTTCATGTGGGTAACTGGTAAACATTTAAATTGGACACATAGAGATTCAATTGTAAAATCATTTTGTGTTTTTCTATTCAGTTTTAGATTGGACTATAATATTTTTTAAATTAGACAAATAACATGACTCTTTCATGAACTTAAATATTTTCTGAAAACTCCCCAAATTTTATTACAATCCTTTTTTTTCTCCTTTAAATTCATAATAGACCATTTAAGAAATTAAAGCCTTAAAGCGACAGTTACTCCAATATGTATAAATGTTAATAATTGCAGTATGATTGGTCTCTTCTAAGGCATATAGTATCATTAAACGTAACAAAATCATAACTATTATTTTTTCCAAATTACCTATGTATATTTCCATTATTCTTCCATAATATCACTGCAGTCTAGATAAGGGCCAGGAATATGTATCTTGTAACCTTGATACTCCTTTCAACAAATAGCACAATACCTGCAATATAACATTTTCCAAAAGAATTTCTACTAGAAATACTACAGATGGGAAAGGATCAAAGGATATCTTAAAGCTCCTCTCTAACCTTTCTGTTTCAAAGAATGAGATCACTGGAATGTAAGTAGAGTGCACAGAACGTGAATAGAACTTCTTACAAGAGAAGTGAAAGCAGGAGGAAAAGTTGATCATTGTTCACAGGATGTGAATGAGAAAAATATTCTTCCCCACCCAGTATAATTTTTCTCTAGTCTACTTTGAAATAAATATAAAATCATGTCAGCCAATTAATGTATTGTAATGGGTTGTAGATTGTGTGTTAATGGGGAAGGAGGAACTGATATACCAGAACCATCACTTGAGATGAAGTGAAGGTGATTGCTGTAAATTGCATACTTATGTCTTTAGCACTGTGTATTTCATGCCACCTCATTTGTAATAGCATATTTAAGAAATTAAGAATTGACTTGTAAGAAATAAGCTCTCTTAAAAATTTGTGTTTGTGAGGAATTTAATATAAGTTATAAAATCAATGTATAATTAAAGGTTAAAAATTATACAAAATGAGTAATTGGACATTCCGGAGCTAATCAAAACTTGTATATTATTGAAAACATCTCAACATCAGTGAGATCTTTGTCAGTGAAAGTTCATTAACTTTTACCTCTCTACAGAAGATAACAGTTGTCTACCATTCACTTCTTTGCCTTCTCGATATGTCTGCCTTATAAAATTATCGCCCACTTCTTCCTTCCATCAGACCCCACATTTTCTGCAGCCAACCCAACAGGTCTTATGGAAGGCTACTATCAATTTAGGGGTTTAGTAATGAGCATATACATTACTTCAGGTCAAAATATTTGAGAAGAATGTTGTGGACCTTTGAGAAATGTGTCTATACCATAAAGAAAAATACAGAAAATACAATGGATCTTTATTTCCTTTCGATTTTGATGAGTTATGAAGTGTGTGTGTGTGACGTTTGCAATGGCAGAGACCTTGCTGTAGTTGAAGCTATATAGTGAATGATGGAGCAGAGGGATTGATAAACTTGAGTTTCTCATTGAGTCATATTAAACCACATCCCATCCATATATATATATATGATTCTTCATTACTAGAATGTCAAAAATACATGTTTTTATTAATTACATTAGCCTGAGAGAGTTTTTTTTTTTTTTTTTTACTATTATTTCTAGCTGAAACACATCCCACCTGATGTCCAAGGAATTTTAGTTGTCTTTGACAATTTGCTAGAGATACATAAAAAACAGTAATGGCAACTATCATTTAGGACTGACCATTTGCCAGAGTTCTAAGTATTTTAAAGTATGTTATCTGAATAGTCCTCCCACTAACAGAAAAAAGGTAAATGATAGGTATATTTTTACTATTAGCCACATTTTAGTACAGAGAAATGAGGGCATATTTTATGATGATGACTGAATCAGGATTTGGAGTAAGCAGTTGAAGTTTGTGGTTTGAATTTGTTTCTCTAATAGAAGGTTATATAGTCTAAGATTCAAAGGCTTATTTAGTTCTATAAATTATTTAATAAGTAGAACTTGCAAGTTGAAATTAGGCAGCAATTCAGATTAAGTAGAATGTGGAGAAGGGGATGTGAAGAGAAGAAGGATTTAAAGGATTTACTGAAGATTATTTCAAGCCAAGGTAAAGGTGTGACCAAGAGACAATGGAGGTGGCCCTCACTAGTTGTACAGCAGGTTAAAGCACAGCACTAAGAAGCTAAAACCACTTCAGCATGAGTTTGATCCCCACCAGGGAGGTGATCCACATGGCGCAGCAGGCCTCTCCTGGCTCACATGCTGCTCCCCTTAGCAGTGTACTTCATCAGTCCACCTGTTCTGCTCCCCACTTTGTCTCTGGTGAATCCTCTCACAGCCCCAGCACCTCTGGCCTGTATCCCAGGTCTGTATGCATAAATAAATCTTAAAAAAAAAAAAAAAAGACAATGGAGGAAGTGAGTTTGCCTTTCTTTGTAAGTAGGGTTGGGTTGTGGTAGCCAGATTCACTAGACAGTTAGGTACAAAGAAGCCTGGGCAGAAGGTAGATGACTTGATAGACTAAAATTCACTCATCCCCACCCCATAACCACATCATAGTCTCTGAAAATGTTACTTTATATACAAAATGAACCTTATAAAAGGCAAAGTGATCTGGATTATCTAGCAGACCCATTCTACATCAGAGAATATTTTTATCCTGAGAGGTGAGGCAGAAAAGGGGGTCAGAGATTTGAAGTGTGAGAAAGATTTAATCTACCGTGACGTTATACCCAAGTATGGAGTGTTAGTGGTGAGCCAAGGAATATAGATGGCTTCAGTAAACTAAGACTCCTGTGCTCACAACTAGCAAGGAGATAGGGACTTGAATTCCTGGCACCAAATTCTCTAATAATCTGAATGGGTCTGCAAAGAAATTTATCTATAATGCCTCTACAAAAAAACAGGTACCTGTTTAGATCATGAATTTGACTTTGTGTAACCCAGAATTGAGACCCAATCGAGGAACACCATTCCAAGACTGTAACTCAGAAGTTACATGAGTATTGCATTGTTTTTATCCACTAGATATGTGGAAGCAATAGCAGATGAACATAGGTAGCAAGTGGTTGCAGGAGTAGCAAATAGGTATAGGAGATTGAAATAAAATAAATGTAACAAAATGTATAAACTAATGTCTTCAGTCTGGTGTTCTAGAGAAAATTATTATTTTTTGAAATAAAATATTGGATTAAGCTAAACAATTATTTGAATACTTGCACTTTGGATTTGATAAAGAAATGCTGTGAATTCTGTGTATTGCTTTTCAAATTTACTTAGGTATAAATTGCCTTATTTTAAATTATTGCTATAATCTATTCCAGTTACAAATACATACAATTAAATAACAATTCAAAATTAAATGCTATTTTACTTATTAATTCATTTATATAATTTTTAAATTCATTTTTTCAGTTTATTTAATTATGTCACCAGGCCTTTTTCATATATTTTTGTCTCTTCTTTCCTTTTGTTTGATTCATCTCATTATTAACATGCTTTTTAAAAAGACAAAAAGTTTCTTGTCACTTACAAACATGAAAAACTCTGCAGTTATCACTGGAAAAAGTTTCACGATTTTATAGATATTGAGTATTCAGTCTTATAAAATTGTATGGCAATAACACAGCACTAGGGTGTAAAATTTAATATGATTGCTCAATAGAGTCTGATGAAAAATAATTAGCACTTCAATTACATTGAAAAAAGAATGAATATTTTCTTTTACTGTTTTCACCACCTTGGTATACATGTGTTCTAAGGGAAAATTTTAAAAGCATTATTGGATAAGACTAAAGGGTCTCAATAGGGAATCATCCAAGTAATGAATAAAATGATGTCATGCATGAATAAACAGAGGAAGCAATAAAAATTTATTAGGGTGACATACCAGAGATCAATAGCAATATAATTTTTATGTGTTACAGACTATTTGAAGTATTAAAAGACTTGATAATATAGCAGGTTAATATTACCAATCATGCATTTTAATATAAATAGGTGAAGTAATCCTAAATTACACAATTTTAAATATCTAATTAAAACATTAAGAAAATGAAATTTTAATATAAAGATTCCTTGAAACACATATGCTAAATGTGCAATCTGCTCTAAAACAAATATTTCTCTTAATTTATGTCCTATATGTGTTTTCACATTAATATTAACAACTAATTCATATGTTAGATATTAACCACTATTTTTGCTTTTTCCTTTTTTGTTTACTTTTCTATGTTCCTTTATATATACTTAATAGAAAGTTGTTACTAATTCAAATAAGAAGTAGTAGGCAATGAGATAAAACACTATTCTAAATACTGTCCAGATTACAAAACAAGAGTAGTGCATATTAAGTTTGTTTCTACATTTTAAAAAAGGTTACCTCTAAGTATTTATGGCCACTATTTCTACAGTGCATACACTGATTGGTAAAACCTTTATAAACATAGTACCTCTTAAGCACAAAACAGAAGTTTTATAATTGCCAAAATAACTCAAATAACTCAAAATAACTCAAATTGCTTAGTTTTACATTATAGATATATTTAGTTTAAGTTAAAGTTGACACTTGTTATTAACTTATATAAAATATAAAATTTGACAGAATTTTCTTCCAAAAGTAATTCTTACTAGTCTACTAGATACAAGCACTAAGAGGTACTAATTCATTTTGAAGTATTCACAGAGGGCTTCATTGTATGGCATTTAGGTATCTTATTTTTCACAAATGCCTTTAGTGATACCTTCTTATCTGGTTTTCATAGCACCAGAAATAATTTAGTAAAATTTAAATAATAGTTATCTGTAAATAGATATGCTATTGCCGTTTAATTTTGGTAGTACATATTTCTGTTTTCATGTAGATAAAAGTGATTTGCTCTCTTACTCTAGCCATCATGCTCTTTTTAAATAAAATGTAGCATCATTTATCTGTTCTTCTGTATCTTTCTGCATTTCTTCACTTTTACAACCCTGTTCCCCTACACTAGAAAGGCAGCCCCTCCTCAACAAGGAACTGCAAGATATATTGGTTTGTAGCAAAGTCTCAGTTTGAAATGGAAAGAGTATTTGGACTACCAACTCCTATCACAAATTCCCATTAGTGATGAGAATTAAAATCCAATTTGAGATGTTGTGGAGAATGAGACACAAAGACCATAAGGTATTACTTATACAGAAGATCCACACTTGCTTAAATATACTGGTTGAGGACTCATGGGGCCATTACAAATGTTACAAGGTGGGTGTAATGGAGGAGTGATAAGAAAAGGTTAATTTAACACAAAAGTAGAAACAAAATAATTTCACTGCTTGATTTTCTTTCTGGCTATTCTGATGTACACAGAAAGGTAGAAATATTCATGTAGTGAGGGTTGATATATCTCTGAAAATAAGTGGTACAGAAAGATTTGCCTGCATTCTCAGATGTAATGAGACACTGATCGAAAACAAGTACTCTGCAGCTATTCAGAGCCCCAAAATAGCCTTAAAATTGGAAAACAATGCAAAAGCACTAATTGTATTAAAGTAAAAGTAGAATGAGTAGGAAAATAATCTCAAAACTTCTGCTAAGTGTTTGAATCCAATTTATAATATTATTTCTATGGATCATATTTTAAATAACCAAACATTTTTAAAAAGCAGCTTTTCTGTTGAGAAAATGCAAAAAGATTTCTCTTAAATAGGATCATTGGTTTTCTCTGCCATCTCAAAAGTGATGTATAATTACAATGCTTTACAGTTTTGAACTTAAGACTTGTGAGCTGTGGAGACATGAGCTACTGAATATCCTGGATGGAATGGGTGGTTTGGCTGCATTTCTTCATTTGCTTCTAGATCCATTGTCTTTTCTATGGTGACCTGTTCCCTGGGTGCTAACCTCCTTGGGCTACAATATCTCAATATCATTCAGAACACCTGGAACTCTTCATACATTGCTAGTAGTAACACAAAATGATATATCAACTTTTCATAAGCATTTGCCATTTTATTATGAAGCTATTTAAACACATATTACACGATATTTAGGTATTTATCTAAAGTCAAGATTTATGTTTATACATAACCTGGACATGAATGATGATGGTTATTATTCATAAAATCATTTGTGATAGGGAAAAAAAAAACACTGATCTATTGTCACAGTGGATGCAAATTATAATAAACAGGAATTAATTACTGAAACATGCACGATACAAAGATTATATAACAATTCATTATTCTAAGTGAAAGAAGTCAGAATTGACCTATTATCCCATTTGTATGGCATTCTTCAAGCTATAAATCACCAGGACAAAAAGCAGGGTTTTCAGAGGCTGGGGTAAGGAGAGGATATAGGTAAAAGGAGATTGGGAAAATTTTTGTAGAGAAAAAGGCAGTTCCAGATATTGATTGTATTAGTAACTATATAGCTAAGGGCACTTACCAAAATTCATAGGAGTTTATACTAAAAAAAGTTTTTTTGTTGTAGTAAATCCTACATCAATAAACCTTACTTTAAAAAAGTATTAAACGTTTTATCTTATGTTAAAACAGTATAGACTTTTTATCTGATAGTGAAATGATCAGTTTAATAAGAACCAAGTGTTTATTTTCAAAGAGTTTTTTGCTGATATGATCTGATCAGAGTATGATAAAACATAGTAATGCTTCCTTGGAGGAAATATATTTATTAATTAAGGATAAAAATGTTACGTCAGCTTTCTGGGCAACCAACCCCCAAAAGTCTACTGAGGGTTCTCCCTGGTGGCGCAGCGGGTTAAAGCACAGCACTAAGAAGCTTAAACCACTTCTGCATTAGCTCAATCTCCGCCTGCGCTGGAGGAGATCCACATGGCGTGGCAGACCTTTCCTGACCCGCCCGCTGCTCCCTTCACAGTGTACTTCGTCTATCTGCCTGTTCTGCTCCCCACTCTGTCCCTGGTGATTCTTCTCACCCTCCGCATCTTTGGCTGGCCTGTACCCCAGTTCTTTATGAATTAAAAAAAAAATTAAAAAGTCTACTGATATTGGTTCTCTAAAAAACATAAACACAATTGTATAAGTTATTTTTCAACATAATTTACCTACTTTTTAATAATTATCAATACATTTACTATCCTATTTTTTTATAGGATTTCCTTGGTTTTGGACAGTTAGAGCTAATGGTGGAAACATGTTACAATTATGAATCTCTTTAAATATATGTTCTTCCACTTTTATTAATCTCTACACAGGAGAGATAAGAAATGTCAGAATCTTCATCCTGGAACATATTCAAATTTTCTCATCTGAAGTTTCCTTTTATAGATGGTTGTTTGATCAAGACTCAGAGTCCATACTTTGCATTTATTTATTTATTTAATAATATAGTAGTTTATTTTTACATCATTTTGTGCCTTTGTCCATCTCAGTTGTAATCCCCTCGGGCATCCCAAAACCAAATCACCCATGTGCCATCACTATAACATTTATTTATTTTTTAATATCTATATAAGCAAAAAACTTTTTTTTCATTTTTAAACTATCAATATCTTTGTCCATTAATCTTTTTTTTATTTTTGTCCTATTGAGCTTTTGAAGAAACTAGGTTATCATGAATATAGAATATTCTATATACTGGACTTAGTTGATTGTCCTTTGTAGTAGCTATTTCTTTATCCCAGCTGGTAATTTCTATAAACAGGAATGAGACCTACAGACTTAATAAATTCAGTTCATCTTTTTTAGACTGATTTGGTGTCATTGGATATTCTGCCAGGGTGGGCAACTTCCATCACTAGCTTGCACCAGTGTGCTTGAGATTCTATTTTGAAGCTTAACTTCTTTTTAAACAGATTTCCCACTGCCATTCTTATTTTATTGGATCTTTCATGTTTATTTTCAGAAATCTTGTTGCCTCTTAGGCCCATTAGAGGTTCTATAGAATAAATTTATCCTTTGCTTTCCCTATATTACTGACTTTAGATACAGTTTTCTCTCCGCCACCTAATCAATTGCCACTTCTTTCAGGTTATAAACTTTTGTTCTATTATGTTTTCTACTCTTTATGTCTTTAAAAACGAATTAAAAACTGGATTTTACAAGAGCATATTCTTAAGTATGTCATTTTGGTCCAATTCATTTGACTGTTTTTAGATATTAGAGTAGGCATTTTTCTCTCTCTGTATATATTCTTGTTGCTCTAAGAGACAGTGACACATGTGGTTAAATCTTAAAGGAAAAACACTGAATGATATAGGTGTGCTGCCAAGAAAAGATAGTGGTCATATTGCAAAAAAACATTATGTATCATCTGATACCTTGGGGAATTCATTTAGTCAGGGCCTCACATCCATAGATTCACAATATTTATCCTATTACTACAATGCATGTGGAGCTACTTCTTATTTATTCATTCATTAATGCAATGAATAAGTTTTAGCCTCTACCATGAATCAGAGTATGGACTCAGATTATATATCACACCCCCCCCAAAAAGTTGTCTCTACAACCAGATTGCTGATTGTTAATTTTCAAAAAATAATATGGACATTTTGTGGATATGCATGTTTACAGAACAGGGCCAGCACAATACACTTTGAGCAGCTTCACATGGAAAGCCAAATAATATGTAGAAGTTGGTAAAGCAGGGTAAGAAAATTTTATGACCAGATATTTATTGGCTGTGAGTATGAGAGGACTGCAGTTGCCAGAGGACTGGTATAAGTGAAATCACTGGCAGGAAACTCATCTCCTTTGGACAGGGCTTCCACGGGTCTGCCAAAACACGGCTCTCCAAAGCTTATTTTGTATGCACTTCTACTGCTATTACAGCCCTCTAAAAGACAAAGTTTCCATTTTAGATTGACCCTGCTCCTTTTCTATATTTTAATGTGACCTTATTTATTACTTGGAGCTGTTATTCATTTTTAATATTCAAAATCCGAAATTTCAGTTTTATATCCAACTTGTTAGCATCCCCTTTACAGATCTTTCCCATGATTGGTATTTATTGTAAATCATTACATGATCCTGCTCGATAGAGTTTAATATGATTTGATTTATCTATAAAACATGAATTAATGTGAAAATTATTTTAAAATATTTTGCAGAATTCTTTTATGCATATTCCTTAGTAGCTGCTATAAAAACATTGTATAAATGTGATATAAGTTTATTTTTCATGTCTCATAATGGAAAACAAGAGATACACATAACATGTTGTTATGATTTACTGTCTCATAATTCTAAGCATCAAAATTAATGAAATTTTAATAAATGACACAACTTTTATTAAATTTCTAATCTCAATAAATGAAAACAACAGCATTATCAAGGGAAATCTTTGCATTGATTAAAGTTTTATTTTAAAGTTGTAAGGAAAAGTAAGTTAATGAAGGATGGAGTAGAATTAGAAGGATGAAAGTGAAACTTTGGTCGGGAGGTTAATACTGTTTAAGCAAAAATACTACTCACTCAAATTAGAAAAACCTAACCTGATATCATGTTTCTATTTCATATGCTTTAATTTAATATTTACTATATGAAAGATATATAGGAAATTAATTCACACATTTTATAATGACATTAGCTTTTTGAACCTATTTTATCTTGGTTTCTATAAAGAAACTCAGGACAGATGCAGATTCTACATGTTGGTATAATCTTACATTCTCACCTCTTACTGCGGTGGCTACTTCAATTCCATGTCAGCTTAGGGTTAATTTATTTTCATACACATTGTTATAAACCAATGTTACTTCTATTAATAAAAATTTTTTGGTCAGGAAAAAAGAATAAGAGAAGCCAAGAGGATGGTTTTGTTGCTTCAATTTTGACTCTCCAGGTCAAGAGTGTAGAATTGGAAGGGAAGCTATTTATCTCTCTTTGCCATTAGCAGAGGCTTTTCTTGGGGGTTGGAGGGTGGGGATTAAGGAATAAAATCAAAACTGTGTTGTTTGAACATTTATAAAACAGAATTCTATTAAATGTACACTGCATATCACAAATTGAACTTTAAAGAAATCAAACTTGTAAATATCTACCAAGGACAAAAATATTGCCAGCGAATAGGACATAAGAGGTAACAGAGTACTATAGAAGGACATTCAAGTTACAGAATAGACTCTGATGCACCTAACTGCAAGAGAAAGTATTCTGATTCATAGGATATAGAAAATTTATATCAGAAAATGATATAAAAATGCATCGTTTGGAATAGTTTGGAAATCAGTGTCCAATACATTCAAAAGGAAATATGTTCATCAATGAGGTCAAAATACATATTCACATGAGCCTTGATAAAAAATTTGTAGTATTATTTGCTTTGTACAGGATAATAATCACAGAAAGGTCAAAGAAATGAAACACTGGATTATTCAAATACTGATAGATTTCAAACTTCTGAACTAATGCAGGGTTTGCAAGAGAATTCAATTTCTTCTGAAAAATCCATTATATATTATTTTAGAATTATCATTTTTAAATATATAATCACCTCCAATGTAGCATAATAATAATTTACAAAAATTAACCTCCCAACAAATATTGATAGTATATATATTTTGTTCTGCATTTCCAGTATTTTTTCCCCTACATGATAAAGTTTATTAGAATGTTCTCAATAAATGACAAATTCCAAGTGCTATTAAGTAAGAATAATGACGATTCTTTCTAGAGTAAGCTTCAGTAGTGAACCACTACTTGGGTGGCATTTTGTACAAATGTCTGTTTCCAAAGGTTGTGTGAAAGCGGACAACTGTGTATGCAGAAGACTATAAATTTATGTAATACTTGGGTTTAAGATTTTTCAGAAAAAGGAAGATGAGAAATGTTTCTAGATTCAGCCTTTGAGTATACATGCTGACTGACTAAAAACACCTTATGAATTTCTTAGTATTTGTTTTAGCCTTCGTCATCCATACTGCTTTATTTAGTTTATGTTCTCTTTCCTTAGTAATTAACTATTTCAACAAATATATATTTACAGGTCTATTTGATTTTATAAAGCAATAAATAGAAAATCTGTATTACCAAGAATACAGGGTATTTTGCATTAAAGGTTAGTTTGCATTAGATCGATGCATCAGAATGTGTGTGAGTGTGTGTGTATGTGTGTGTGTGTGTGTGGTGTTGGTGTAGAAGGTAGGGTGTGGGGTAAAAGTTATTGTACATATTACTTTGACTTTGATGAAAATTGAACGAGCCAACTCCAGCCATATTATATAAACCTTATCTTTAGGCATTATCTAAATAATTAATATTTAATACTGTTACCTTCCTTTAGGTAGAGAAGAAGTAATGAATAGAAATTTTGTAATGAAAGAATTTTGCATTCTTTCTAAGCACAAATTCATTGTCTTTAGACAAAAAGCTTGGAAACATCCCTAAATGTTTTTCTTTTAGTGACATTTCTCAATGGATCAGATCTTTTTTCACATTTGCAATCCTGGGAGTGGGGGATAGAGTGAGAAGTGAGTTTTCAGTGATTGTTGTGAATGAATTGCCTTTTGTCCCATTCACTCTTTATTTTCACCACTATAATAACTTCCTATTGAATTATTGGTACATTATTCAAGACCCTGATAGGAAATGGTGGGAGGTGGGGGAGTTCAAGAAAGAACTAAATGGTCAACTTAGTCAGGAAGAAAATTAAAATATTAACTTCTTTATTTTCTTCTGAAAATAAAAGAAAGACATGGTAGAAATTGAAAAGACCAATGCAGAAGCTGTAGGGGGAGAGAGTTGATGTCTAAACAAAAATTAAAATAGCTGAATATGCAGCTTGCTGAAATAATTTAGGAGGCTAAAGCAGCTGACTATAAATAACTATATTCTTAGGGAGACAATTCTCAGATGCAGTTTATAGGCTTTATTAAGTCAAGTGAGAATGAACCTATAGGAAATCAAATTTAAATTCAATATATGAAAAATTTCAAAGTAAGTATATCAATATGAGGGAAAGGAATGCCTTGGGATTAAATTGTTGATTTATTCCCAAAGAAAGGAACAAAACACAGAATACACTTTGACAGTTTTCAATCAAAGTGGGTGATGTGTATCATACCTGAGAGACTTTGTTTCTTCTTTTGTTTATTAGTAAATTTGGATTATAGTCTTTGGGGGGGGTAACATGAAAGCTAAAAGATACAGATAATATATAAATATTTGTAGATTAACAGTTTTTAACAAAATGAAAATGTAACAGGATGGTCTCCAGGAAAAGAGGAGTTTCCAGGTTCTCTGCCCCACCTAAAAGGAGCTGCTCTGTAACAAAAATTATGATCTGTGATAAGCAACATGCTCATATAAAGCAGAAATCTAATTATAAATCTAGTGCAATCAAACCTTTCTCATGTATTATTATAATGCATTTGAATATAAAAATCATATTCACAGATGATTTTCAAACTTCGTTTTAACAACTATGTTCAAGCTCCATCAAACTGTTCCTGTGCTTTTAAAAAGGAGCCAATTAACTGATGGATATTTTATTGCTTCTTTATTTCTCTGTTCACCCACTGGGGTAGTTTTGGATGAGTAGTGAAATTGCCAGAATGAAAGATATCCTAAGGAGTGAAAAGAAGAAACAATGGGTCAAATGCTCCACAAAGCAGACAATTACACTTAATAACTTAGAGGTGGCTGTGGTTCATTAGAACTCATAAGGGACATCTTCTAATAAAGAGAACTGATACTTTTAAAATAGAAAAATATACTGTTCTTACTAAGAAATCAATCTACATAATACTACACAGTGTTATAGATCCCGTAAAGTGGTAGTGTGTGGAGAAAAAAAAAACATTATTCACAGCAACTTTTAGGCTAACAAATTTGTTTCTTGATGAAATTTTATTTACTAGTGAATAGTATGGTGAATTTATTCTGGAAGACATATTCTGGAAGAGATTATGCACAATGAAATAAATCTGAAAAAAAGAAAAACATTGGATTGTTTCACTTATAGGAGTAATATAGGGAGGAACAAGGGGTCAGTAAATAATAAAACGAAACAAAACCAAAATGTAGGCAAAAGAAAATCAGAGCTACTTATCAGAAGGAGGAGAAAGAGGGATCAGAACAGGGGAGGCAAGAATACAAGAGACTATGGTGATGTTTCACAGGTGATTTCCTGGTGGGAATTCTATGGGGATTATACCTGAGAGGAACAATTTTATATATATATATATATATATATATATATATATATATATATATATATATTGTTAAAAGTGTTAAAAGGCAAATAGTAAATTGAATATACTTGAATATACATGTCTTCTAAAATATCCAGCTACCTTTGGGATATATTGGGATATATTTTTGTATCTGTAGAGACAGAAAATCATCTCTGTCTAGGAAAAATTGTAATGTCTTCCGAAGCTGCTTCAGAATGGTAGCTCTAAAATGCAATTGTGGAATCATACAGGAACAGATTGATATGAAATGGAGAGATGAGGGCATGTAATCCATTCTTCCATCCACAGCAGGACTTTTGCTTAAGCTCCCTCAAATAATGAGGCAGCAGCGGCTTAAAGATTTTCAATGTGTAAGCTTCCATTACTCCTTCAAAGACCTCTTCTGATATTCTAAACTAGGACTATTTCTTCTTGTTCTGCTCCTAATTATTGTGTGTGATAATTTGGTTCATTATAGTTATTTCACAATGTTTTCTTCTTTGACAGTGATAACAGATTTTTTTTTAAAAAAAGGAACAAAATAATATTATACTTAATTCTTTCAACTCAGTCCACTTGGAAGCCTGAAATAACACTTCTCGGTTTGGCTCTGTGTAGTCACTTTGTGTAAGATTATCCATTGTCTTTGTCTCTTGGGAATGACTATGGACTAAATAATAAGGCTGTCCAGAAATTCTGTAACTCTCTAATGAGGATGTCCACAACTGAGACCATACAACATCAGTAGAGTAGATGGAATACTGGAGATCTAAATCTAATTTTTCCCACATGGGTTATCTTTGAGTATGACTGGAAGAAAAGTTTTATAAGTTACTCTTACATGGGTTATCTTTGAGTATGACTGGAAGAAAAGTTTTATAAGTTACTCTTACAGCTTTTTGATAATGTATTACATATAACCTTAGACTTTATGAGCTTTTTCTCATTTAGATTTTATTATAATCCCTTAATTCTCATAATGATACAATGAAATGTTCTTATTGCCATTTAAATAGAAGAACCTTGGGTTTGGACAAGGTAAAGAAAAAAAAAAAAAACCCAAGTTTTGACAGCCGGTTATGTGTTATATGCAGCTGTCAAAATTCTTTCTGACTTTAGTACAAAGTGGTCATGCTTTCCTGGCTCTGCTAAGGAGGCAGGATTCAACATTCCTAATTCATAGAAATGGCTGAAGCAGAACTTATCCATTCATGGTCGAGTAAAGAAGCAGGCCCTTAGCGTGTAGGCTGTAGTCTGGGGAACAGCTCATACAGCCATCAATTGATAAAACTCAAGCATGGGAAAATTTCTTCAAGCTCTTGGTTGGTGAATTAAACCTTGATAAACACAAGAGCAATCTTATCATGGAACAAGAAATAATAAAAGCAATACACAAGTATGGATCTATTTTTTCAGTAAAAGCAATAAACAAGTGTGGATCTATTTTTTTCAGTTGTTTAATATTCCTATATTCAGCTAGAGAACCTACATTATTGGTTAAATAGAAAAATGAGCTTCAAGTTTACTTTGGAAGAAGGTGTGTAGTACCTATTTGAATTAACCTATTTGATATCTTATATGAATGGGCAAACTATTTATTATATTATGGATATTTGTTTATGTGTTTTAGGTCTTTGTCAAATCAGGAATTATTTATTTAACTGAACATGGCCTATGTAATGAATTATACAACATTTTAGGATCCTGAAGATTATTAGTTTCCTACACTTTAAGAGTACCTTTATTAATTAGCCAAAAACATATTAAAAAACATTCATTTTGGTATTTTTCAATTTTTTACCTTTTCAGTGAGGAATAGACTATTTTATTTATAGTGTGTCCAGCTTTGCTGATCCCATTTGGCTCCTATGCATTTGGACTTTGTCTACTTTTCCCTTTTGAATTGTACCCTTATTAGCTTCCAACATATTTACCTATATTTTTACTTATCCATGATTTAAATATACTTATTGCCCATTTTCTGCTGTCATGATTTAAGTCCCATAGACCAGGAATAATTGTCTGTTCTGTTCACTCTTACACTCTCAGTGCCTAGTATGCTGCTTGACACATAGTAGGCACTCAATAAATACTCATGTTTGAATAAGTATGTGATCACTTGTTATTGTTCACATTCATTTCAACTATTGATTTGAAACATTATTTTTTTTCCAAAAGACTAAATATGTGGACTTTTTATAAACAAAAGAGAAACTTACTAGTTTCTGCATTCCAGTGGGCAATTATTTCTAAAAGGACTTTACATGCTGAATTATTTTATTGATCTTATTCTGCAAAAATTATGTTTTCGGCCCTCCCTGGTGGCGCAGCGGGTTAAAGCACTGCACTGAGAAGCTAAAGCCACTTCTGCATGAGTTCGATTCCTGCCTGCCCCGGAGGTGACCACATGGCGTGGCAGTCCTCTCCTGACCCGCCCGCTGCTCCCCTCAGCAGTGTACTTCATTGATCTGCCTGTTCTGTTCCCCACTCTGTCTCTGGTGAAGCCTCTCACCGCCCATGAGCCTCTGGCATGTACCCCAGTTCTGTATGCACAAATAAATAAATCTTTAAAAAAAAATTATGTTTTCAAATAACATTCACTAAGACTTATTTAAGATAGTCCAGGGAACAAATTTTCCTTCATTCCATATTTACATGAAAATGTCAAGCAGGCAGTTTTTTAAAGAAGTATTATTCACATGTATGATTGTTCTATTTAAGTTATATAATCTGCACAGATCCTATGAAATCTGTCCTATGTATTGCTTAAAGTTTAAATATCTTATACATTATTACTCTGTTGAAATGTGAGCTAGCATTCTGACCAAAGTTGCCTGGTTTGATTCTATTCTTGTTTATTATACTGTGCATTTTTACATTTTAGACAGGAAATTAATTGTATGGGGGGTGGGGACCTGCCCTATCTTTCTAGTTCTATATAATGGAGTCTGATCAAGTTTCTTCCAGAACACAGAGCTATAACCCAAAGCTGAATAAATATGCTTATTGGTCTGTAGAAATAGTGATTTCAATGGTCAGGCCAATTCAAAGTACTCATAGTTCCCAGCTTAAGATAAGTATCAGTTTTGCATGAGAACACTTGAAGTTAATTAGTTTAATCCTATCTAAGGAGAAATATATATATATATATTTCAACTGCTAGGCAATAAAAACAAGAGATTGGGGTCAATACTAGATGCTCCCTGAAGAAGACACACAAAATCAAATGCTACTGTGTCAATGCTGAGAGTCCTCCAGCAACCAATATAGAGTTCAAGACTAGCAGGTGAAAACTTGCAGGTTACAAAATTCCAGATCTTTATATCTCCACTTTTTAATGGTAAACTATTAAATAAATATATTAGAAATGATTTGACACAAATTAACAAGGTCATAGTCAATCAACAATATTGCTAAATGTTTCTTTGAAAATTCACCTAGCTTTTAAAGACAACATAAAACCGCAGCACTGGACTCTGCTATTGATTAGTGAGCTGGTTGTGCTGAAACATCAACATAGTAATTAGTATATCCTCTATTAGTTCAATCTCCTTTTGCCTTCTCTCTTCTTTTGAGCATTTCGTGGCAACACAAAAGGCTAAGAGGTTAGAACCCCATATAATTCTGTTATCATTAAACTGTGTTCCATTCAATTACAGCCTGTAAGGTAATGGTGTCTTCCTTAGCTCTTTTCCTGACTTTAAGACTTAATTATATTTCTATATTTCAGGCTTAAAATGACTATCTATCATTGACCTTATATATTCTGTGTAAATATATCTTTTATTGTTTAAAAAGAAAGTGTAAGGCACCTTCAAAAAAAAAAGAGTATAAGGCAACTTCTAGTAAAATGACATCTCTTTGGCAATTTCTTTCTTATTGAATCTACTACATTCTAACGTACCTATGAGGACTGAGAGGGAATAAAAACTCTGAAAAGCACTGACAGGATGTGTTTTGAGGGCTAACATAGGGCAAAATCCCAGATGGTTTTCCACTAGCTGCACAATAACCTCTGGTGCTAAAATGACATGTGAAATTAATGACACAACTATGGTTTGCCATATGAAAACACCAAAACCCAATATACTTCCCTGAATAACTAAAGTTAAGTAATGTCTATTGTATACTGTGACAGCCTTAGTTTAAGGATTCTTTTCAGCACGAATCAGGTCTAAAATTTGAAACATCTAGTGTATCAACTTTGATTAAAGAACAGAGGGTATCATTTCCTAAACCAAATTACATTGGTTCATAAACATACATTGGTACATTTATCTCTTTTGATAACCCCTAAACCTTAGAACTTGCCTGCATGGGCAAACTGACCATGAAAACTCACTGCATCCTAGTTCAAATAGTGAAATTCTTTATGTGAGGTTTTGAGTAGCTGGATGTGTTATGGAAGGCAACGAGTCCTGGTCATAGTGATAATTAGTATCAGTGTCTTTGTGTTGTCCATCAAGTAATTATGTGAATGATTCATCCATGCAGCACTGGGACATTCTACCTTCATTAGGCAGAAGTCCACTATGCGCTATGACTAGAAGCACTACAAAAATGACTTAAGGTCCTTTAACTCTATCTGCTGTATACAGTCATCACAGGCATGTTCTTACATCTATGTGAATTTAAAGTGGAATGAATGGAAAGCCATATTGTATATTTATGGATGAAGCACTGATCTGGACAAATCTCTGCTAATTCGATGAAGAAAAACCACAATAGTGTGACTTGTCAACAGAAGCACTAACATAGGGTGTTAGGCTTATCTTGAAGATTTAGAAGCTCAAACTTCACAAAAAGGTGTTGTAGGTAAAGTGCCAAATTTTTAAAGGTGTTTTGTCTTTTATGGGTGAGAAGCACATAGGTGCTGTGAAACAAACAAACGAAGGAGGTATATGGAAAATATAAGGTAAGGAGAATATTGAAAAGGATGATTTTTAAAGTCAGTTGCTAAGATGAAAATGAAGGTGAAATAGATGAAAAGGTTGAATGAAAACATCAAGATTAATAGAATAGTCAGAATCAACATTATAGGATTTATTGAGTATTATTGATTATGTAGAAAAGATTGCTAATGAAGTGACACACTTGAAAATGTTTTCTAAATCTAGAAGGAAAGCAAATAGAAATAAAAATGATTAGAATGATAATTGACAGAAATTCAAATTTCAGAGTCCTAAGCAAGCAAGATGAACAACTGTTTTAAAAACTTGAGAAATAAAGTATAGATTCTGAAAGCATCCAAATAGCAAAAATCATTTCCAGTTGTTTTTATTTTTAGGTGTACTGATGTTTCATTTGTAAATGAAGTCACCCTTCACCTCGTTCCTGAATTTAAAGTTTTACTTCATATTAACAAGTTTTCTGGTAGAAAACTTTGATTGAGATAAACAAATCCCACTGTTTTTCAACTTTATTAAAAATTTCCCCTACTCAGAAGGGTTGTTAAATTTTTACCCAAGACTTTTTTCTTGTATCACACTTATTTTAGCAGTTTGTGTTGAAAAAGCAAAACATATTTAATAGTAGACACAATCATCTAATATACATTTTGCCAATTTTGTTTCACTTACCTCTCTCCTACTTTTGTTTATTTACTCAATTGCATTAACTTTGGTTTACAATATTGTTCATGATTTTTAGTTGAATAGTATTCCTTTATGTGTGCATGTGTGTATGTGTATAAAAACACACACAAATCGTCTTCATGATGTTTTTTGGCACTTAGGTTGTTTCCATAGCTTATTATTGTAAATAGTACTGCAGACTTTTACTGTACTATCAAGGTATATTTTCGTTTTCCTTCAAACTATAAAGTAGTGACATGATTCTTATCTGATCTGAAATCTAGATTAATATTTGCTGATATTTTTTATGGTATTTTGCATTTAGGGTTATGCATCTATTACATAAGAAATGTTTGAAAACCCAATAATAATGGAAAACTTTTTTTTAAGGTTTGTTTATTTATACTTAAAATAACTGGGGTGTAGGCCAGAGTTGCAGGGCATGTGGGAATGGTGAGAAGATTCGCCAGAGATAGAGTGGGAAGCAGGAAAGGCAGATCTATTGAAATACATTGCTGAGAAGAGTGGTGGATGAGATAGGTAGGAGAGATCTGTTGTGCCGTGTGGATTAACTCTCTGGCCAGGGACTTAACTCAGGTTGCAGTGGCTGGGGACTCAAGATAGTGTCTACAAGGGAGGCCCTGAAAAACAATTTAAAACAGAAACAAATATAAAACACTGATTATCAATAAGGCGCATATAGCCTATCTTGGAAAACAGGTGTAAGAAAGCAAATTTTATATAATAAGACAAATGGTAAGAGTTGACCAATTAGGAAAATTATTAAATAGGTAAGTTTAAAGTTAAAACATAAGATAATATTTTGTGTGTGTTGGAAGGGAGATAATTTCATACCGACCTTTTAAAAATTCAACTCTAATTGAGGAGAAAAACTCTTAAAAAATAGAACATAAATTTATGAATAAAGATAGGTAAAAATTATTAGACTAAGAATATAATGATGAAATCATCCAGAAGAAACAAAACCTATATTTGAGGACTTCATACACGAAGTTCATGTCAATTATCTACCTTGACTTTTAAAACAATCTGACTGGATATGTTTGTTATTGTTGTACAAATAAAGAAGTTGAAGTTTAGCAAAAAATGTATCTGCTAATGGCAGAAGAGGTTCATTTTAGCCAAGATTAAAACCTGGGACTATTTTCCTCAAAAATATCACTCGTTTTTTTTTTCTTTTTTCTTTTTCTTATTCTCTGTCTCAGTCAGCTCAAGCTGCCATAACAAAATGCCATATACTTGGACTAACCAACAGAAATTTATTTTGCAGTTCTGGAGGTTGGGAATTCTAAGATAAAGGCATTGGCTGATAAAATTCTTCATGAGGGCCCGTTGGGTTTGGATTGGGGGTAGGCAGGAGAAAAACATGATTGTATTAAAGGCTTAGTCTTCAACATGTGAATTCACTTCAAATATTCAGTCCACAAATTTATCCTACACTGATGGTCAGTGTCTCTCTACTTAGAAACACAAAATTAAATCTAAAACAACAGGAAAAAGCATGGGGGTAATATTCCCAATTAAATGTGGGGATTATTGCAGCCTGGGAGACTAGATACGAGAGAGAAAACAATACAGAAAACAGTTTAGTATGTTCAAGCAACTGATGTGTGGACTTAATTTTATCACTAGGTAATTAGAATGACTGAGTCTATGCAATAAACACATATGGAAAGAGATAGAATTATTGTTATATATTTGAAAGCTTTATTTCTTTATCCATGCAGAACAGAGGTACAGGCCAGAGGTGCAGAGGTGGTGAGAGGATTCACCAGAGACAGAGTGGGGAGCAGAACAGGCAGATCGATGAAATACACAGCTGAGAGGAGCAGTGGGTGTGACAGGAGAGGTCTCCCATGCCAAGTGGACTATCTCCCAACCAGGGGATCAAACTCAAACTGAGTGATTGCCACCAGATTTGCAGTGCTCTGATTTAACTCGCTGTGCCACCAGGGAAAGTCAGAAAGGTAAATTATTTTAATGCATGCCTCAGAATTCCATGACTAAATATGCCAAACCTTGGTCTCAAAAATTGTACTAATTCTCAGATGTAGCTATAACATTCAAACTTCTTGCTATTTGAACTATAGTTCCTTTTCTTAGGAAACTGGGCACTAATTAATATTGCCAAGTGTTCTGTTATCAAAATCAACATCTAAATTACTGTTTTGCTACTAATTCATTAACAATAGCAATAGTTAATTCATTTTAAAAGGAATCACTAAGGTTCCTTTCCAAAAGATAGATTTTCTACTTGGAAACAGAGCTTTAAAAGTATAATGTTTTGGTAATTCAAAATTAGATATTTCAATTTTACATCGCCACCATTTTAAGTGTATATTTACACAGTAAAATATGAATTGAAAAAAAACACCAAAAGGGCTCAGATGCATCTGATTCAGCATGATGAGAATTCTCTCTGTTTACATTGGCAGCTCCCCATCTCCTTCAAAGTAATATTGGAATCTCATATTTTTTTTCCGGATGATAAATCATTGCAATATAAGAATGTTTATATAGCATGTGTTATTTCATTCTTGAGGTGCAAAGGGAAAAATGACAATATTTTTATTGCATCAGTATGGAGCATGGAACTTGTTGTCATGAAGGAGGATTGAAGAACTGCTCTTATTTCAAATCCATTTAAAGTGACTTTGCCAAGGCTGAGCTGTAAACATGAAGTGACCAGAACACAATAAAGCCAGTATGACAATTTTAGCCATCTCTATAATTGATTCCAATGGCTGCTGCTGATGTAATTGAACAATTATCCAAACCTGTCATTAAGCAACTCAGTTGACAACTCTTCATCTGGTTGTGTATGTGTGCATGTCTGTATATGTTAGTATGTATTTATCTATACATTGTGTAGCCTTTTTGATATTAGAATGGAGGACAGTGGGATAATCTTGAGTTTTTGTTAAATAACAAGCTGATGTTGAATTATTATATCAGTGGTAGTATTTGGGCAAATCAAATACAAAGGCAAAGGAATCAGTCCAATTATCCAACTCCAAGATACCCTACATTTGAAATACATTTTATTCTTACATTTTGATGATTGCTTAATATCCATAAATAAAGATGTGTACATGCCCACTTAAAATAAAAAGAGAATACCATCTGATACAATGGCAATAACTAAAAGTATGGTTTAGATGCCCTAAATAAGGCCTTTCCTTTTAAACAAAGCAGAGTACATTCTAACATTGTATTGTTTTACAATGTTTGAAGCATGTCTAAGTAGTGAGGGTTGGGTGAAAAATATTAAGATTATTAACAACACTGTAGTGTTTCATATTTTGAAAGTTATACAAGTTAAAATGTCACAAACTACTTAATTGTAATGTTTATTTGCAGCATTGTTTTCCCATGTAAGGTGGCAGAACATGTAAATGTTATTGTAAATAAAACTGAACACATTTTTTATTGGATTTCATGCATTTGAAGCTTTTATGCATTTTATTTTCCAAATTATGTTTCAAAGAGCATACTGCCATAAGGAGAACTGTAAAAAAACCCAACTAACTATGTTAAACTAAACTAATGTAGAAAAACACCATTTTTTGTTCTTAATTTGGAAGGTCACAAAGGAATACTAGTATATTAAAGACAATGAGAAGTACTATAATAAAGAAAACATCTAGTTCAATGACTGGTCCTCAGAGTTACTGTTTTCATACTTTTTAAAAATAGCATTATGAAAACACACGTTGAACACACTTTAGAAAGTGCTGGTATAAAGGATATTCTATTTTTTTTCTAGTATATGAAAAATATTACACATTAGTATTTATAAGCATAGAAAATCAGGGCTGGTAAGGATTTTGAAAGAAAGACATTATAGCCTTACATTAGATTATTTATTTTTTTTCTTCAGAATTCTGTCAGAAGGTCTTACAGGATACTCTTTGAAGTTTTCTGTGTAGCATAACTCACAGCTACTCTTTGATAGCCCCTTTTGTTCTGATTTTCTTAGTTTCATTGTTTCTAATACTGAGTTGGAATAAGTACTCCACAGCTTCTCATTGTACTCACAGTTCAGCTGGGTTGTTGATCAAGGAGAGATATCAAGATCAAGGGTAGATTGTGATTCTCAGCTGTTGTAAGATAGAGGTAGGGGCTTGGGTTAGAAAAGACCTACTTAAGATGAAGTAAATGCTGTGAGGACTTTGTATTGCCCACCTATATAGGTAAAAGGATTGTAAGAGTCAGAACATGCTTCTCAGAAGATAAAGAAGGATGGTCTCTGTCAAATTAAATTTGACCGGGGGTGAGCAGATTGGGGTTTCTTTAGCTGGATAGGAGGCTCTACAGTTTCAGACTTTAATGTACTTATTATCACTTGAGTATTTTGGGGTTGGGTCCAAGATTCTGAATTTCATCAGAGGGTCCTCTGAACAACCTTACTTTGAGCAGCAATGTCTAGGACCCCTGTAGCACTTACTGACTCGAGAGTATGATCCATTCAGTTAGGTTATTTAGTGCAGAGTTTCCCAAATCTTCTTTATCACAAAAACCACTGTGGGATTCCCTTTATAAGTATGGAGTCTTACATTCAATTTTATATGTACTAATAATACTCTTTAGGGAAAAGGTTCAGAATTTAATTTTTATTTTTTTTTTAGTAATTATCCCATATGGATCTTATTTTAGTAAGATCACAAAGCATGACGTTAATGTAGTTAATCTGAGTTGATCTTCAGACCACAGCCAAGCTGATTACACAATGATCTGCTCTCCTGAGAAGCTTATGGAAATAAGCCTGGATATCCTGACTAAGTGTTAGAATTCAAATCTCCCCAAGACACTGATGCACAACAGGTTTGTGAATCACTGATTATTTTGCTACTCTTTGATGTGAATTGATAGATATTCCCCAGGCTTTATAGAACATTTACTAAATTCTAGTCAGCCTGTTTTCACCCAAGGAAGATTGCTAAAAGCAGTGCCTTCCTGAGGTCACTGTGGTTATAACAGTGGTAATGAGTGAAGGGACAGTGAGAAAGGGTCCCCTGGAGATTTGGGTTTCTACCAGCCTCTATTAATCTAAGATGTTTAAATGTTTTATTAATACAGACATGGTTTTCTATGTTAGTGACTTTAGCTAACATGCTGAGGTTAAAGTAGAATTTAATTCTTCAGAGGGAACTGGTGTGAGTTGGGAGGACAGTTTTTTGTTTTTGTTTTAGATTTGTTTATGCATACAAAAGCTAGGTGTAGGCCAGATGTGGGGGTGGAGTGGGATGAGAGGATTCACCAGAGACAGAGTGGGGAGCAAAGAAGGCAAATCAACTGAGATACACTGCTGAGATGAGCAGTGGGAGAGGCAGGAGAGGTCTGCTGTGCCATGTGAGTCAGCTCCCTGGTGGGAGATCAAACTCTTGCTGCAGTGGCTGTGGATAGCTTCATAGTGCTGTAGCTTAACCTGTTGTATCATCTGGGAGGCCCTTGGGAGAACAGTTTAAGGTAGTGTCAAGTCTCTTATCTGTGTGCCATCCCATTCTTGTTACCACCTGTGAGCCCTCAGCTACAAGCTTCCCTGTTTTTTTTTTTTTTTTTTTTTTTAAGATTTATTTATTTGCGCATACAGAACTGGGGTACAGGTCAGAGGCTCAGGGGCGGCAAGAGGCTTCACCAGAGACAGAGTGGAGAGCAGAACAGGCAGATCGACGAAGTACACTGCTGAGGGGATCAGCGGGCGGGTCAGGAGAGGTCTGCCACCGCATGAGGTCACCTCCCGGGCAGGCAGGAATCGAGCTCATGCAGAAGTGGCTTTAGGTTCTTAGTGCTGTGCTTTAACCTGCTGCGCCACCAGGGAGGGCCACCTGGTTCTTAGTGATGTCTAGAAAACAGATCATGAAGCCCAATGTGGGGAGCAAGAACAAGACTATTCTAGGGTAGCAGGAGATACCCAAGTAGCAACTGCTACAGCATCCAGCAGGGGCAACACCCCCTCCAGCAGCAGCAGTGGCCCCTGTACCCAGTGAGTAGTCAGTGAGAGGCCAGTGACAGCCTCCTGCACCCCAAGCCCTATTAGCTTTTAAAATTTATGGACAAGTCGACGCAGAGCCAAGTTTAGGTCTAGTTTACAGAGATGTTTCACACATGCATACTCTATGTCAAAGTTACATTATTATTTATGGCTTTTTGCACAGGAGGACTACATCTCAAGGCTGTGTTATCCACTAGGCCACCTGTGCTGGAAGGTCATGGTGAAAAACATTCTGAGACACTCAGAAAACTGTTTTTGAGAATACATACATTTTTAATAGGATAGACCTAGCATTGGCTATGTTTCCTTATGATAATAGTAATCACAAATAATAGCTATTCAGTGTTATCATGATGAAGGCCTTGATCTAGGTGTTCTATTTCTGTTTGCATGACCTCTAGCAAGTGACTTAGCCCACTTAAGTTCTTTTGTCTCCTGTTTTGAGTATTAACTCATTATTTGTACCCCTGATGAAAAACACGTCATCACCAACACGACATCACCAAACATTCCTAGTGACTTTAGCTTCATTGTTTCTATGTTGCTATAATGTATTAGTTGATCCTTTCCTCTGTCTTATTTACGTTAGCTCCATATTCCACACTGGATCCATTTTAGATATTTCTAAAAACCATTAGGCCGAAGTTTCTGAATGTTTACCTCAAAAATGTTTACCTTGTGATCAATGATCTTTTTCCTTATATCTATCACTGGTTCCATAATTTTGTTATTCTTTTCTACCTCATTTCCATCCTTAGCACACTTGGATTTTCATTTGTCACTGCGACTACATCTTACCCGACTCTCCTGGAAAATCTGATCTGTTCCTTTTCTCTCCTTGAGTAGCTGTGTACTAGTATAGGAAATCTTTATGAGGACTGCTGTGATTATCTATTGAGGAGGATCTAGTCTCTTTAGGATTAAGACTATACTCATGAATCCTTTCATTCTTTCATGCTCTGCTCCTTAGAATATTATTCACAGGAATTATTCCAAAATACTATTGGTATGTGTAAAGCTCTAACTTAGAGTTCTTACGCAGAAATGTATTTTTTAATTACCAAGGAAGATTTATTTCCTGATGCCCAGGCTCACGGCAGAGTATTAATGAAAATCTGAAGGGTGAATTCAAGCAATGGTATTAACAAATCTTTCAAGTTGATTCTAATATGCTGCCATGTCTGAAAACACTGCTCTAGTGCAATTCTTAATGTCTCTTGTTTTCAGAGGATAGATTTCCTCTTCTAATCTTTTCAAAGACATTAGAGAAGATCTCTGAATCTGAGGCCATCACACTGCATTCTTTTTATTTCTTTTCCTTAACTCTCTGTAAATTGACATTATCAAATGTGATTCTTAGTGTTTTTCCATTCTCAGAGATGAGGTCCTTGATCTTCCCTATGCCCAATTTTTGCATGTTATGGAAAACATTTATTGTTACTCTTGGTGTTAATTTATCTCTGCATGTATCTCTGTCTTTGTTGCATCTCTCTTTCCTTCAATCTCTAGTCATTTCTCACTTTCTATGTGCACAGAGTCTTCATATATGTCACTTAAAAAAAAATCTTTCTATCTGGTATTTCTTTCCATTTTTTTTTTTACTTGTATGTAAGTGCTACTGAGTTTCTTTATAGCTTTCCATCTCTTTTTGTTTGTGTTTTTCTGTGTTTCTCTTTGTTTCTTTCTGTGTTTCTGCCTCTGCATATGTCTTCCTCTCTCCATGTCTTCTTGTCTGTTTCTATTCTTTCGCTTTTTTTCCATTTCCTACCTCTCTTTCTCTCTAACTCCAATAATACCACTCTACCCATTTTCTTATCTCTGTTTTTCTCTATAACTATAGTTTTCAAACATTTCCTTCTCTGTTTGCTCCTTTTCTTAGACCTGAAATATACTCCTATCTCTTACACTGAAATAAACAGACAATAAGTTTACATGATTCTGAATCTCACCACACTTTCTTCTCTTCTAAAATTGTAGCCAGAATAACAAGAATAGTTTCGTTTCTTCCATCTACTTCTCAATAAACTCAGTCTGGCTTTTATCTCTATTCTGCAACTAAAACTGTTTTTATTCTGTTCATGAACAACCTCCAGTTATGAAATCTAATAGTTCCATTTACTCATTAAGACAAATGGCACTTTAATATTCTAGGACATTTAACCCTGTTAACAGTCATTTCAATATTTTCTTCTTTAGTCTTCTATGACAATTTTCTAATAATTCTCCTAAATTTACTAGTAAGGTGTCCTTTTTACCCACAGCTTCTTCTATGGTTTATCCTTACATTTTGCTGTTTCACAGAAGGGATAGATTGGAAATTAAGGCATGATATTTTGCAGCAAACCACCCCCCAAACTTCCTCCCTACACACACCAAAGGAGGTGGAATATATTTTTTTCCATTTTAAGTGTCTGGGTTGCCAAGAAAAAATGTGGAGGAAGTGACATGATTGAGATCTGGAAGCTAGACCAACAGGCTTTGCATGGGCAGCCTTGTATTCTTGGGATGTTGAGAAATGACCTGTAACAAAAGACTGCATACAAACAAGGCTGAAATAACCCAGGTGTCTCACCCGTGACCACCTTCTAGAAGATAGTAAGTTAAACACATTCACAAGAGTGATCCCAGGCAAGATAGGCAAAAGAATGATTTTACTGACCTACAGAGACTTGGAAAGTATTTTATCACTTTTGTTTTAATCCATTAAGTTTTGAGATGGTTTTACATGCAGCAATAAATTTGATACACCAGAACTCCTGCTGGTGATTTCTCTTCAGAGAAGAGAAAGGACACACTCCTTATGTTTATGAAACACAAATTATTTTTTTTTTCAGTTCTAACTTCTTTTGAGAGTCCCAAAACCATAAATCCAAATTTTAATCAATATCAATTGTTGAATGTCCCACATTATATCTAACCCAAACCATATGAAAAGTGAAAACACCATCTGCTTTCTAGTTCAGTTATTAGCATCGCTGCCTATCAGTTACCCAGCCTTATTTAAAACAAACTAAAAAGAGTTGTTTGTGAGTCCTATTTGTCCTCAAAGTTCTTATCTCCTACCTAACTTAGCTGGAGGGTACATGAGATTGTCAGGCTTTTGTGCCAGTGGCCTCTATTACCTATGGCCTTGAATGCAGGAAGCACTTGGCATTTGGGCTTGGGGTACACTACTCAAATATCTGCTATTTATTGCTTAGACTATTAACTATGACTGATTTTCCCTGGCAGAAATCTCAGCCTCCTCAAATTTTTACTTCATAGTAAAGCAACTAAATAAAAATTTTGGCTATATCTCTGCTTTTCAATTTGTCTGTATTTGTCTATACACAGAAGAATGACACAAAAACCTTCAGGTGAAACCACAACAACCTACACAGACCTGTCTCCATTTTACCTCCATGGTATTTTCCACATAAAAAATATTGAACTATATAAATTTATATAAGCAAAATGAGGCTTTAAAGATTATGCCTCCAATATGTCTTTTCTTTGGGAAAAATATGACAGGATGTCTTTGTTCATTTTGATTTCATCCTACTCACATTTCAAGATGAAACTCAGACATTGCTTACTTAAAACCCTGTAGTTTGGATTAAGACAATGTCTTAAGCACTTTGCTATAAAATTCTGTGTATTTCTGTCATAGTGGTAACCTCACTGTAATAGAATTACCTCACTTCTTATCTGTCTCCCTAAATCTTTTGTAAGCTACGTGAGCATAGTTAACACATCTTTCTTACACATTTCTATATCTTGCTGAGTGCCTGATTCAGAGGTAGCTCAGTAAGTATTTGTTCAGCTTTTATTTTGACCATAGTTTTCTTAGCTATGTGTGGGTTGTGATACTGACTTCATAAAATAATTGTGGAGTAAACTTTACAAAATGATTCTCATTTTTTTTTCTTTCTATTGCTCTTTGAAAACAGAAAACCAGGGTTTAGAATAAAGGAAAATCCAACAAATTAGGAGCCTAGATATAAGAATGAGTTAAATATTCGAGATGAATATTAAGAATACAATAGATGGAGCACTTTCTGGAGAGCAGATATTCTCTCTTAGAGACATGAAAGTTGATACTTTGGACACTATTAATTTTGCAGAAAATTATAATATATTTGTAGGACTGATGCCTCAAGACTAAAAATTTTCCAATCTCTTTTTTGAGGTCTACTTAATACTTTCATGCCATTCCATTTTCACTACTTTCTTATCAGGTTACTTATATTTATTTTATTAGGCTGCTGGTGGTATAGTTTACAACATAAATATTCTCATCCAGGTTGATGCTCAAGTAACACTAAAGGGAAAAACAAACGTATACAGTCAATAGAATACAATAGTGGTGTTATTCTTTTTTTTTTTTTTTTTAAGATTTATTTATTTGTGCCTACA
>NW_004567110.1:36987091-36994749 GCF_000260355.1 Condylura cristata
AGTACACTGCTGAGGGGAGCAGCGGGCAGGTCAGGAGAGGTCTGCCACACCATGTGGTCTCCTCTGGGGCAGGCGGGAATCGAACTCATGTGGAAGCAGCTTTAGATTCTCAGTGCTGTGCTTTTAATCCGCTGCGCCACCAGGGAGGGCCAGTGGTGTTATTCTTTTGAGCAAACTATATTTAGATCACTTAAGAATAAGAAAATAAGTCTGTATCTTTACTTATTCCATTTTTGATGCTTGATTTTTTTCTGTGTATGTGTGTTTCTGATCTATATCAGTTTTTCTTTCTCTAAAGAATGTTTTACCAATTCTTGCATCTACTAGCAAATAGTTCCCTCAATTTTTATTGGTTTGATAATTTACTTTCTCCTTTCTTTTAAAGGATAATTTTAGCAGTACAGATTCTATATTGGTGGTATTTCCCTCACCTAATGGTTTAAGTATTTTGCCCCACACTATTTTTGTTTGTATGATTTTTGAGAAGTTGGGAATCATTCTTATTATGTCTTCTTTTATGCTTAAGCTCTGCTTTTTCTTGTTTTCTTTTAGGATGTTTTTCTTTTATCTTTGACTTTTTTAGTTCGAAAGCAGTATGCGTAGGTATTGTTTTTCTGTTATTTTAGGTTTTATTACTTTTAAAATATATTCTCTTTCTTGGTGTTCCCTGAGCTTCCTTGATCTATAGTCTAGTCTGACATTAATTTGGAGATGTTCTCAGTCATTATTATTGCAAATATTTTTTCTGTTCATTTTCTGTTCTCCTCATTTTCCTACTGTGTAAGGGCTCCTAATATGTTTGTTCCTGTTTTATAGTTCTTGGGTATTCTGTTTTTGTTTTTTCTTTCTTTCTTTTCAGTTTTGGAAGGTCTGTTGAGATGTTCTGAAACTAAGAGATTCTTTCCTCAGCTGTACCCAGTTTACTAAAAACCCACCAAAGAAATTACTCATTCCTCATTCCCCCTACATGTTTTTGACTGTTAGCATTTTTTTTTTTTTTAGCTTTCTTGGCATTTGTTTTTTCCCTTTTCATATGGTCCATTTGTTCTTGCATGCTGCTTACCCGCTAGACCTTAGTATATTAATTATTGTTGCATCAATTTTCTTATTTGAATACTTTGATTTCTCTGCCATGTATGAATCTGATGCTTTCTATGTTTCTTTAGTTGTGTTTGTGCCTTTTGGTATATCATATTATTTTCATGATAGCCAAACATGATGTTCTAGTTAAATCACAGGATGTGATTAACATTTTCTTAGATGTTATTTTAATCATTTACATTTTTACAAAGTAATTAAGAATTTCCTCATCTGATTTCATTTTAAAATTAATTTCTTATCAATTTCACTATCAAAAATTACTGATTTTCTTTACTTTAGAAAATTATATTTTTTGGCAAGTCAAGAAAAAAACTTAAGTTAAAAAATACTGGTGCTAAATAAGTACTCCCATTTATCTTACAACAAATTTGTGTTCTAATTATTTTCCTATTTAGTAAATCTTTCAAACTATAATTTTGTTTCTGTATATAATTATATTTAGGGTTTATTTTTTGTAAATGCAAATATATCTATTATATTTTTCTAGTAACAAATATTCCTACTAATAACTACGGGAAAGTTAACAACTCTCCATTCTAATTTAAGCAGTTTAATGGTTCTTTAAAAATAAATCAAGTGGACCATATTCCCAAAATATAGAGCAATGCAGTTTCTACATCTGAAAAATGTACCAGTGCGACATTTAAACCTGCTGTTAGGGCAACCAAGGATCAAACATGGAAAGCTGCCACAGCAGTAGAAGCCAAAGTAGAAAAGGAAAAAGGAGAACAGCCCCTTACTGGAAGCCAAGGCTCATTTTCATTGTTTTTTTCTTAAGATACCTAGGATATAATAAACCTTAGACTGTTCTCTGGATTGCTCTCTGGTTGTTCCCTCCCCTTTAATTTGGAAATTGATTTAATCTGGGCTCTCAGGAGACAAAACAGTTAGTTTTTCTTAGCTCTCGGAGCAATTACCTATCAAAGTTGGAAATTGTCTACTAAATGACATTGCTGTGGGTTGTAAAAGAGGTAATTCTTTTCAAAATCAAATGAAGTCAAGATAACAGTCATAACAATCATATAATGACACAATGTCAGGTCCAAATGCTTATAACTTCTAGACCAAAGTCTCAGATAGTACAGGTACAGAATTCATCATTTTTGTCTATAAGTAGAATCATTTTGCAGAAGTGTGAATTATTTTATCTTAATAGTCTTAGTTGAGTAATAAAACTATCTGGTGATTATAATTACAGTTATTACTGAAAAAATCACAAAAATTTAATCTAGGAACAGTATTAATTTGTAGACAAAAGTTTCAATGTCACATATGCCTGTACATATATTTTCATTTTCATCAGGAAACATTTAGTGTTAGTAACCTAATTATTTAGCTAGTGGTTTTGAAAATTAGAACTTCATAATAAACATTGAAAAAACACTTCTTTTTTTTGAAATTTAATTTTTTAAAAATGATATAACAGGGCCCTCCCTGGTGGCGCAGCGGGTTAAAGCACAGCACAAAGAGGCTTGGGCCACTTCCGCTTGAGTTCGGTCCCCGCCTGCCCCGGAGGTGACCACATGGCGTGGCAGACCTCTCCTGACCCGCCTGCTGCTCCCTTCAGCAGTGTACTTCGTCAATCTGCCTGTTCTGCTCCCTGCTCTGTCTCTGGTGAATCCTCTCACCCTCCACATCTCCGGCCTGAACCCCAGTTCTGTACAAATAAATAAATAAATCTTAAAAAAAAATGATATAACAGTTTATTTTTACATAATTTTGTGCATTTTTTCATCTTATTTTAATCCCTGTGGGCTTCCCATCACCAAATCAGCCATGTGCCATCACCATAGTTCAGTGCATTTCCTTCTCCCCACTATTTTTGATCCCATTCCCCACACCACTCCCATAAAATGTCTCTAGTATATGGCTGTTCATTACTATTATTATTTTCTTGTCTGGTTCGTTATACTCCAGCTATGAGTGAAACCATCTGGTATTTTTCCTTTTCTTTCTGGCTTATTTCACTAAGCATAATCTTTTCCAGTTCCATCCATGTTGCTGCAAAAGACATGTTTCTTTCTTTTTTTTTTTTGGTTGTTGAGTAACATTCCATTGTGTATATGTACCACATCTTTTTTCTTTTTAATCCAGTCATCTACTTTTGGGCATTTGGGCTGTTTCCATGTCTTTCCAATTGTAAATAAAGCAGCAATATACATGGGGGTGCAGTCTTTTTGAATCACTGTTTTTGTGTCTTTTGGGTAGATACCTAGGAGTGGGATTGCTGGGTTGTAGGGAAGCTCCATATGCTTGTTGGCCATCTGCATTTCCTGTTTGGAGAAGTCTCTTTTTAGCTCTTTGCCCATTTTTTATAGGGTTGTTTATTTTTATTTGGTTTCATCAATTCTTTTTATATCTTTGTGATCAATCCTTTATCTCTAGTTTTGTGTGAGAATTTTTTTCCCCAATCAGTGGGATGTCTTTTTGTTTTTGTAATGTCTCTTTTGTGGTACACAGCTCTTTAACTTCATGTAGTTCCATTTATTTATCCTTGCCTTCACTCGTTGCATTGGGTGTTGTATCTTTAAAGATATCACTGAAGGAAAAAATACTTCTTTTTTAGGAAACACATTTTACTGGTTTACCATTGGCTTACAAAAGGTAATATTTAAGTGTACAATCACCACAGCATTTTTAAACATAGCAGATAATAGTCTTTAAAACTTTATATAGAAAATGGACTATTTTAATGTTTGATTCTTTCATTTTGATTTTTACAGCCTCATTAAATTTTATTTTTTACATTATTTAGTTTATTAAAAATTTCATTTTTCTGGAATAATGGTATATTTTCAATCATTGTTTTTTGCAAGCTACTTTTTGCAGTCTAAATACTGAACCTCCACTTTTCTTTTAAGTACGTTTTGAGTGACTTCAGAGAACTTTGCAGACAAAGTATTCTCAAGATGCATTGAAATATTTGTCATATTATGTTCTAAATAATTTAAGATATTGTAGAAACAATTATCCCACTACACTTCAGAACTTTGAATCCAGTTTTTATACACAACATTTAGGAGAGTTTTGAATTTGACTACAGGAATCAACCATTAAATTATGCTTTAACTTTCTTTTTAGCAATACCTGGAGATGTGAAGTTTTGAGTTCTCTGGAAAAATCTCCATGCCTAACACAGTGTAAAGCCTCAACATGTTTTCAGGGAAGAATAAAGTAATTAAAAGAAAATATGTAGTTTTGCGAAGTCTTATCCCAAAAGCTTCTGAACTTTATAGAAAAGCAAAAAGGGCAGCATTTTTGACATGAATCATGCACCACAGATCTAAATTATACTTGAATTACAGGACATGGCTTTCAAAACATCTGGTCTCTGTTGGGAAGATGGTCTCACTTCATGCAGCTGAAATCCAAATAGAACCTCTATATTTGTGGCTCGTAGAAAAATTGTCATTAAATGTTATTACCCATGAGATTATTTTTCTACATGTTATTTAAGAACAAGCAGTCATATATTAGGTGGCTAAAGTGGTCCCTTCGGTCTAGTTATCTCATCATTTTGTACAGGATAATGTACAGGATAATGAAGATTTAAAAATTATTGGTACAGATATCATTTTTAAGTGTACAGTTTGGAGGTGTTAATGAGAATGACTTTGTCTCTCAACTAGTATGCATCCATCTACATAACTTTTTCATCATTACAGTGTGAAGTTTTGTACACAGTAAACATTAATTTCCCATCTTTCCCTCCCCTTAGCCCCTTGCACCTACCATTCTACATTTCATAGTTATACTATTAGAACAATGTGTAATTTTTGAGAAACTCATACACTGTTCCACAGATGCTGAACCAATTTACATTTTTACCAGCAATGATTGCACATGGGCTCCAGTTTCTCCACATCCTTGCTAGAATTTGTTGTTTTCTGACTTTTTGATAATAGTCATTCCAAAGGATGTGAATTACAAAATAATTTTGGATATGATTTTCTTAATTCTATTGCTAACAAATATAAATTATATATAAAGTAGATATACATAATATAGGCAATTAAAAGCAAAAATGTAAAGCAGCAAGATTTACCAGCCTTACTGTCAACTAGGTTAGGTTAAAATGTTTCTATGTGGGCCTGTCCCTGGTGGTGCAGTGAGTTAAAGCACAACACTAAGAAGCTAAAGCTTTAGCATAGAATTTATGCACAAAGAACTAGGGTACAGGCCAGAGATGCAGGTGTGGTGAGAGGATTCACCAGAGAAAGAGTGGGGAGCAGAACGCCGAATGATCAAGTACAATGCTGAGGGGATTAGTAGGCAGGTCAGGAGAGGTCTGACGCACCATGTGGGTCACCTCTGGGGCAGGGATTGAACTCATGCTGAAGTGGCTTTAGCTTATTGGTGCTGTGCTTTAACCTGCTGCGCCACCAGGGAGGGCCTGAGTTAATGTGTGTGTGTGTGTGTGTGTTTTTTAATCAGTTTTGGAAGATTATCTGCCTTCTTTTTCTTATCAAATATTGTTTAATTATTCTCTTCTTCCTTATAATACTCTACAGGTATGTTAGGTAGTTTTTAACATATCCCATATATCACTTAAGGTCAAAAGTGTATTTTCCATTTGTCTACTAACCCCCCTACTCATCTCTCTCTGTGTTTAAATCTGACCCTAAAAAATATCCTCTATCACTCAGTACTTTTTTTTATTTTGGAGATAAAACAATGTGGCTAATCTGTCATTCACCTCATCTATTGAATTATTATTGATAGTTATTATAATTTCAGATCTTAAGCTTATACTTGTATATTTCAATTTTTTGATGGAATTCTGTATTTTCTCCATTTTCAATGTATCAATTTTGATTACTGTAACAGTTATACCTTAATATTGTAATACATGGATGTCCTGTGGATTTACCTATTTTTATTAGTGACTTTTTCTTCTTTTCCACTTTACCCATAAACCTCCTTATTAAGTCCTTTATTGGTTTAAATGAAGACCTAGAAGGTCTTCTTTTGTGTTATTTTGAACTCTCCCTTTACCTTTCAAGCATGCAGGCTATCAAAAATCTGCCATTTTTTTTCCAGAGTTAGTAAAGACGAACTACAATATTTATAATAAAATGAAGGATTGACATGAATCTACCAGGTTCTGTTGTCTGTAAGACATGTTCTATTTATTGTTTGTCTTTTTGTTTGAGGGATGTCTCTTTTTAACCAAGGAACCATTGTCCCACACAGTGCCTTTCCCTGGATGGGTGTATACACTTGTCCTGCCATTCCTAGATTGCTGAATGTCTCAGGAGAAAAAGTTTTTACCAAATATTGATCTCCTAAATCTGTATTCCCCATCTCTTCTGGTTCTTGTCATTTTTGGACATGACTAAATCCTGAGACATTCCTAGATTGCTGAATGTCTCAGGAGAAAAAGTTTTTACCAAATATTGATCTCCTAAATCTGTATTCCCCATCTCTTCTGGTTCTTGTCATTTTTGGACATGACTAAATTGGTTTTCTGATGCCTTTAGTCATATGCAATTAACTCTGGCTTTTCTTTATTTCTCATGGTGGAATTGACCAAGTAAAAGTTAATCTACCTTAGCTAAAAGCTCTTATATTCAGCACTAATAATTTCATAACTCTGGCTATTCTTTATTTTTGGTGATGCTTTATTCAAATAAAAAATTAATCCATCTTAGTTAAAAGTCTTTATGTTCTGCACTAATAATATCATGAAGATAACATCTTAATTTCTAACAGTTTCATTTTTGAGATTTGTTTTAAATTAAATTTTAAGTTTGTTTTACAGAGTATGAAGTAAAGATGCATTTTAATCTCTTTTCATATGGTCTTTAATTAAACAAGTACAATTCAGCCTACCCTTTTATTCTCAGTGGTGTGTAATGTTTCTGCAGCTATACAGAAAAAGCTTTCTTTATAGGGTGGGTTTGCATCTGTTTTCTTTATTCAGTCTCTGTTGCTTAGTGTCTCCTCTCCGTGTTGGAAATATTTTGTCTTTTGTCTTGAAATATAATAGATTTTTTTGTTCTTAAAAATGTGTTAGTTATTATCTCTCTGTCATGTAAACTTTAAGAAGGTATTTTAAATTTTGTGATTAACTGAAGTTTATGGGATTACATTGAATAAATGGAATACTTTTGAATGACTGAGATTTTGAATATTGCCATGCATACACAGTATAGAAATTTTGTCATTTGTTTAATCAAGTAAATGTAAAATTTTTTATCTATAACATTAATGTTTATTTTTTACTAAACTCCTATTAGGTAACTTTTATTCAGTTATAAATTAGATTTTTTTGAAAATTTTATATTTTAGAACTGTACACATTTACACAAAAATTTAAAGGTATATTATACCTTAAGGAAGGTGGTTTTCCCAGGGAGAGGCTTATCCATTGTGCTCCAGATGTGCTGACCTCTGTGATTGCCCAAAATGTGAGAAACTCACTGCCTAATTTGTGCAGTGGGTGTCTGTGTTTGCGTTTACCCAGAAAGAAAGAAAGAAAGAAAGAGAGTGAGAGAGGGAAGGAGGCAGGGAGGAAGGGAGGAACTGAGTTGAATACTCAACTTTTTTTTTTTTTT
>NW_004567110.1:36994849-37003627 GCF_000260355.1 Condylura cristata
ACAGAGTGGGGAGCAGAACAGGCAGATCAACGAAGCACACTGCTGAGGGGAGCAGCGGGCGGGTCAGGAGAGGTCTGCCACGCCATGTGGTCACTCAGGGGCAGGCGGGAATTGCACTCATGCTGAAGTGGCTTTAGCTTCTCAGTGCAGTGCTTTAACCCGCTGCGCCACCAGGGAGGGCCCTGAATACTCAACTTTTAATATTAATTACTTATATTTTTATGTTGCATTTGTTAGCATTAGGAAGCAGCATAGATGCATTATTATTAACTAAATTTTACATTTATTCATCTTCTTTCTTTTAATCTAATACAACTTTCTTTTCCAGGATTCCATCATGGACACCACGTTACAGTTAATTGTCATGTCTCTGGTTCTCAGGCCATGACAGTTTTTCAGACATTCTTTGCTTTGCATGTTCATGACAGTTTTGAATACGAAACAGACATTTTGTGCAATGTCCCTCCATTTGGGTTTATTTGATGTTTGTCTCATTGTTAGTATAAGTGAAACTATCTTAAAATTAAAGCACACTTCTCTTAATATAGTAGAGTGTAGGTGTCCAACATTACAAATCTCTGATGATGTTCAGCTTGATCCCTAAGTTGAGGTAGAATTTTTCAGGTTTCACCACAGTACATTTATTTCTTTTTTCCCTTTTCCATATTCTTCTTTGAAAACAAGCCACTAAGCAACATCATTATTAATCACTTCATCTGTCAATGACATTTGATCTGTTTTCATTTCTTGACTATTATGAATATTTTTCTTATATACCTTGGAGTCCAGAGATCATTTATATTCATATATTATCTGTGTACTTAGGCTTTTAAGAACTGATCAGTTTTCCAAAGTGATTGTATCATTTTAGGTTCCTATGAGAAGTGTATGAGTTTTCTAATTTCTCTACATCCTTGTAAATATTTTGTCTTTCTATTTTGTCCCATCAATCCTAGTTAATGTGAAATGTTATATGATTGTGGTTTTCACTTGCAGGTACCAACAACTAATGCTGAACTTTTTTCATGGGCTTATTGTCATTTGCTAGCCCTATTTGGAAAAATATCTACTGAGACCTTTGTTCATTTTTAATTTAGGTTGTCTAATATTTTAATGAGCAGGAGGAATCATTTGTATTATTAATGAGAGTTTCATATTGGAGATATGATTTGCAAATGTTTTATTCCATTTTTGTACGCTGTATTTTCTTTCACTTTGTTGATACTATCCTTTGAAGCCACATATCCAATTGATCTACTTTCTGTTTTATCCCTTGTGCTTGTTTTATTTTTATCTGAGAAGAGTTTGTCTAACCCAAGGACAGGAAAATTAACTAACAGATATCTTTTAAGAATTTCATAGTGGGCCCTCCCTGGTGGCGCAGCGGGTTAAAGCACAGCACTAAGAAGCTAAAGCCACTTCAGCATGAGTTCAATCCCCGCCCTGGAGGTGACCACATGGCGTGGTAGACCTCTCCTGACCTGCCCACTGCTCCCCTCAGCAGTGTACTTCGTTGATTTGCCTGTTCTGCTCCCTACTCTGTCTCTGGAGAATCCGCCCCTGCACCTCTGGCCTTTATCCCAGTTCTGTAGGCACAAATAAATAAATCTTAAAAAAAAAAAAGAATTTTATAGTTTTTTTTTTCCCTTATAGCTAGGTCTGTGATTCTTCTGAGTACATTTTTATGTATGACAGGGAGGAGTCTAATTTTACTAATATTTACTTGTACTAATACCATTTGATCAAAAGACTATTTTTATGATTTAATTGTCCAGAGACTCTCAAAATTTAGTAGAGGAGGGCTCTCCCTGATGGTACAGCAGGTTAAGCACAACAGTAAGAAGCCAAAGCCACTTCAGCATGAGTTCAATCCCCACCCCGGAGGTGATTCACATGGCGTGACAGACCTCTCCTGGCCCACCGCAACCTGACCCACCGCAACTCCTCGCAACAGTGTATTTACTCAAATCAGCCTATTCTTCTCCCCGCTCTGTCTCTGGTGAGTCCTCTCACCCCCTGCACCTCTGGCCTGTACCCCATTTCTGTATGCACAAATAAATATTTTTAAAAAATTAGTAGAGGAGTATAGGTGCTTTGGTATGGGTGTGATATGGTAACATATCTGAAGAGGCATGAACTTGTACTTTGACTCTTATTCAGTATTGTAAACCAATGGTACTGCAATAAAAAAGCGCCAATAAAAAAATCCAAAATTCATGATCCATGTCAACATTTCAAATGAAATAATCAGATTTTTAAAATGTCAGCTTTAATGTAATCTAATGAAATATTTATTTCTGAAACACCCAAATCTTTTTCTTGCATCTATTCACTTCCCTGTCTGTCTGTTTCTGTGTCTACCATCTAATTATCATCATCATCTTATGCGATACCACACATTATTGATTACTATAGTTTTGCAATAAGTTTCCAAAATGAGAAGTGAATCTTTCCAGTTGGTTATTTTTCAGAATCATTTTGGCTTTTTAAAGAATGCTTTGCATTTTCATGTGTTTTAAGATAAATTTGTCAATTTCTATAAAACAGCCTGCTGTGATTTTGATAGAGATTTCATTTACTTTCTAGATCAATTTGAGCAATATTGTCATTAACTATATTAAGTTCCCTGATCCATTTCCTTTTCATTTTTAAAAGTCTTCTTTAATCTCCTTCAGCAATGTCTTTATTTAATAGATTATATGTTTTGCATTTGTGTTAAATTTATTCCTAAGTATTTTATTTTTCACTGTCATTGTATATGGAATTGTTTGTCTCATTTCTTGATAGTATATAAGATGCAATTTTTTTTTTGTATATTGTCCTTATGCCCTGTATATCTGATGAAGTTATTATTTCTAAAAATTTTAGTGGGTCTTTCTGATATTTTATATGCAAGGTCATGGCACTTGCAAATGAAGATAGTTTTATTTACCTTCATTTAGCAAAGGCACTATTAATCTCATTATAAAACAGAAAAAAAAGTGAGAATTACAGGGCTCATTTGGGCACTAACAAGAAGTATATCATAATTTGTACATATCTATTTGAGATCAGAGTCATTTTTTTATAGGTCTCTAGCATAATACCAATAAATAAATATTGCAATAATTTAAATTCCAGGAAGAGAATCTAACCCTTTGACTAAAATACATTGATTCTCCATATGTGCTCCTGCTTTGGTCATTCATAATTTGGTTAAACATTGTATATCACTCATAATCATTTTTCTTACCACTGTTCCTATTAACCAAACACTCCAGTTTCTTCTTTTCCCCAGTCTGTAGCAACATCCTTTATATCTTCTGTCCCTCATTAATATGACTACTCTAGATACTTCTTATAAGTGTCATCATCCAGTATCTATCATTTTGTTACTGTTATTATAAAATACCCTCAAGGTTCACAGTGTTGTATTAGAATTTAATGCTGAATACTTATCATTGTATGTATATACCACATTTTGTTTATCCATTCATTCATAATTTGAAAAGTTTGAGTTGTTTTTACCTTTTCACTCTAGTGAACAATGCTACTCTTTACCAAGTGTTCAATTATTTTGAACATATACTAGGAATTGTTGGATCATGTGGTAATTAAAGTTTTGAGGAACATACATACTGTTTTGAGGAATTTACATACTGTTTTATAAATGGCACCATTTTTCATTCCCAGTAATAATGGACAAATATTTCAATGTCTCTACATCCTGGTTAGCAATTGCCATTTTCAGTTTTGCAGTGTGAAAAAACTCTGGAGATTGTTTGCAGAATAATGTGAAGGTACTTAACACAATTGAAGTTTGACCATAAGAAATGATAAAATGGCACATTTTTATGTTACTACAATTGAAAATGTGTAGGTAAAAATAAAAGTTTTTAACCTATAAAGTAAAACAAAAGTCAGAATTCCTAAAGTCAGAAAAAAGCGAAAGTTATTGTTTTTAAAGACATGGTAATATGTAATATGTTCTAGATACGAGAACAACTCTAGTGATTCATAGTTTATTTCTGAGTTATTAATCGATTAAGAAAAGATAGGTTTATAGCATGGTGTATCATTTAGAAATGCAGGATTCTGCCTCCTGTGGTATGTTTCCAAACCTCAACCTACGGGACAGAGTCCTCCCCACGCTTTTTTTTTTTTTTTATTTATTTATTCATATACCCCAGAGATGCTGAGGGTGAGAGGATTCACCAGAGACAGGGTGGGGAACAGAACAGGCAGATCGATGAAGCACACTGCTGAGGGGAGCAGTGGGTGGGTCAGGAGAGGTCTGCCTCGCCATGTGGACTCCTCCAGGGCAGGCGGGAATCCAACTCATGCGGAAGTGGCCTAAGCTTTGTAGTGCAGTGCTTTAACCCGCTGCGCCACCAGGGAGGGCCCTCCCTCCCCCCTCCCCCCCCCACGCCTTTCTATGATCTTTCCCTTCTTCCTTCTCTGTCTTCTCCCTCCCAGTGGAGGGAACATATCCTATTGTTTACAGACAGATTTAGAGCATTTTTATGTCATCTGATTCTTTTTTGTTTCCCTATATTCCACATATGAGCCAAATAAAACTGTATCTGTATTTCTTCTTTTACTTTCTTTAGCTTAGCATATCACTTCCAGTTCCATCCATATTGTGCCAAATGACAGTTCATCTGTTTTGATGGCTAAATAATATCCCATTATTTTTGAATTTGTATCCCATATATGTGTGTATATACATGAACATATACAACTTTTTTTTTTTTTTTGAACATATACAACTTCTTAATGTATTTGTCAGTCCTTGGACACTTAGGTTGTTTCCAAAACTTGGCTATTATAGTGTTGTCATGAATGTAAGAATGCATATATAACTTCAAATTAGTGATTATGTGCTTTCAGGTAGATATTTAGAGTAGACTGCTAGATAATATAGATATATTTTTAATAATTTGAGAAACCACCATTGTATTTTCCATGGAAGCTGAACACATCTACAGTGTATTAAGGGGTCTTTTATGCCCATATCCTCATCAAAAAACATTTAATGTTTCTGGGCTTTCTGGTATGGGTCACTTTCACAAGTATGAGATGGACACTTATTGGGAGTTTGTTTTGCATTTCCATGATGAAAAATGATAATAAGCATTTTTTTAATGTACTAATTTATGATCCTTTGGAGAAGTGTCTATTTATGTACTTTGAGATTGACCATTGGTTACTATAGAACAGATATGTTATTATGCAGACTCCCTAAATATAGTATTAGTGACACTAGGAAGCTCATGCCTTTGTTCTTATTCTGCACTTCAAAATTTAAAATTCCCCAATGATCAGATCTCCTTATTTTCAAACTCAAAATCTTTGAGGTTGTTGAAAAGACAAAAACAATTCAGAGAAGATGAAACTCTGCTACTAGATACTAAAAATGCTTCAGTCATGGTTTCTTAAATCATATAGATATTTAGGAATATTTAAAATATTGTTTGAATTGCATAATGGAACAATGATATCACATTTGTAAAAAAAGAAATAGAAGTCAGAAAAATGCTATTTTCACAGAGGAAAATACATGAAGCAAATACAAATTAAAATGTAAGAAAAATGAAAAGGAGGCTAGTTGAAATGGTTTAGAACAGCTGCCACAGAACACAGAAGAGAAAGCACAATCAGAGGGAGATTTAAACCATTTATTTAATCTTTTCTTTGACTTCATTTATGTATTTTTCCAATAACAGATGGATTAGGAATAACTGTTTCCCCATGTGTCAATGCTTTATATAGTTAAGTGAAGCTCATTTGGGCCTGCACAACTGAGTACTTTCTATTTCACCTGCCAGGTGTTCTTTAACAGTGACTTTCAAGGTTGGCTTTTAAGTTGTCCTGTTTTTTCCTATAATCGGGATCTGGAGTTATGAAAGGGAAAAATACCATCTTTGAAATTTGATCTTGTTCTTGAAGTCACTGACTGAGAACTAGAGGTTACCAGAAAATTTGACTTTTAGAAGATTTGCTTTTTTTTTTTAACTATATCTCTTATAAAATATTTACGAAAAAGCCCAGTATTAACAATTCATATAAATGAGACTGCTGTTTGTGTATCCTAAGATTTTTTCTGCTACATCTACATTTTTACACAAATGCAGTAAATATTTGATATTTCCCAAAATACATGATTTATAGTTAATTCCCTCACAAGTCACTTTTCTAATCATTATATTTCTTTTGTAGTGTTGTAAGTTTTACAACTCAAGTTTATCATACATATATTTCTTGCAACTCAGGTACATCCTACAAGTATATATATATATATATATATTGTAACTAAGAGGCATCATACATGTATTTTTCATTAAATCAATACAAATAAATATCTAGTTTCTACTTTTAGAAAATTTTAACTGCTTAAAAATACTGTTTTGGCTTTTTGAACTTAGAGAGGTTTGCAGAACTTATATGAAAGACGATCTGCATCTCAAATGTATTCTTTAAAATCATATGATAAATAGTTTCATTGTTTTTTTAAAAAAAATACAGCAATTGTATAAAATATTATGAAAATAATTTTTCATGACCCAGAATAATGATATTAGTGTCTTCCTTTTCCTACATATGTTAGCAATATATACAATTTTAAAACCACCTTATGGTTTTTAAAGCCTATAATGTTATTTTTAATCTATTATACATTTATTTATTTATTTTTGGTATACCAATTTCATTGTCCTCAAGATCTCATTTTTATGCTTAGCCCACTTTTTACACTTAGTCCAGTTTGTTTGTTTGTTTGTTTTGGTACTATAATCTATAGTGAATTATCAACTGGTTGTAAGACTATGATGTGGTAAGCGATAACTCATGAATAAACTTAGTGACTCAATGATAGGAAAAAAATCCATTTCGGATACACATAAACAAAACTACTATGGACAAAGAATAAGTTACGATTTTAAAAAGATTACTAAGATGAAGTTTTTAGTCTATTATTTAGGTTATTCTTTCTATAGTTTTAATCGATTGTCTCCTCATTTTACAACTTTTTCAATTTTTTTCATAGTTCATTGTCTACCCAGAGAGTTTTTTTTTATTTTTTTATAGCAGTGATGTTGATTTACAATACATAAAGAGGTTCAAACTTCCTCAAATACATCCTACCACATCACATCATCATCAAAGTACTGGTAAACCTCTACCATAGCCTTTTAGTTCTCTGAGTTTTTCCTGTTTTTTTTTTTTTTAAACAAAAGAGGAAAAATATGTTTGGGTTTATACATTATTGAATTATTGAATTAACTATCATACCAATATTGACAATATCTACACATAACTTTGATGCTTAAGTACTTTTAATTAGCAGTTTTCTCTAAAATTTCTATGCTCACAAACAAACAGATTTATTTACTTGGAACAATACTTAATACTACAATGGAAAGATAACCTCGACCTAGATTCTAAGAAAATTTTCCACTTACAAGACAGTTGGAAGGAACTAAGGCCAAGAAACACTTGCATAGATATATTTAGAGTCTGCACAGTAGGACAGAAACAGTGGAAAGTTTATTTCATATTTCTCCTATAATCTATTATATAATTCAGAGATTTATGAGCTATACAACCTTAACTACTTTTAGGTATACTCTTTTCCATACTACATTTAACATACATTAAATTCTGTTATACTCAGAGTTTTTTTTTTTTTTTTGCCAAAATTCATGTTTTGTTTCACTGTTATGCTGTTAATTGATTTAATATTGTTATTTCATAACATCTGTTAATGTACTTACTGTGGCAGACATAGAATGAGATGACTTGCAATATGTTCTGTCCTTCTGTAACACTTTCCAGTAGAGTGTGTGGATCATGTAGCTTGCTTCTAACAAGTAGAATATTAAAGCAGTAGAGAGATGCCAGATTCTTGATTTGGTTACTCACATAGGAAATGACCTTAATTTTGTTCTATTATATAAAGCTCTGTCTAGCCAACTGGAAAGACATGTATTCTCCTAATAATCTTGAAGAAATAAGTGAACTTGCAAGCAGGTTCTTTCTTAAACAAGTCCCCAGATGAAATATGGCCTAGCTGATTCCTTGATTGCAATTTTGCAAGGCTCTGAAATGACTCGGTTGTATTCTGTACAGATTCCTAACCCAAGACGCTGTGAGAGGACAAAGTTGTATTGTATTAAGTTGCCAATTTTATGGTAACATTTTGTGCAGCAATTCAAAACTAACAACGATGTCTACACAGCCTACATACTAATTTGGGGAAATATATATGTAGATATGTTTTCCAGATATCTGTGAGAATTACTTTACTTGATTCTCACAAATCATTTTGATTGTAGTCAAAATTACAAAATAATTTTGGGGGAATGCATATTTGTATAGACATTTTTTTTTTAAAAAAACAACTTCAAAAGTAAGTTCTCTTAATTTCATATCACCATATTTTCACATATATTTTTAAATACTTATTAAGGTAACATTGGTTAATAACATTGTACATGACTTAAAAACATAGGATCCCACCCCAAGTATGTGTCACTACACCACACCACCACCAAACAACCATAGTCCTCCGCCACAGTTGATTATGTACCTCTTCTCTTTCCTCTCTAGCATTTCCCTCTCTTGTAGCCTCATTAAAAAAAAAGATTTATTTATTTATGCATACAGAACTGGGGTACAGGCCAGAGGTGCAGGAGCAGGGAGAGGCTTCACCAGAGACAGAGTGGGGAGCAGAACAGGCTGGCTGATGAAGTACACTGCTGAGGGGAGCAGCGGGCGGGCCAGGAGAAGTCTGCTGCACCA
>NW_004567110.1:37003727-37006438 GCF_000260355.1 Condylura cristata
GGGCTTCTGTGGTGGCCTGGGGATTAAGTGTCAGCACTATCACTGCTGTGGGCTGAGTTCATTCTATGGCCAGGGGGCTGACCCACATATTATGTAGCAGACCTCTCCTATCTCGCCTGCTGCTCCCCTTAGCAGTGTATTTTGGTCAATTTACCTGTTCTGCTCCCCACTCTGTACCTGGTGAATCCTCTCACCTCCCTAATCTCTGGCCTACACTCCAGTTCTTCTATGAAAAATTAAGTAAAGCTTAAAAGAAAAATTATAAACATTATTTTTGACCATATTTTATTCCTTAGGTTCTCACTAGATACTTAATATGGAGAAAGTTGAAGGGGTCAGTGTAAATGAAAGGGAAACATCCATAAATAACCAAACAAAATTAGTAAAGTGGCAAGGTCTTTAATGTATGAAGTGAGATGAAATGTTCCTCTAATATGCATCTTTTTCATGTACCTTAGTATGTTCCTAAGCTGTCTTCACATATTGTGAGAGTATAGCTTTTTTGTAATGGTCATTCTTTCTGAACATTTTTGCACATATCCATCTAGCTTGGATGATCAGCTTACCTTATTTAATGTGCCTGCTCTTATTGTCCTGGTATGATTGTTAAAGTGTCCCTTTTCACTCTTAAAAGTGTCTGAGTTTGGACAATGCTTATTTTATTGCTTTAGTCAAAGGCAAATCTCCAGATCATTAACTTCCCTCTCACTCAAAGTCTATTAAGAGGGCTGACAGAGTTTTATTATATTTTTTCTTGCCAGTTTTTTTTTAATATTTATCCACAATAATTTTTCTCCTAAGGATTTTTTTGAGCATATCTCATTTTTCTCTCACTATAATGCTGTCTGACAGTTTGAAGAGAGTTCTTCCTTATTGTACACTAGAAAATGGCATAGGCATAACAAACATTATTTTACAGATATGTACCTATTTTCATATAATTAAAAAATGTATTGGCAACATTTGGCCCTGGTTTGGGTAGTTTTGCAACTATTTTCATCTGGAAACTATTGACTTGAACTTGTTGCTGTCATTTTAAAAAATTGACATTTTTACCATAGAGGAATCTAAGAATTTTAATAGTGAAGATTCTATATAATTGATCTGCATGTTAACAGGCTTGAAGAATTAATCTGTAATTATGATCCTAAGTCACAATTTAATAGAAATTAATATTCTATGGTCAGTTTTTTTTTAACTTTTGTCATATGTTCATAAAAATATTAGAAATTGGTCCTTCCCATCCAATCTTTTTCTTTCTGGCTGATTTCACTGAGCATGATCCCTTCCAGCTCCATCCATGTTGCCACAAATGGAATGAGTTTATCTTTTTTAATTACTGAGTAATATTCCACAGGTCAAGTACCACATCTCCTTGATCCAGTCATCTCGTTTTTGACATTTCGGTTGATTCCACATCTTCCCTTTTGTAAATAGTTCAGCAATAAACATAGGGGTGCAGTAGTGTAAAGGATCAGGGAAAAAAAAAACAATTGTAATACAATAAAAATGAAAATATGTGTTTTCTTACATCCACAAATTATTATATGCAATGGGAGTTAATGACAACCAGCTTTTTTATTTTCAGTTAATATTAGCGATATTTATTTCATTTCTTAAAAGAAAGATAATGGATTTTTAAGTAACTTTAATTAATTTTCAATTTTATTGCATTATTTTTTAACATGCTAATTTGCTATGATTTGCATGATACAATTGATGTTGCTAATATGTGTATAGATTCAATATTTTGTAAATATTTGTTTTACTAGGAATATGATAAGATTGCCATCTGCCTATAAAATCATATAGCTCTTCAGCTTTTCTTTAATATTTATTTTTATTTATGCAAACAAGAACTGGACCAAAGGTATAAGGGGTGAAAGATTCACCAGAACAGTGTGGGAAGCACAATAAGCATGTCTATGGAAATACAGTGCTGAGGGGAGTAGTGGGAAAGAATGGAATGATCTGCTTTGATGTGTGGGTCAGCTCCCAGGCTGGGATTGAACTCATACCTCAGTGGCTGATAATAGCTTGATAGTTCTGAGAATTTAACCAGGGACGCCCAGCTCTGTTGTCTTGATTCAGTCAAGGGATCTAGGATTGTTAAAAATTCCAAGGACCTAAATGTTCTTTGTTATTAGATATTGTCACCTAAATTTGAGTAATATATATACTATGGCATAATAATTCAAATTAAATTTGAGCAAATTTAATAACAGTGCTTTATTAATATTTATTATTTTACCTTTTTTATTTATTAATAATACTAACTTGTGATAATACAAATACAGAAAAGGAAACATGAAGAAGAATGTTTCTAATGGCATTACTTGTAATAGACTCAGAAAAAAAGTCATATGTCTGTGAAAGAGTACAATAAAGGGGTTGTGGTATATCCCACTCAGTGGGATTGTACATCAAAGGGAAGCATATTGCTTCCAATGATATTGCTGCAAGGAATCCAATCCAAGAAAGAATATTATACAATTTCTTTCTTATGAAAGTCCAATTCAGGTTGTAAACTCTACTGTTGTAAGTTGGTATAGCCATTCTATTTGGTGAATGACAAACTGATGAGTAGGGGTGTGTAGTGAAATTTTCTTAGCCACTAAATATCTTGTTTCTTGATTTGGATAGTGGTTACATGGATATTTGTGATTTTTTTGAGTTTCTGGTACATACTAAATACTTGATGTTAGTGATTA
>NW_004567110.1:37006538-37058901 GCF_000260355.1 Condylura cristata
AATGATGTAAGACACACACATACACACACACACATATATATATATATATATATATATGCATGCATGCATCTATGTATGTATACACACATATATAATTAAAAAGACGTTCTTTTCTCAAGAAGTGGCAAAACTTCTAAAATAGAAGATATAGTAGCAAAAGAAATAGGTCAGCAATTTTGTTGCTAGTGTAGAGTTTAAGTTATTTTCATAGTAAAAAATAACTGGAAATGCTAAAACAGAAGATCTGTTATAAAAGAAGATTGATGATATGCCACTGGAAGTCATAGAATTCTGACAATGCTAAAAAATTAAAAAAGAAATTAAAACTAATAACAAGAAAAAGAAAGAGAAATGCATTTGATTTTCTAGTCAATGATTCTGCTAAAAACTTGTTGAATTATTTTCAGGGGAAGGGATTACTTTCTCTTCTTCTCTTATAGTTTGAAATGACTTCAGCATTTAGCCTTATGATGATCTTTCATTCATGAGATGCATTCAAAAATAGTAACTCTTAAAAAAGTATCAAAAACAGTCAGTTGAGTCAGTCTGAGTATGTAGTTCAAAACACAGCTGTCCTAGCTCTCATGCCCAGTTTTCAATGTTATGTGAGATAGCTAGATTCTACTATCTAAACAGTGATTAGTATACAGTTAGGATTTAGGTACCATTGGAAGCTAGTGTAAGAAATAGTACAAAAATCAAGCTCTTACCATGTCCAAATGAAGAAAATATGTTGATGATTATGCTAGGTTAACTGTAGTTACAGATATACCTAAACAAATACAATATTTTCTACCTAGTTACTCATTTCAACTAAACAAGATTCAAAATGACAGAAAGAGGCAAAGTCTATATTTGAACCTAAAATATACAGCCCAGGAGAACATCCTGTCAAATAGAAGATGACAGATAATTTCTCTTCCACCAAGTGCATGAAGTAATGAGCTTAAATCTGACTGAAATAGGGCCCTATCCCAAAATAGTCATAAAATCTGTAGCAAGAAACAGGGGCAGCAATAATGTACAATACCTGCTGTGTAAGGGAGAATTGTATCTACAACATTATACAAATGAATGATTACTTTTCCATATTTTTAAAGTATTAATGTTATGACTATATCCAATAGATTATTTGTTTAAAGAGAGAATGATTTTACAATACCAAATAATCAAAAAAATGTGTTTGCACATCTGAGTTAGATCTATCTTTTGTTATTTCTTCCTATTGAAGTTTGTTAAATCTCCCATGTATCTACAAGATGGGGTATTTTCAATTTGTGCAGGGGATATACTAAACTTTTCTGTATAATTTCAAATGTAATATATGTGCTGCCAAGACAAACACTGCACTTTCAGTTTGGAAGGACCTTTGATAACTATCTGTAAGGGAAGTATTTTAAATATAGAATTCCCCTGTATTTATTAGAATCTTTTCTAAAATTTTATTTTTGTATAAAAATATATATGTACTCAAAGTATGTAGCTTGATGTTTTAATATACATATATGTAATGAAATGATTATTACACCCAAACTAACTAACCACTATTATTTATTTATTTATTGTGAGAGCATTCTCTTTGGGAATTTCTACTCTGTGGTACATTATTATTAATTGTAGTTAACACATTACTCATTCGGTCCCTGGGATTTATTAATAGAATTGCAATCACAATTAGCAGCATCAGATAATTATGTTAGGAAACCTCTTAAAAGGGTCATAGCATAAATCTCTATAAGGATACAAATATATATTTTTGATAAGTAATGCGCTCATATTAATGGATGAACTATATGTTTTAATCCAGCTTCTTCCTAGTAGACACGAAGTGAACAAATCGAGAAAGAGCAACGGACTGTCTTCTTGCTTCCATGGATCCTGTTGTCCCTGAATCATGCCGGTAATGTCTCAGTTCTGTTCTTTTCTGTCTCATGTTGACCCATGTCCATTTATCTGAGAATGAACCTCTCTTTATATTAAATTTGAGAGATTTTTATGGAGTTCTCAGTATCTCCAACTGTAATTATTCAATATTTGGGAAACTGGTAGTAGATTTTTTATCAGTTGAGTTTATTTCAAAGCACACTAATGAAAATGCTATGGATAGGAAGAAGCAGGCTGTCAACCAATATGTGCATTTTAATTAAGTGTGCTGCAGCTGTCTGGGATTGTATTCATGTCTAGGCTTCCATTTGTATAAGGGCTAACTGTTTTAACATTTGTTGCAGAGAAGACAATTTCTGACCTGAATGGTATTTAAAGGATCTTCATGTATTATGAAAAATAAAACAAACAGTGACTATAAAATCCAATCCATTCTATCTTTATTTCCTGTATCAATTATAAATACTGCTTTATGTAGCAACATGAGGCTGTAACATTTGTTTGTCTTCTCTAATTGCATAAAGTGGGGATCTCTCTGTTTTGTAACATAAAAATCTTAACCTCTGGAAGCAAAATTGTTTATTAAAGATCAAAAGAACAGAATAAATCAACTGTCACTTTTCCTAATCTATACTTAATAATTATGATAATCATTTAATAGGTTATAAGACTAAACTTTAAACATATATTTTGTGTAATTCTAATAACATTTTGCAGGATTTCTGTTTTTCCTATAGTATGTATGAGAGAACTGAGGGTGAAAGTGATTCAGTAAATCTGATTATATAATTCATTCAATAACTAGTTACTGGTCACTTAGTGTGTATTGATTACTAGAGTGTAAGTATGTTGGTAGGTGCTAGATATAAGTTAGTGAAACACATAGACATGCCTCTTGTCGTGTGTGGTGCTTTAAAAGGGACATAGTGTTTGTCAGTATAAAACTGAGTATGAACTCCAGTCTTTCTGTTCTCCACTTGAGCCTATTTCTAGTTATATAGCACTTTCTGAGTGTGTACAACTCACCATGTGGCCAAATTTATTAAATTTGATAGTCATTGCTTTTATTTATCTGTGATATAAAGATTATAGTAATATTTGCTTTATAGAATTTTGTGAGACTTTACTAAGTATATATATAGTAAAGAAATGGACACATTTTAGTGCTTAGTAAAAAATTATATTCACACATTTTATAAAACCCAGTAGATGGGCCCTCCCTGGTGGCACAGCAGGTTAAAGCACAGAACTAAGAAGCGAAAGCCACTTCAGCATGAGTTCATTCCCTGCCCACCCCAGAGGTGATCCACATGGCATGGCAGACCTCTCCTGACCTGCCACTGCTCCCCTCAACAGTGTACTTCATTAGTCGGCCTGTTCTGTTCCCCATTCTGCCTCTCATGAAGCCTCTCACTGCCCCTGCAACTCTGACTTGTTTCCCAGTTCTGTATGAATAAATAAATAAATCTTTAGAAACAAAAACTAAAACAAAAAAAGCCCGGTAGAGTGCTGGAAGCTGTAATCCATCTCTTTGCTCAGGACCACCTAGATTCTATACTGCAGTCCAGTTATCTTTAAAACAATTGAGACTTCAACATGTCTACTTGTATTTTTCCTGTTGGATGAAATATAGGTTCATCTTCTGTTCAACCCCCATTAATCAGACTTTAGTTATATGGCCATTGCTTAACTAAGGCGAGGCTGGGAAATAGAGTCTTGATTCTATCCAAAATGATAAAGCATCAAACTTGAGTTCTTTCAAGCTACTGCCTAGACTCACAATATAGATACAAATGGAGGACAAGAGGCTCTGGAAAAAGTGAAGGGCTTTATTACAGAGCAGACAGGTGATGTGAGCTCTGTAAGTGAATCATTCTCTTGCTTTTCACTTCCTATGTAGGTGCAAACATATATGTCTACATGGAAGCAGAACACAAAGTTAGACTCTGTTATAAATGGCAAACCCAATGTTTATGAAACACCTACCTTACAAAGGGACACCTAACAAAATTTGCCCAAATTTTGTCCCAGAAGAAGATATTTTCATTCATCTAGTTGGGAAGCAACTCTGTTCATTGCCTTGGAGGGAAAGTCTATTTCTATTTCCCCAGGCTTTCTCCTACACATTTTGGAAATGAGCATGAAATAAAAAATGCACAGAAACATGAAGGAACTATGGAGTATAATCTCATTATACATTTTGGGGGGCTGTGTGATCAGGTAAACATCAGAAGTATGGGATTAATTCTAAGGAAGCAGTGGAGAGCAGTTGTTGTGAAAAACTAATGCAAATGTCATATCCCATAGGAATTTACAGTGTGGCTTATTTATTTATTTCTGTATTTGTCCTTTTTTAAAATTGCACTATTTTTATGGTGTTAACATTCCTTTGCAACCCAACACATGATTTCAGAATGCAGGCAAATTTACAGTGAGGTTTAAATTATGTCCCTACCACACTGTTTGAGAACTACTGATCTTGTCATTGCATGTATCCCTAGTAGATTTTGTATCAATCTACTCCACTTTCTTAATTTGAAATTTCAGCCTAAGAAGCATGTATTGAACACTCATCCAGTTCCCAGCATTGTATTGTATTAGGTCTGAGAAAATCACAGTAAGTGAAATGCAGGTTCATCTTTCAGTGGCAGAAGAACTCAGTCAACACAATTGGCTCAGTGACACAATTATAATTTATCTTAATTGTGGTTTCTGCTTCTGGCCTATTCATGTCACTGCTTGACATCTCTGTCGTTTGGCTGTTAGCCATTTTTATAGTAAATTATACAAATTTATTTCTAATTTTGTCTTCAAACTTCATTGAACATGCCCCTGCTTGCTGAAATCCATTCCTATCTCTGCCTGATTCTGACCAAGTTTGAACAAACCTAAGCCTTTTATTTGCATAGCTGAATAAGTTGCCTGAATCATAACAGAGTAAGGCCGGTGTGAGCTTCATTTGTGCAATATATAAATATTGAAGTTTTCTATGGGTATTCATGGTACTTTCTCTATTTCCTATTAATACATATTATTGACAAATAAAGTCCTTTCCCCACCTTTATCAAAGGTTATACATTCTGATTTTCATGTCTTTCCCAGGTTTCATTTTAGTGATTTAATTCTTTCTGCTGGTGTAGCTTACTGCTTCTTCTGCCTTCTAGTGCAGCTACTCAGTTTCTTTCCTGCTCACATCAATGCACAGCCTTTTGAAATTTTGAAAGAATGACCAACAGTGACCAACAGCAAGGAGTAGTTTGTTATTTCTTACTTGACTCCCCTCACTACTCTTTTCAAATTTTGTATATCCATAAGAAGATGAGCAATATATGACTTTCTCTGAATACTTACTATGCATAGGTTAGAAATCAGATTCAATGACACTATAGAGAAAAAAAAACATGACTTTGTAATATTTTTGACAGAGTTGGAACATAAAAATGTCTGAGTATATAAGTTTTATATTCTGTGCTCTGTGGAATGATGTACAATTAAGAATAAGTTTACCTATTCTTAAGTTTACCTATTCTAAGTTTATGAGGATTCACCCTCTCTTCTCTTTACCATTAACTTTAGACATCCGGCTGCATAAGCCGTAGAGTGAGGTTAGGAGATGTAGAGTTTGTAAGGAGAAATGAAATGGGAAAATAAAATGTAACCTTCATCCAGTAGAAAAAGAACGTTTTAGTTTGTTTGTCCTAGTTGTAGGATACATAACAAAACAGATTTGTGTAACTTACATGTATAAGTAAAGTAAAATAGGCATGTTTATCATTAAACATTAAATTAAAAATTATGGAGTTGTGTTGGGACTTGCATGTTACTTATGGAAAAAGGAACCATTGGTGAAGGTCAGATTTATGGTCAAGAAGTTTATTACTAAGAAGTAAATTAAAGGAGTGGGAACAATCTATGGCCTTCCAGTTGAAAGTGCTTTGCAGTTGTTGAAGCAATGGGAGTCAGAGATTGCTCTAAAGTTTTTGGCAATTGCTTATCATTTGTAGATAGAAGGAAATAACTCACAAAACATAATGAGAAAACATTAAGGATTGATTTTTGATTTTTTTTTGTCAAATTTTTTTAAAGATTTTTATTAAAAAAAATCTTTATACAGAATTGGGGTATGTATACAGAATTGGGGTACAGGCCAGAGGTGCAGGAGCAGTGAGAGGATTCACCAGAGACAGAGCCCAGAACAGAACAGGCAGATTGGCAAAGTATACTGCTGAGGGGAGCAGCGGGCAGGTGAGGAAATGTCTGCCAGATATGTGTATTACCTCTGCAAGGGGCTTGAACTCACTGAAGCGGCTGCAGCCAGCTTGCAGTGCTGTGTCCTAACCCATTGCTCCACCAGGGAGGGCCCTGTTAATAGTTTCTGATATAAAATCAGGATAAAATTTAGTGATGCAATGACTATCTGTGTTACAATATTTACAATCATATTTGGAAAATGGATATGCACATTCTTCAAACTGATCCTAGATAATTTTTATTCTAAGGAAATAACATTTTTATTTAAGTCTGATATTTTTCTTCTTCCAGATTGCCTGGTACTCTGTGCTTTTTGTAAGCTTCCTGTACCACCTCACTCACACAGAAATGTTTCCCTGGGTGGGACAACCAAATACTGTGTACTCGACTAGTCTTAGGATTCTGAGTACTTGTACTAGTCTAGGTCATCCTCATTTTTATTTTTGCTTAATTTGGTTCAGAACAAGTTTGTATATAGCTTTAAATACTCAGTTTGAAAATGGTTAAAAATTGAATCTAATCTTAATCTATAATTTATCCATGTTACCACAGTCCTCTGATAATGAGCTAATTATTTCATTTCTAGTGGCTGGTCAGGAACAGATATATGAATTCTTTGCTAGAGGGTGGAAATTAGATTGCTCATTTTATTTACTTATTATTTCTACTTATTAAATAAACCCATTCTTGGAAATCCTTTGAGGGCACACAGGCAAGCACGTTCACTCTAAATGACATTTAATCTACAAAATTGGTTTAACATCTTTCCCTTGTAGTAGAGAAAATGTGCCAAAGTCAAAAACCTAACTACGTTTGTGTTAACATGCAAGGACTGTTAGCATTGATGGTGCGCAGGTTAGGAGTCTTGAACCATGGAGATCTTTCTTCAAATCTGCACTAGCACCTTTGAACATTCCTGATGACTGATGAAACTCGGAATTTTCCTTTTTTAATTATCAAAAGACCTCCAGCTAAACAGACACCTCTTCCAAATGTTGTGTGAAGTGTTTAAAATCTCTAATGCCCCAGTGACTGTACCAAGGCAATTGCACTTATTTCTGATGCTCCTATCTGATCATAAGGCTCTAACTCCAGCTCCTCTTTAAAAGAGAAACTTACTCTTTATCCTAAGAGACATATTTGTGTGAGGTTTGTGTTATTACAGTTGTCCATTTTAGTAATTTTGACTGACACAGATAAGGTACTAGTATTTTGAGAAGTGAATCAACCTTCCTATTTTTTCTTTTTCATATTAAGAAGACAAGCAGAATAATCATTCATTCTGAAATATACTTTAAAGCATTTACTATACTCCAGTCTAAGCACTGGAGATACACCAATAAATACACTATGTCACTTTCTGTATAAAATGTGGTAGGGAAGAAAAGCATTAAATAATTATAATTATTTTTTTTACCATTCATCAAATGACTTTTCTTTATTAGTTAATATGTTCAGTTCTTTTAAGATGTGAACATACTAGATGAATGTAAGGAAAAATTGTGCCGCTTTGGTTTTGATAGTAAACTGATAATTCAGCAGGGCTACTCAGTGTAAAGATTAACATTTAAGGTTTTTTTAAAGATATCATAGCCCAACATAATGGCAGACCCATTAGCAAGTGGTAGAATGGCAGGAAATGGCCATTATTTTGATTTCACCAATGTTCCACTCCATTGCATGGTCTTCCACTAAACATTTAGACCCTCTTCCCATCATATATAACACAAGCCAGAGCTTCATTTTTATAGAGCCCATTCTTCAGACTTCTGCTCAGTTTAATAGCCAGCTAGTACTAAAATAATTCTCAGAAACTCTTTCAAAACCATCTGCCTATGATTGAAACAGAATTGATGAGTTCATTTTGGACAAATCTGGAATGCTGTTTACATTTTAACGAGATATACATCAACTATAATTAGGCGAGACCACCGTACTTACAAGGTGTGATGAAGCTGAGCTGTCTGTGGACAATATAGAGACATTCAGACTGAATCATTCACGTAAGGTGATCTTTTTTTTGATGGAAGAGGGAATTTTCTCCTTATGTTAGGTTGATACATTTTCTTAACTTTCAATTTCACTTTGCCTATTTAGATATAGCTATTCTTCTAATACCTTGACATTTTTGGAAAGGCAAAATCATATTTTTCATTAGTTTATTTCACTTTTAGTATGGTAGCCACTTCCACAAGTAGAATCTTTAATATATTACTCTGAATACCAAACCAATGAAGTCAAGTAAAGGAAAGGTAAAAAGAATCAGCTGTTCCAGGCTCCTTACTAATTTGTCTGCTGTCAGTAGTTTTTATTGTTGCTTTAAGATTGCCACACTGACTAAACTAGCATGGCAAAAAATTACAGCATCTGGGCATTCAACCAAAACTCACATGCTGTCATTTAAACTGACTCACCTTGTGAAAAAGATTTGCTTAAATGATTTTTTTTCTTAGTGCAAAAGCTCAAATTTGTCCAAAAGTCTTGTTACTTTGGTTGATTATTTTAGCTCTTGCAAATTTATTTATAACAACATGTACAATCATTTATTGTTGTTTTCCTCAAGGCAGGAATAATTGTACTTACTGAGTTAGGTTATCTCACTTTTCTACTGACTTGACCTCTGTACTGTAACTACATGTAACTGTCTCAATGATTGTTCTCTCTTGGGCTTTAAGTTTAATCATGTGACCATTTTTCTTAAGGGGGAGAAAAACATAACAAGTAAAACTGTACATTCGCCAATTAAGTATGGGCTTAATTTTTTAAATTAAAATATAATATCTCTTACATTTTGGCAGATGAGAAAAGAGTTAGGATTAAGCTCCACTTACAAGAAAATCAAGAAAATGTGACTTAAATTTAAAAAAACTTAATAGTTTTTATTTCAGGTCTCAGTGCAAAACTGAAAACTGAAGAGGGTGAGAGGAAGAGGAATCATTTTGCCAACTTTAACGTCTAAGGTTACTATCTCCCTACTTAGAAAGTATTTGCTGCATTTTGTAATACTACAAAAAAATCATATTTTGTTGCTTAAAAATCTTAATTAAACCTTACTGATAACTTGAAAATTTCAGAAGCTTCCCTGTAAGAGGCAATTCCTTTGGCTAATTTATATGCTATTTGCATCACTAGAAAATCAGTCTCCTGTTTCTATAGTAGGCTGACACAGACAACAAGAGAGAATCATTCTCTCTCTCTTTCTCTTTTTTTTAAGATTTATTTATTTGTACATACAGAACTGAGGTACAGGCCAGAGGCTCAGGGGTGGCGAGAGGTTTCACCAGAGACAGAGTGGGGAGCAAAACAGGCAGATCGACGAAGTACACTGCTGAGGGGAGCAGCCGGCGGGTTAGGAGAGGTCTGCCACGCCATGTGGTCACCTCCCTGGCAGGCGGGATCCAACTCATGCGGAAGCGGCTTTAGCTTCTCAGTGCTGTGCTTTAACCCGCTGCGCCACAAGGGAGGGCCCTCTCTCTCTCTTTTTTAAGATTTATTTATTTATGCATACAGAACTGGGGTACAGGCCAGAGCTGGAGGGGCGGTGAGAGGCTTCACCAGAGACAAAGTGGGGAAGCAGAACATGCCGGCTGACAAGTACACAGCTGAGGGGAGCAGTGGGTGATCAGGAGAGGTCTGCTGCACCATGTAGGACACCTCTGGGCAGGGTTGGAACTCATACTGAAGTGGCTTCAGCTTTTTAGTGCTGTGCTTTAACCCCCTGTCTTTTTAAAGTTTGATATTTTATGTTTTGTCTTTGCAGGAATGACTAACAATACTGTATTCTAATTAAGTGAAATTCCTAAGACAGGCACATGGTCTGAATGCATGCTTGCTGCTTTATTGCCTTATCCATTTTTAATAATTCTCAAAGCAGTATCTTTTCATTTCTTCTGTTTACATGTACTCCTTTATCCTGATCTCCTACTTTGTAAATCTTATTTAAGGAAATAGCTATCCCCTTGGTTATAAAAAAAAAAAAATCTTGTAACATAATCATTCAGTGGTGCTACTCTGTGCTGATTCTACTTTCTCATTCTGGTGAATTACTGATTAATTTTTAAACCAAATCAGCTTTTTCTTAATTTATCTATTTGACTACATATGAAGAAACACTACTACTTAGCTGTGTAATTAAATTATATTTTTCATCATAATGCATCTTTTCATATTCTTAAATGCAACAAGTAATGGGATTTATATTGTTTTTATTCAGACAAAATCCCCATTATACTTTCCATTTTACACATAATTATCTCACTCCTGGTGTTCTTTTTTTTAACCACACACTATTTCTGTCATTTATTATTTATTGAACAAGCTGCTTTTTGCAATTCACAGAGAATTAAAATGAATCAGTAAAATTTGGAAATGTTAATCCATTACAATTTGTAAACGGGTCACATAGTAAAGTAGAATCATCTATTTACTTTGTGAAATATTCAGAATCTCAGAAATAATGGTTTCAGGTACAAAGAACAACACAGAATTGTTTATTTACTATCCTTGCCTGACTATAACATTTGATTCTTAATTTGACATGCGAACATCTTTCTACCATGCTTCTCTTATGGTTTTCTTATTTGTAATGGAACAAATGTATAATTGAAAGGGAGAAAAACTTTGCTATTTTTTTGTTCTATGGATATTCTCCCTAACAGAATGAGAAACAATATAATGCCAAAAAAGAAGAACATGCAAATATCCATACTAGCCATATAATCTATTTTTTTTTCCTTTGCCCTCTGTGCAAAGGCAGCAAGCCCTTAGATATTCATAAAATAGAGATTTTTGATGAGTTTGATGCAGAAATTTTCAGTCTGTTGCTGTTGTTTTTGGAAAACAAAGATTCTCACTTTATTTTGAAGAACTTCAAAAATAGCTAATCTTTTATTTTAAATATATTTTTGTTATTTATTTTATTTGGGGGTTACATTTTTACTCCTCCATTTGCACATGTTTCACTCACCTTCCATCAACTCCCTCTGCCCTCTTACCAGTAAGTTTTAATCCCATCCCTCATCGCCTTCTCCTCCACTCAGTTCCCTTTTCCTCCACTTTGATAATAGGTAAACTGGAATGACCATTGCCATAGGCTGATGGCAATGCTGTTAAGAATTCATGATGAGAAAAGGAATAGGAGGATTAGCAAAAGATGTAGTGGACATTGAAGAACACATTCCTAACCATTTCCAATTTTAACATCTACCATGTATTGTTTGAATCACTAACTTGCCAATACTATTAAATTCTGGCTGTTTCAGAGCTCTTCTACAAGAACCCAAATTAAAGTAGGTTTTGTATCTTCTATGTTTTTGTTTTGTGTTGCTTGATAACTATCAATTAACCTCTTCTACTAAGTGATAGTATTGATGATTCCAGTCTCTTGGAATATTTATGAGGGTTGTATAAGACAATACATACATAATTTCTAGTCAGAAGAAGACATTGGCTATTCCTATTAGTATAATGTTTTTGAACATTTATGTTGTTTTTCATAACTGTAAATGGATTACTAACTCATGTTTAAGACCTGAAAAACATATATATATAAAAAATATGCTAAACAATCTATGAGAGGAGAAAATGTATGTACCTCATATATACATTTACCAAAGGACTAATATCCAAAATTTTCAAGAAAACATACAAATTACCAAGAAGTGAACAAATAACCCAATCAAAAATGAACAGTAAAACTAATTAGACATTTCACCTGAGAAAACTTAGAGACGGTCAATAAGCACGTAAAAAAATGTTCATCAACTGTTATTATGGCAATGAAAATCAAATCCAAAATGATGTGTTATCTCACACTGTGAGAATGGCCCAGATGAAAAAGACCCAACGTGTTGATATATAGCTACCCAAAGAATGCCAAAATACTAATTTGAAGGGATTCATGCATTCTCATGTTCATTGAAACACTATTTAAAATAGAGCATTATTTGGTAGAAAGAAATTCATGCTTCAACATGGATGAATCTTGAAAAAAATATTAGTTGCATGAAGCCAGTCATAAAGGGACCACATATTGTATGATTTCATAGATATGCAATTTTTAGAACAGGCAAATCTATGAAGATAAAACATAGTGTTCTCTGAGGACTAGCAGAAAGTGGAGAGTAGGGAAAAACCTCTAATAAGTATGACATTTGTTTTTGAGAGAGAAAAATATATTATAAAATTATGGTGATAGTGGTGCAACTCTAAGAATGCCAAAAAACCCTACTGAACTAAATTATTGGACCAGTAAATCATGTGATATATGAGTGCTATTAATTAATGAATGCTGTAAAAGATGATGATTATTTCTAGAAAATATTATATAGTTTTTTACTATGTAAATATCATTGAATAATATTAAACTATCACATTCTAATTTCACTGTTTAATTTTCTCTCAAAAATGTAAGCACTGCTTGAGATATTACAATAAGATTTTTCATGTTTTCATTCTTTATTCTCTATTAGTAAAAATAAATTTGGAATTTGGGATATACAAAACTAACTTATTCATCCACATGGAAATGTAATGAGTTAAACTCACTTAAAATGGTACAAAAAATAGAAAAATTGGTGAAAATATATTTGTTTAGCTATTTGTTATAAGCTAATTATCTAATTACTGATTTAAGGACTTATTGATCCTACTGTATTCTGAGTCTTTAAAAGGAAAAGTCACCCTTTCTCCATTTGGTGGACTTCTGAGAAGGAAGCAGGACTATGACGCTTACTACTGGGTGGTCCTTATTTTCACCACTCCTGACGATTTCCTTGTGCAGGGTTTTTACCTTAAAGATGTGCTTTATAGTACCTAAAATGCTTCATAAAAAAAAAAAGTCATTATGTTTGGGATTCAATCATAGAACTCTGGAATATGTTTGGTTTCCAGAGAGAGTAGTGTGTTGCTTCCTTACCACTAATTTCATGTTCTTTGCACATATAAGAAAGTGTAAAGAATTAGCACAACTTGTTTGCTCTTCCTTGTGCAAGGGCTTAACTTCAACTGATACAGAGACACTATGTTGCCCTTATCAGTCAGGGTAGACTGATAAGACTTGAGAGTGTACCCTGTTCCAGTTTCAACATTATCTCTAGTGTTTCTTTGGGCTGTATCAGCATAGTCTCCAGAGATAAGTGCTAACTTACAGTGTGTGACGCATCAGCTAAGTAATTGTAAAAATGAATGAGTGTTGCTGTTTATGTTTGGATACAGACATATCCACAATTGTTACATGAACAAACCAATATTCAAATAAAAAATAGATTTAAGCTAGGTTGTAAGGAACTGCTAATGCTTTTAGCAAGAACCATTATTTTTCTTTATTTGACACAAAGCCTATTTGAAATTTCTCTTCTATTAATTATGTGCTTTCTCATCTTCATCTAATATAAAGCTAGATAATAATTTAGTTTCATCTTAAAGCATAGTACCAAATTTGAGTTAGTCTGTAATAATTGCAGACTGCATTTAAAGTGGCTAAACTACTGTTATTTATTATCAGACAATTCATTGGGGGGGGTGGGGAAGGACAATATTATTTTGAGTTTATAATTTTATTGTTAGAAACTTTGATCTATTATTTCATCTGCTATAAGTACTTCTTTATCCAATGAAATCTTATAGATAGCATAAATATTTGGGAAGTTTCAAAGGGGTGTTTTAGTGATAACCTTGATATTTTTCTATAGAAGACAATGCAATAAAAATTTGGGAAAATGATGTGGGAGAGTTCTCAAAATCATGCAGGCATGTGGAAGCAAAGCAAGGATTTATAAAAGCTATTGACAGTTATAAAGAAATCTTTGTGACTAAGGAATTCACGATTTTAATAGATTTTTTTAAATGTGGTATTCTTTCCTCTGGGAAAGTGAAACAGGAAGAGAAGAGTATACATAAGTGAATAATTTTTTCCTGGTAAGAATATTATCTGAAGAAAATACAGATTTTTGATAAAACTCCACCCCAATTTAAAGTGAGTTATAGTCTTAATCCACAAATAGTTTGATAGTCACTATCATTATCTACTATGTAGAATTTAACTAGGATAAAATAGGCTTTCAATTATAACAAGTGCATTAATGTGGTTATAATTTAGCTATCATTTCCTTTATCAAATAGATATATGGGAATATTCATGAGTTAGAGTGACAGTATGAAATAGTGACAATTTGACTTAGTGAAAAAAGTTAAAACATTCAGTATTTTAACTACTAGTAGAACATTACTTTTAAACAATCCTTACCACTTTTCTTTTGTAAAGATAGTTCTATTTAAATGCATAATTTACTTAAATTTATTAAATTTAAATTTAATTTATTTAAATATATAATTTACTTTACTGAATTTATATTCAGTGTAAAATTTATAGTATTCCATAAATTAATCAAGTTATATAACTATCATGATTGCTCTTAGAAGATTCCCATCACTCACAGGTTAAATTAGCCCTTCCTCAGAAACAGACACTCCCCATTTCACTCCAGTCTTCTTAGAGCTAGCAAATACCAATCTACAATCTCAAAAATGCAAAAATGGGCTAGTCTAAGTATTTCATCTTAATGGAATCATATGATATAGTAACTTATGACAAGTTTTGTTTTTTTTTCACTCACACAATATTTCCCAGTTATTTGTGCTATAGTATGTATTAGTACTTCATTTTTTAAAGATAGGTTCATATTCTATTGTAAGGAGATATGTACTGGCTTCCTGCAATGCCATAATACATTTGCACATATTCAGTAGTACAAAACAAAAGAACATTTATTCTCTCTTAGTTTTGGAGAAGAGAAGTCTGAACTCACGGTGTCATCACCACAATACTTTCTCTGAAGCTTGAAAGAAAACTTCTTTCCACCTTCCTAGGTTCTGGTAGCTTCCAACTGCAAAGGCTTGTAGGTGTTTCACTCTACTGTATATCCTTTTCACATGATCATCTCTGTATTTCTTTTCTATATTTCTTTTCTTCTCTGTATTATTTCTGTATTTCTTTTCTGACTCATAGGCCATACACAATTCATTGGATTTATGGACCGCCCTAATCCAGTGTGATTTACTTTTGATCCTTTAATTACATCTTCAAAGTCTCTCTTTCCAAAGAAGTTCACATTCTGAAGTTCTGGATGGATGTGAAGTTTAGGGGGAAACACTTCATCCTATTACAATGTGCCTTGTTTCAATCTAAGCTATGTGATCTGCTGAGTTTTTTATTTCATTCATTGTGCATAGTTATTCATATACTCAATTTGATGCGGCACGGTCATCATACTTTATTCATGTATAAAATGGTTTCCTGTAGTTCTTTATATATTTATAATCACTGTTTTGAATGTTTATTGGCTACATCTGATATAGGGACCCTCTTAAAGTTGTTTCTGTTAACTTGGCTTTCATTCCTGTGTGTGAGTCAAATATGTTTTGTTTTGTTTTGTTTTGTGTGTGTGTCATAATTTATTTTCTTTTTTGTGGAAAACTAGATATTTCAGATACCATAACAAGACATTAACCAAATTCTATACTTTGTTTTCTTGGGTCATATTGTATTTTGTTGTTATGTGTAATAAATTACACAACTAGTAAAGATAGTATATTTCTAATTCTGTTTCTTCTTATGTGACTCCTTAGAAAGTAGCCTTGGGCATGCTCTGCCACCTAACTTCTTCTTCCAGGAACGATGATGATTTAAATTTGAACTGAGTTCTCTTTGACTGCTTGACCTAGTATACCCATTCGTGGAAAAAGAAGTGAAGGTCTAGAATTTTTTGGCTCACTCTAGAGTAGGATAGTGCTTCCCTCCTACATGTGGGGTCTGGATAGAGGAGGTAAACTACAACCTTTTGAATGTTCTCACTTGGAAAATGTGTTCTTCCGCATAGATTTGGTAGACATGAGAATTATGGTGTCTTGCCATCTCCGGAGGAAAACTGAAGCCTAGATGAAGAGCAGATGACAGGAGTCTGTTCTTGACTGTACCACTTAGAGTAAAACTTCTAGCACATTATCTTGCTAGAAGAAAGGCAGTAGGTGAGGCCTCCAGTGCCACAGACTCTCACTGTTTTTAACATTAATTTAATAGATTTTCTTGAACAAATGTTTCTTCATTTGTTCTGTTTTCTTAGGTCAATTTCCAGAGATTTTAAGCTATTGCTGTTATTTTTTTTATTTTTAAATATTGTAATCACAATAGTGTCAATGAATTGAGATACCACAATTCTACATACTCTGTACTCGTAAAAACAAGAAAAATATTTCAAAATTAATGAAACTTCCTCTACTCTTTATAATCTAAAACTTCTATTTCAGCCCTACACTTACAAAAATCTTTTAGATAAGAGTCTATTTTCTTGATCACTCTTTTCAGAACTTTAATTTCTTAATACAATGAAATAAATTTCTTTCAGTACTTCACCAAAGCTATTCTTATGAAGGTAAGTACATTCTTGAAGTTGTAAAATTTAATGATTCATTCTTCTGCATAACTATTTAGAAAGCCTATCCATATTTACTTTTAATATTCTTTATTCTCTAAGTAGTTTTTGAAGAATCATGTAGGAGAGAGGTTTCTTTTCCTGAACTAGTTGGGTAATACTGTCTTTGATGTTAAATGCAATGGACCACGTCTGACTAACTGCATGTTTGTGTACTGTTCCCAGGGTGTTTATCTTTCCCACACTGAAGTCTAATCTAAACTTGTATTTTTAGCTTTTAGCCAAACTTTACAGTTTTAAATGGGCTCTAAAATGTGGGCATTTTTACTATCAGAAAAAAAAAAACCACACATCCTAAATAAAGCCATTTCAGCTGCAAATTACCTATTATGAATGAGTGAATGCATCCTTTTGAGTGAGTGATGAACATCATAGAAATTAAGTTTTTGAGTAAGAGTATTTGCTTTCAACAGGATGCAAGCTTTGCTGTCAAATTATGTGTGTATATACACATTTTTTTCTAAAACTAATTTATTTTTCTATAGTTAACATTTTAATCTTGTTAGGGGTCAATGCCCATTTTTTGCTTTATAGATGGGTTCCAACAAAGAGATGAGTATCTGTTTCATTATCATAAAAATTGTATCATTTCGTAGTGTAGAGAGTAATGAACTCAATTTGATATCTCAAGAGATCTATTTTTGGTACTAACATTGGCTTTTCTGTGGCTTAGACTCTAGATATTTTAAACTCTCATTCCTTATCTGCGATTTTATACAATGCATGAGCATTATGTATTATTTGCTATCAGTTATGTTTTGTCATAGAGTAAAATACTATTCACATGATGATTTTTCTTTAGAGAAATATAGGATGTAAAATGCAAAAGTTGTGAGGAACCAGGTGAGAGAAAAATACTTCAAAAATTTAAATATTGAATATTAGAATATCATGAGCTGAAACTTTGCAAAGCTATACATCTGTGGAAAGTGAATTAGAGATTATTGCTTTCTCTCTTTGTTCTTTGTTTAGGTGAGTAGTTATGACAGGGAATTCTGAAATGATATCATCTTCATTCAAATAACAACCTACTCAACTCTTTACGTTTGTCCAATTAACTTGATGACTCTCTTCTTGAGACCATTTATCTTTCAAATAAGAAGAGGAGCACTTGTCTTATATGGATTATATTGAAAATTAAATAATATAAATACTTGGATACTTGAAATACTTTAAATTTTGTTTTCTCCTTTAAGAAGACTTAACTTTTATTTTTCCACTTCTACTGAAATATCATTGACATAAAGTACTCTATAAGACAGACAGTTTAGAATTAATTTATATTCATCTTGAAATGATTAACACAATAAAGTTACATATGTATATATAAAGTATATATGTATTTATATTATATATATGTAAACAAAAGAAAAAATATTCTACTTTTCATGAGAACTCTTGGGATTTATACTCTATATTTTTATCATATATTTAAAATAATTTTTTCTTACATATTGTGCAGTATGTGGTTTCTACCCTCGGGTGCCATCCCCAGTTCTCCCACCACATCACCTGTGCACCGTCACCATAGTCCTCGTGCTCTCCTTTCGCTGTTTGATCCCAGTCTTCTTCCCTTACTGTATATACCTCTAACCTCTGGTCAGCTTGCAAGTTTTGTCTTTTTTTTTTTTTTTTAAGATTTATTTATTTATGCATTACAGAACTAAGGTACAGGCCAGAGGTGCAGGGGCAGTGAGAGGATTCACCAGAGACAGAGTGGGGAGCAGAACAGGCCAACTGATGAAGTACCAGCTGAGAGGAGGCAGCAGGTGTGTTAGGAGAAATCTGCTGCGCCATGTGGGATCTCCTTCAGGGCAGGCGGGGATCAAAATCATGCTGAAGTGGCTTCAGCTTCTTAGTACTGTGCTTTAACCCGATGTGCCACCAGGGAGGGCCCAGTTTTGTCTTGTTTAAACCTTTTGGTTGGTTCACAAATCCATTATAATAACCCCTTCAGAGCATGTTAAAAGTTAACATGCACTTATATGCAAAATCAATGTTTTTCATAATTCAAAAATAATTTTAATTTGATCCAACTTTTCTCAAAAGTGTTGTACATCCTTGACAGGAGACTAAATGATTGCGTCTCCAGAAAATCTGAAGCTGCAAATATAGGCAGAGATTTAAATGAGCACATCACTATAGCAAACTGCTTTCTTTCTTTTCTTTAAACATTTAATTTTCTTTTTGCTATTTCTGAAGATGAAGTAATAGCAGTCCCAGTCCTGCCAACCAGTTTTGTGATCCACATCTATTTGCATGATGTATTTTGTTTTTAATCTTCAACTTGCTGTTACTAGTTCCTATTTGTCTTTCCTTGAGTTATTTTGTCTTTTTCTCTTCAGAAAGAGATAGATATTTTAGCTTTGCTTCTGGATTTTATGGCTTTCATGTATTCTTATATTCAATTTCTTTAGCATATTCATTTTCAACTCTGTTGCTGTTAGGCTAAAGCATACTTTCTCCTCAAAGACTGGTGATTAGCTGGAAGTCCTGAGGAAGAGGGAAATTATTTCATGACAATTTTAAATAAATGTAGACATTTTCCACATTTGAAAAATTGTTTTATTATTTTTTTTCTTTGTGGAAGAAATATTCCTATACTTGTGAAACAAAACATTGGCTTTCTAACTTATTATTTGTATGCATTTTCACATAAAATTTATGTAAATTTTTTGAAATACATAAAATTAAATTTTAAGTATTTTCTATTAGAGCCTTGAGATATGTACAAATACAAAACACACACTGCAGAACATAGAGGCCTTTGTCTTTAGTGAACATTTAACTGAAATAAGAGCCCCCTTGTGTTCATTTCGTTAGTTGAATATTATTAAATTAGAATTATTATTGTTCAGCAATATAGAATTTAGTAATGTATGTAGGTTGTATAGGACAATCGATTAGAGAAAATCAACAAGTTCATACATACACCTTAAGGTAACAGAAAACTTTGTGGAAATGACCCCGCATCTTTTTTGAAAAATTACCTTTTAAATGATCTCAACAGTTAATTGTGTATGATTGAATTATAACCTTTGTTCTTTTTTGGATAGAAAAAGTATCCAGATTGTTCACAAGAATTATCTTCTTCTAAATGAGAGGATTTTCTTAAGATCTAGAGAGCCTCAAATTGAGTTTTTCAAGAAGACAGCATTATCAGACCAGTACATGAATCAATATTTTTTTCTGGGAGAAAATCTGGAGGTAGTTTATACTTTCTTCTTAAATAGAGACTGTTATCTCCTCCCATCCTACCGTGTGTGTGTGTGTGTGTGTGTGTGTGTGTATATTTACCTAAAGATAGTATATGCTATTATTTTGATATCATTATCTTTCCCATTAGATTAGATATCTATCTATCTATCTATCTATCTATCTATCTATCTATCTATCTATCTATCTATCTATCTATCTATTAATTCAGATAGCATTGGCTTATATATATATAATATATATTATATATTTTTCTGAATATATATATATTCAGATAACATTGGCTTACATTGCTATTTGTGCTTAGAAGTATAGGGTCTCCCTTTTCAGGCAACATTACCACACCACAGCACACCATTAAGATTACAGATGTCTTAAGGATAAGTGTTGTTGCTATCCCACAGAGGGGAGCGCTGACTGCTGTGTTTGCCTGAAAGAAGGAGACTCAGAGCCACACAAGAAGGTGAAACAGGAGTATGGAGTCCAGAGTCCCAAGTCTGTTTATTAGGACCACCCATGGGTAAATATAGGGTCTGATATGTTTTGTATGTTCGGGAAAAACAGGAAATGTACCCGATGTGGGGGTGGGTGGGGTGCATGTTTGTACAGGGCCTGGGGCTTCTTGCTGTTTCTGCTAAAAACAAAGTAGGGGGCTCAGCTGTTTGCAGGAAAGAGTGTTGTGCTCTGCTGCCTTGTTTGTTGGCCTTACTGGGGAGTGTGCTCACCCATGCACATCAGCCAGGGCAGACGGGTACACTTGCAGTCCTGTCTGTCAAGTTAGCCACAGATAAATATTATCTTTGGCCAGTAAACGTAATTAGTTCTCAATATACAAACATTTCTAATACTTCAATCAGTACAAGTTTTCTGAATTTTACTTAAATAACTTACACTCACAATCTTTAATCTTTACTAACTAGTTCATTAATGGAGTCTGCTGTTTTTCCTAATTACACTCTTCTACTTAGGTGGTCATCATTCTGGAAACTAGGTATACCTACATTACATTTGAAATCTAAACACTAATCTTGTCCCATAGATTATTACAATGTCCTTATATCCCGAGTGTCAACTGTCTCAGTACCTTCTCAACATTGCCTTTTTGGTAATACTTTTTCTGCCTTCACTTTATATTTTAGAATTCTCATTCTTTAACATTTCTAAAGAGTGAGAATCTGTTGATGGTGATCATGGGTCACCCATCTGTGCTTCCAAATTTCTTCTTCTGTTGTATTTTCTCTCTCTTATTTCTCTCTCATAATGTAACTATATATTTTTTTAAAGATTTATTTATTTATTCATACAGAACTGGGGTACAGGCCAGAGGATCAGGGGTGGTGAGAGGCTTCACCAGAGATAGAGTGGGGAGCAGAACAGGCAGATCGATGAAGTACACTGCTGAGGGGAGCAGCGGGCGGGTCAGGAGAGGTCTGCCACGCCATGTGGTCACCTCCGGGGCAGGCGGGAATTGAACTCATGCGGAAGTGGCTTTAGCTTCTCAGTGCTGTGCTTTAACCCACTGCGCCACCAGGGAGGGCCCATAATGTAACTATATTTTAAAAATGATTTATTTTTATTTTATGCATACAGAACTAGGGTACAGGCTAGAGGATCAGGGACAGTGGGAGGATTCACTAGAGACAGAGTGGGGAGTGGAACAGGGCAACTGATGAAGTACACTGCTGAGGGGAACAGGGGACATGTCAGGAGAGGCCTGCCAAGCCACGTGGATCATCTCCAGGGCTGGGAATTAAACTTACACTGAAGCGGCTGCGTTTTGCTTGCATTGCTAGCTTTAACTTGCTATGCCACCAGAGAGGGCCCCCTTTTTATTTCTTTCATGTTAACATGCTCTAACTAGTGCTTAATACCAATCACCCAGTTAGTGGCAAAGCTGGGACTTGATCTCAAGCAGTTCCCCAAACATAGTGATTGTACAGTCAAATGCTCATTCTTGGTAAGTAATTTTGACAGTCCTGTTAGCATCCTGCTTATCTGCCTTTTGGGTAACCAAGATATTCCCTTCAGCTTGACTAAACTTTAGACAAGACTTTTCCTGACTATAGACTCTTGACTTCCCTTTACTTAGAATATTTACTTATTCCTTGTATGTTCCTTTGTGATATAAATCTTCTTTGCCAATTTTACATCCTAGGAATGTCTTTCTCAAGGACCCAGTAGTCATCCATTGACATGCACTTTTGAAGAAGATTGTGTCTTTATCTCCCAATCTCTCTGATTCATTATGAGACTAATTTAGATAAGTGAAAGTGGGCAAACATAGCTGGCCTAATCATGTTGACCAGCCTCCTCTTAACATTCTCCAATTATTTTTAGTAGCTAACCTCACTATTTAAAAAGCCTCTTGCTTTTTATTTCAGGAGAGTTGAAGTCAAACTCTTCTCTGTCATATTTGTACATAATTATACGAAATGACTTTCCTTTGTTTAACTCTGGTTCAACTTTCCTTTGTCATCTCTTATCGAGATTAAACTATAAGGATGAAAAATAGAAGGTACATACATTTTCAAATATTTTTATTCTTTGAAAATTGTGCTGAGCTTTGAAAATATACTGATTAACCAGTTAGAAGTAATACTCCTCTTCCTGATGTAGAAGACACCCATGAGCACCGTCTTTTAATTACAGAATGTGTATTTCTTTGGCTAAATTACTACACAGCAATATGTTATCATTAAGCTGTGGATGAGGACAAACATGGCTTCCTACAAAATGCGGATTCACATGCATGATGCGTCAGTTCTCTCACAAACTGCTGACATAGTTATTGAGTTATTTGCCTTGACTTCTAAGGAATTCATGCTGCTTTTACTAAGTGCTCAATTTTGATTTTTTTTAAAATGCAATCTGTGACTTAATTTGTTATAAATTAACTTTTACAAGATTTTCTATACTCTGGGTTCTCTCAGATAAGGATGCTGAAAGCTTTCTTTATAACCTAAAATATTTTATAATGATCTCTATTATCCAGACAGTTTTGAGATGGCTGCTGACAGCAACAACAAAAACAAAACAAACCATTTTCCTATTCTTTCGAAATAGAATCTATTTCTGGAGAGTTGCTTTCTGTATGAAATAACACTATCAATCCATCAATTTATCCATATGTATTTTTCCTTTCAAAATCAGTGTCAGGCAATAGAAGTCAAAGCTTTCTGCTAACGGTTTCTTTACTAAAACCTTTGTCTACCTGCAATGCTAATCTCTAGTTTTAAATGCTGAATGAATACTACTCTGTTTGATATTTATTTCCTTCTGTCTTTTTCCTCTCCTTATTTCTATTTGTATTTTAAAAATGTGATAGAAAAATTAATCCCCTATGACTGCGTTCTTTAATATGCACTTAGCTTCTATCAAGCTCTTTAAAATCACATTTCATAGCAATCTCTGTCCATTTTTGAACACTGCTTTAGTCCCTTGACTAATAAGATCCCACATAGCAGAATATAATATGTAATCTGGGTCTGTGTGTGTGTTTATGTATGTGTGTGTGTGTGTGTGTGTGTATGTATACTTGCATGGATGTGGTTATCTGAATATCTAGAATCAAGTTAACCATAGACCAAAGGGCACATGTGAAAATAAATATCCTTATTTTCATATAAAATTTTCATATAAAATGTGGATCATTATTAAATAATATTTAAAGTAGTTTCTAAATATGAGTGAATTCATTGATACGATTTAACTTTTTTAGCATTTTACAATATGAGAATTTTACAGTATACTTTGAAGTCACTTAATTTTTGATAATGAAATTTGATGTGATGATATGATATCCTTTTAACATCTTACACACTCTGTATTTGGCACTATTTTAGGGACAAAGTTTCAAAGACATATAAAATATTTTCCTATTCTTGAGATTCATAGCAGAGGTTTATAGGCTGCAAATTCACTCAGTAGGGGAACTTTGAAATCTTTCTGAGTTCAATCCCATGGAATGGTAATTTGTTTACTTTTTAACAACTCTGTGGTTGATTTTAATATTCATCCATCATTAGCACTGTTGTTTTATGATTTTACTACACTTACATATAGAAGGATCTTGAATCCATTTAGTATAAATTAACTGGTAAGATCACCTCCACAGATACTGTATAAATTAACTAGTAAGATCACTGTATAAATTCGCTAGTAAGATCAACTCCACAGGTACTGTGGAAGATGGAGAAGAGGTAGAGAAAGCTAGTAGAGTTGTTTTTCAGTATTTCTGTGTATGCACGTGTTGTTGGTAAACTTATATTTGAGCTGAGGTTTGAAGATTCAGCTTCAAGTAGAGAGAAAAGCAGAAAGTAGTGTGGAACATACAGGGGAGGAAATTTAGAGAGAGGAAATGATTTTGCAAAAGGAGGTTTAACAATATGGTGTGCAAGAAATTACTTGCCTTTTAGCACTTTAGAACTCTCAGACATCATGTGGACATGACAGGCATAAGACTAGAGTAGATGAAGTCATGGGGAGTCATTAAACCATACAATACCTTATTTACACATTTTAAATATATTAGTTATTTCTTCATAGAACTGGGGTGCAGGCCAGAGATGTGTGGGGTGAGAGGGTTCAACAGAAACAGAGTGGGGAGCAGAATTTCAGATCTATTGAAATACACTGCTAAGAGGAGAAGCAGGTGAAACAGGAGACATCTGCTGTGCTCTTGTGGGTCAGGTCCCTGGCCAGGGATTGAGCTCAGGCTGCAGTGGTGGGTCTGTGTGGTGGTAGCATTGAGACTTAACCTCTAGGCCACCAGGGAACCCCGGAACCCCCTGCACTACTTTGCTATGCACAATCAAATCTGCATTTAACAAAGCGAAAATTAAGGAAGTAAGGTAAAGAATGAAGACAAGAAGGCTATCTATGGCTATAGAGTTCTGAGAGTTGCATGCAAAGGAGCCAGCTGTGTTATCCCAAAGTAGCTTTATAGTCATCAGAGACAGGATAATACACTCTGGCTAATTGCAATTCCATATGAAAACACTGCTTTTGGCATGCCAAAAGACTTAATGCCTAAGACATATGTAGAATGAAATGAAACTTCTTACTTGATAGTTGTATCATATTATTCCAGAAGAGTAAAATATTAACTCAAATTAAAAAAAAAAGTTTATTAGAACATGTAATATTCCTGGCATTCTAGAAATAGATGTATATTTTCATTAGAGTATCTTTTCATCATTCCAGTAAGGCCAATTAAATCATGATTGTTTTTATTGTTGCCCATTTAAGAATCACTAATGGTAAATATGCTTATCTCGATAAGAGTGAGAGAAATAGTACATAGTTTAACTTCCATACTTACCTGGCAGGGGAGATACCATGATCAAGGGAGTTTAACTCCCTTCCTTCTAAAGATGCCACAGAGATGATGTTAGTGGGATAAAATGGATTTAAATTTATGATGCTGTGGAAAAGGGGTTGACAACCACGTGAAAATATTCAATATCCTAAAATACTAAAGCAAAATTGAGGGTTAGCAACTGCTGAAGTTAAAGATGCAGTCTTGGTTAAGTAAGTCAGAAGATACATGCAAGAAGGTAGGAAAAGGACTTTGGTGGATTCTGGAGGATGAGGTTGGTGTTTGACATCTTACCGAAAGATTTAGATGAATTAGTTGCAAATAATTAAGTGGAATATTTGACATGCCACCTCTCCATTGAAGACATTTAACACCCTGTACTCACCCCTAAAGAAGCTGAATGAGTTTCTGATGAGAACAAATTAATATGTCTAGATATGGGAGCTTCAGACCATATTGAGTGTAGGCACCTGAAATTTAAGTTGTCCTGCACACAACTTAGAATTTACATTCAGATCTTTATTAGTTCATTCTTAATAATGAAAATGACCAGGTTTGAAACAAAAATGTGTAATGTGAGTGAGCCAGTGTGTTCAAGCATACAAACTGACGTCAATGTAGCATTTATAATTTATGGATAAAAAAAAAACCTTAAACATCTTTTATTTAAAATTTTTACATTAGGGAAATGCAGGATTCTATTGTATCTCCACAAAAGAACAAAAATATAGTAATAGCTTTAAATTATAGAATTTCCTAGTTTGATTTTTATATTTAATAATCCTGCTTCACTTATTTTAAAGTAAAGAAGTTGGAGGACTTTCAGTATGCCAGTTCTCCATCTTGTCTGGAACTGGTTGGTCCAGGGATAAATATTAATAATAATGAAATAAGTAATTATATCTTCATTTTACTTTGTTAGAGATAGCAATAAAACCAACATGCTATAATATGCTAGAACCAATCATTTTATTCCTAGAATGTATGAAAAATAGTAATAATAAATCATTGACCCATAGTAATAATAAATCATTGACCCCATCAAACATACAAATGAAATTAATAGAAATAAAAATACCCCCTAAATAACATCAAGAATATATTCATACTGTTGATAAAACTCTTGTAAAGCTTATATTGGCATTAAACCATTTTGCATTGTTGTCTAAAATGAGCTTTTTTGCCTTATGATAGATATTTTGTCTGCTTTACATAGGAAAAATATTAATAATAAAATATACTTTTATGATAAATAGGGGCATTGTTGATGTTCTTATTAAATGCATTTAAAGCTAAGTCCATTTCATTTTTTAAAAAAGAAAATAGGCCCTCCCTGGTGGCGCAGCGGGTTAAAGCACAGCACTGAGAAGCTAAAGCCGCTTCCACATGAGTTCGATTCCAGCCTGCCCCGGAGGTGACCACATGGTGTGGCAGACCTCTCCTGACCCGCCCGCTGCTCCCCTCAGCAGTGTACTTCGTCGATCTGCCTGTTCTGTTCCCCACTCTGTCTCTGGTGAGGCCTCTCGCCGCCTCTGAGCCTCTGGCCTGTTACCCCAGTTCTGTATGCACAAATAAATAAATATAAAAAAAAATTAAAGGAAAAGAAAATATCATTTAAGATTTGGATATTAAGCATTGTGATCTTAACAGAAAAATGATATTCATAGCAAACTGTTAGGTGATATCTATAATAATAAGTTTGGCTGGCATAAAAATTCTTTGCTCTGTATAAACATATAGTTAATCTTCCCTATCCCCTAATTCTACCTTGTGCGCTCTGAATAAGCCTTAGATTGTTATTGTATTACAGTTTATCAGGAAAAAGAATGCCAAAAACTAACCTCTTTTCAGGATTTTCTGGAGAATTTAATAAGTTAATAAATATAATGCTGGTGGGACAATTAAACATATGTAGCCAACATGATTCATCTATAGTGCAGCAGAAATAAAAATGAAAAAATATATATCTTAAAGTCTAAGCAATCTGGCTTTTAATATTGGCCTGAAAATCTAGTAAGTTATATATAAAACTGGATTCAGAGCAAAGAATGATACATAGTTATTATTTTGTATTTATATGTATATATTTATATTATTTTACATCTATAACCAAAGAATACTGATTTTAAAATCAGTAAAGATGAAAAAAAATATATAAAAAAACAAAATGGTTTATACAAAAATGATTACACAACTGAGAAAGTAGCATTTAAAATACACTCATTCAGTTAATATCTTTGCCATGATTATTTATGTAAACATGTGATATGTTATATGACATATTTATTGTTTATATTTGTTAGGACTTAGGTTTGAGCATACATAATTTATCAAAATTGTCACAACATTCTGAATCTGTAAGCATTAATTTAATTTCTATGTATTAGATGTTTTCTTCCATTTAAGAAGATAAATATTTCCATAATTATGTTTCAGTTATCTTATAAAATTGCAGTATGACTGTAAAGGAATATAACCAATAATTATAGAAGTTATATTTCTACCAGAAAGTGAATTATTTTTCATAGTTAAAATGTCATCTTCAAGACAAGTAAAAAATTTATAATTTATTATAGCATGCACGTATATGTCATACAATGACTGGAAAATTTTATATGTGGTACAATGACTGGAAAATAGTCGATTTCAAAAAATATTTTTGTGTTGTATATATGACTATCCATTTCTTATTTTTGTAACTAACATGTTTAATTGTGTTTTTATTTCCATTTTTTTTTTCTCTTGGAATGTGATTTCCTGGGAAATTATGAAAAAAGAAAAGAGGTATTCAAGTTATAAAAAATAGGCTGTTTCTGGCCCTCCCTGGTGGCACAGCGGGTTAAAGCACAGTACTGAGAATCCGCATGAGTTCGATCCCCGCCTGCCCCGGAGGTGACCACATGGCGCGGCAGACCTCTCCTGACCCGCCCGCTGCTCCCCTCAGCAGTGTACTTCGTCGATCTGCCTGTTCTGTTCCCCACTCTGTCTCTGGTGAGGCCTCTCACCGCCCCTGAGCCTCTGGCCTGTACCCCCGTTCTGTATGCACAAATAAATAAATCTTTTTTTTTTTAAAAAAAAGGCTGTTTCTTACAGGTTTAAGTAATATGAAAGTAGATAATGATAAATCCCATTTTCTATTTCTGAAGTCATTTATTTTAGTGCAAGCACAATAAGATTAAAGGTAAGATGACTTAGGGAAGAAGAAAATATATAGTCTGCAATAAAAATACAGAAACTTAAGGACAATTTCATCAAGTAGATGAGCTTAGGAAAATTTGTCCTAACGACAAGAAGTTTCCACAAGGAACAGTCATGATTTGTCTTTCAATTTGGTACAACTTGGGCATATATATATATACGTATGCCCAAATACATAAATATATATATATATATATATGTATATATATTTAATTTTAATTTTGGTTTTCATTTCTAATCATTCTTGTTTATTTATTCACTTACTTTTCACAATATAAGATTTCTCCCCAAGGGCACAGATTATATAAAATCCTTAATATCTTTTTGACATAACATCAGTTTGAACAAACTGGACTCTTTTTGTATGTTTGTTTTTGAGGTATTTTGGTTTACAACACTGTTTGTGATTCAGATAGCTCAGCTGAATCTCCTCTGATGCATGTCACCAGCCACACCCAGCCACAGAACCCGTCATCCTCAACCATAGCCCACTGTGCTCAATTCCATAATCATAGTTTTGGGGTTTATTATTGTTTGGTTTTGTCAGACCCTTTTTGTTTTGTTTCTAAATTCTACATATAATTGACACCATCTTGTATTTGTACATGTACTTTTGATTTCTTTTCACTTAACTTTTTCTTTCCCAGTTCCATTTATGTTGTAGGAAACAGCAAGGATTTTTTTTTTCTTTTCCATATATGAATAGTATTGTATTGTGTGTCTATACCACATTTTCACAGTTCTCTCCTTTAGAGCACTTAGGCTGTCTCCATTATTTAATTTTCAGTGGCGCTGCAGTAAACATCAGAGTACATATATCCATTTGAATTAGTGTTTTTATAAATGGTGTACTATTTTATTTTAACTGTTAGAGAAATGGAAATCTATTTGTACTATTTGAAGAAAAGAAATGAAAAAAAAAAAAAAAAACAAATCCTCCCTGGTGGCTGGTGGCTCAATGGGTTGAAGCGCTGCACTGCAAGCTAGTCACAGCCCCTTGTGTGAGAGTTGGATTCCCGCCCTGGAAGTGATCCACTTGGCGGGCAGACCTATCCTGTCTCACCGGCTGCTCCCCTCAGCAATGTAGTTTGTAGATCTGCCTGTTCCGCTTCCCACTCTGGCTCTGGTGAGTCCTCTCACCTCCCCCGCACCTCTGGTCTATACCCTCCCACCCCAGTTCTGTATGCATGATTAAAATAAGTCTTAAAAAAAAAAGAAAAAAGAAAAGAAAAATATTTAAATTGTTGTAGATACACTTATTTAGTCATGAGTATAAATTTATTTTATTTTTCTTCTATTGTTTTCCCTACAGTGTTACTTTCTTTTCTGAGGAGTAATCCCCATAGAGTTCCCACCACTAAAATATCCTAAAATATATACTATATATACTGTAATTTTTAGGAAAGATTTATTTATTTATGCATACAGAACAGGCCAGAGGTGCAGGGGTGGTGAGAGGATTCACCAGAGACAGATAAGGGAAGCAAAACAGGCTGATGGACAAAGTGCACTGCTGAGGGGAGCAGTGGGCAGTCAGGAGAGGTCTGCCGCGCCATGTGGTCACCTCCAGGGTTAGGAATCAAACTCCCACTGAAGTGGCTGCAGCTAGCTTGCAGTGCTGTGTCCTGACCTGTTGTGTCACCAAGAAGGGCCGAAACTGTAAAATTTTAAAGATATTTTCTATGATACTTTTATTCATTACATATTAAATAAATAGCCCCTCTCCAAAATTTGTAGTATCTTGATATTTTAGAGGAAGTATTAAAAATATCCTCTAGTGGTGAGAAATTATTAAATTATTCTAAGTAAATGGTTATGACACCTGGGATAAGAGCAGAAAAGAACATGTGAGCATGGGATTCAAAATTTAAAAAAATATTAGTTATTGTTCTCACTTATTCATACTGTAACAACTTACCTATTTCTCTCATAGATCTTCTGCATTATTCCTTCCTTTTAACTGCTTATCATACAAACTTTGATCAGTTAGATGCTTTTAATTTACAATAAGGTATGAAGAGCCCTTACGAATAATAAAATATCAGCATAAGGATGTCTTTTAATCAAATAACTTAGGTTTGAAGAAAAAAAATAGACACTTTGAATATAAAATTTCTATGCTCTTAATTTTTCAAAGCTCTTTCAATTCCAGTTTGACTATTCAAAGTAAATTAGAAGAGGCTAAACTTTCTGAAATCAGTTATGGTATTATCTCTCCATCTTTGCACAATGCCCCCCTCCCTTCTCCAAAAAATGAAACTTCACTGTAACTGTGGTATGGCAGAGTCTACATCTAAAGGTTTAAAAAACAAATGAAGCTTCATTATAAAGATAATTTTAGGTTAAAGTTTGGGGATTCAACATGGATACAACCTCTATACAGTATAATGAGCAAATGTCAACAAGATGTTGTATTTGAATTAGTTTACATTTTGATTTAATTTGGCATGTTAGGAGTCAAGTCTCAACACATGTTACCTTGTAACACATTAAGCAGTGTCAATGGAATCTAAGTGTAATTTTATAAAACTAGGAAAAACCTTGAGTATGTATGAGAACTTAAGTGCTGGCTCAATTATCCCATTTTAAGTTCAGTGACAAATTAAAGCTGACAAAGTAGAAACGAAATTAACATACTTTGAAATGGAAACATGTTCGCTCTAATGGATTAATTTCTACATTCACCTGCCATCTTTATGTTTCAACAATAATAAGGGGAAAAAACCTTAATGAAGTTAGATGAACCTGTAAACTTCAATACAAAGTGAGTTCACTGATGTGTTTATGGCTTCATCATTTCCTCTGCTAGCAGACATAATTTTTAAAGTATATTTTCACGGAGGATTCATTATAGATGAGAATCTCAACTAGAATCTCTGTTAACAATAATATAAAATGTGTTCCATTTGCCTATTTTCCATTTTCATCCAAAGAAATATTTTCTCTCTTCCAAGGGTAAAATAACATTGTGTTTTATAATAATTGTTTAAAATAATTTAAAAAATTCTATTATTTGTGTTGGATTATTGTTTATTAAGATAACATTGGTTTAAAACACTGCAGATGATTTATATATATCAAATCAAATATTTGATATATTTAGATATATCAAATCAGTTTTTTAAAAGAAAGTTATCACACCACACCAAGTACCCAAACAACCACTGTGTACATTGTGTCCTCATCTTCTTTGCTTTATGTTTAGTGTGAAGTTTACATAGAATATAACAATCCATTTTAAGGTGAAAACTATGTAACTTTGAATTATGTACAAATAAAAACTCTTCATTTTTATACTCTTCCCCACTTATATTTTAATGTCTCAATTTATATCTCTTCATCTTGTTTATCCACTAAAATTATTATAGTTATTTTATTATAGTTAATGTAAGTGCTTATGTTTGTGAATTTTTTTTTCTACAGTTAAAAGTGATTTTCCTTGTACAATTAAAACATTAGGGAATTCTGGGCCCTCCCTGGTGGTTCAGCGGGTTAAAGCACTGCACTAAGAAGCTTAAGCCAATTCCGCATGAGTTCGATCCCCGCCTGCCCCGGAGGTGACCACATGATGTGGCAGACCTCTCCTGACCCGCCCGCTGCTGCTCCCCTCAGCAGTGTACTTCATCGATCTGCCTGTTCTGCTCCCCACTCTGTCTCTGGTGAATTCTCTCACCCTCCGCATCTCTGGCCTGTACCCCAGTTCTGTATAAATAAATATTAAAAAAAAAAAAACGTTAGGGAATTCTAAATTTAAGTATGCATGGTCCCATGCTTATGACAGTTTGAGTGAAGATTTCTGGAATTTACATTTATGAGAAAGTGATACATATTTAGTAAAAAATATACTTTTAATTTTAAATGTCGATCTTTTCCTCACTAGCAATACAAGATAGTTTCATATTATGTTAAGAAGCATCAACAAACCATAGCTCCCAGATTCCCAGGCAGGCACATAGTGAAAAATATAAACACCTAACGTTCTATAATATACTGAGTTGCCAGGGCTTTTAACATGTTAATTTGAATTTATCATATTTTGAACTTATGTTTTCGTATATGACCCCCAATGCATGTCAAGCAATTTCTGTATACATGTGCTTTAACAAGTGAGATTTTGTTTTCATATAGTTCCTGTTACATCCTTCCATCTCAACTTGAACTTCCATTAGCATTTCTTACAAAATCTGTCTATAGGTGATGGACTCCTTCAGTTTTTGTTGGTATAGGGAATCTTTACCTCTCTTTTAGTTCTTAGGGATAAACAATGCTCTTTTTATTTCAGTAGTTTGTAAATACTGCCTTCTGTCCTGTAATTCCTGACTGAAAAATCTGTCGATAGTCTTAAACAAGCTCCTTGGGTACAATACATTGTTTTTCTTCCCACATTTATTATTCTTTATGTGTCTATCTTTTGACAACTTAATAATTATATTTCTCTGGAAGTATATTTGGAGTCCTTTAATTTAGGTAACTTTTTGGGTTTCCTGTATGTGTGTTTTTTTTTCCCAGATTATTATTTTTTTCAGTCATTAATTGTTTGAATAATCTCAGTTTCTCTTTCTTTCTGTTCCTCTCCCCTCTCTCACCTTTTTTATGACCCCCTTCTGAGACCCTTTTGGTTTGCCTGAATATACCTTAATTTACTTATTCTATAATAACTTTTTGATTCTCTGGTTCAATGAATTCTATTGCCCTGGGTTTTTTGATCCTTTCTTCCAGCTGAGTTTGTTTTTGAACTCCTTTATTGAATTTTTAAGTTAACCTTTGTATTCTTCAGGTTTGGTTTTGTTTGGTACTTTTTTTTTTTTAATGCAGAAGTAGGTTGAGATGTGGGGGGTAAGGGGGTTCACTAGATATAGAGTGGAAGCAGAATAGTTGAATTTACTGAAATACACTATTAAAGGGAACAAATGGTAGGACAGGAGAAGTCTGCTGTACTGTGTGTGAGTTAGCTCCCTGGCTAGAAATCAAACTCAGGCTATTGTGGTGATAATTCTGAGACTTAGTCCCTAGGCCAATTTTCTGGCTCAATGCCTTGTTTACTTCTTAAGAATCTATGATTTTTCCAAACATTTTGTGTTCTTAGAGGCTACCAATAGTTGAAGGTATATCAAGACCCATCAGTGTTCCTAAATAAAAGATTACAGTCAACTCTTAGATGCAGACCAATTAGAAGCTTAACAGAGACATCAACTTGGAGGTATGAAGTCCCTTCTTTGGAAAACTAGGAGATAGCCACTCTTGTATGTACTGATCCTGGGTCTTTAACCATAGCAGAGGATGTTAGTGAGCTGCTATAAGAACTGCTTCTTTATTCGCCTTGGTCCTGTAAGATTCATGAATGCATGGTCCACTGTCTATCAAAGCCAGATGATTTGGGCTCATTCCTCAGATGGAAGTCACATATGTGGTCTGATGGGTAGGAAGCATCTTCCAAGGAGATACTGGTATTTTGGTTTTATTGTAGGGCAAAACTAGAAGGAGGTTAGGGTATTGCTCATTGGCTCTTCTGGGCTTAAGAGGATGAGAGCCAGATCCTCACTGTGTGCTACATTAGAAGCTGGAGACTCAGACAATAGTTTTTAAAGTATACATCATTGAACTACTTTCAAGGATAGATTGAGAGAGTTATTCTTACTGACTCCACAGAGAATGCAGGGGAGTAGCTATGGCAAGTATTTGCATGTGTATGTGCCTCAGGAAGCAGCTTGGCAACAGCAATGATACCCCTTTTAGAGGACTGGATGATGCCCATTCGTGTCTACCTCTCCTGTGCACCTCAGGGAGATAGCCACAGGTGCTTATATTTTCATTAAGAACAGTTTCTTTGCTGTAGTATTATGCGTCTTTCAAGCCAGAAGTTATGGACGCTCTTCCTTGAGTGGAATCTTAAGTTTGGGTGCTAGAGCTTTGCTAAAACCCTTCTGCATGTCATGGCTGGTTATTGGAAAGAGTCTATGATGAAATGTGTCCATTTTTCTTACTGTTTCACTGTGGCTATTTTTTCACTTGCCCAAGGTATAGGAATCATTCAGTTATTTTATGGATTTCCTTTAATGCAACTTGGTCTATATATCACTGTATATTTAATGTCTTTTAGAAGGAAGGAAATTATATTGTCTTCTATGTCACAGTGTTGATCCATGCCTCTCTCACTAATGTGCTTGTATACTATTCATTTCATCATTACAGGTTAGTTATAATAACCTTCAATTACAGAGGTGGAAACTGACATAAATTACTCATTCGATAAGTGCAATATGCTGATGATACTAAGAAAGTTGACTTAAAATTCTTTACTGAGGCCCTCCCTAGTGGCGCAGCGGGTTAAAGCACAACACAAAGAAGCTTAAACTACTTTCGCATGAGTTCGATCCCTGCCTGCCCCGGAGGTGACCACATGGCGCGGCAGACCTCTCCTGACCCGCCCGCTGCTCCCCTCAGCAGTGCACTTCGTCGATCTGCCTGTTCTGTTCCCTGCTCTGTCTCTGGTGAATCCTCTCTCACCCTCTGTATCTCTGGCCTGTACCCCAGTTCTGTGCAGATAAATAAATAAATCTTTAAAAAAAAATTCTTTACTGAAAACATAGCTAATATAATATATAAGAACACCCAGAGAGAAGAGTTAATCACCCAAAATAGTAATACCAACAGCTGTACTTCTAATCTAAAATATGTAGTATAGAACATTTCCACTGAGCAAATAAGGAGTGGATAATTCCATTTCCCACCCCATTATGCCAAAGTAGACATACATGAACATGACTGCCAAAAACTGTAGAGGTCTTGCTAGGTTGTTATAGAACCAGGACCAGGGGCAAAGTGTGAAAGTAAATAATGTAAGTAAAACATACAAAACTAACAACTAACAATGTAATAAAACTAAATTCCACTAAAATCAAATAAACTAATGAGCAACAATTGTGAAAATATTCACATTCCTCTGAATTTGTAAATGTGAAAGTTTGTCACTATGGAATAGAAAACATAGCTGGAGTTATTCAGATTAATTAAATGGAATACAGGTCCATGATGAGGTAGATATGTTTCAGAACACATTGTGTCAAGTGTAGCATATGCTGGTTACTCTGTCTATAAAGGGAGCAATGGGATAATGCTTACTGGAAGCTAACAAGACTCACAGGTCCCTCCCAACCTAGATCTACTAAGAATATATCTCAGTTAGATTCCTAGACATTTTGTATTCACATTTATATATATGCACAATATATTTTGCTTTAAAAGTATTATGTTAATTTTATGACAGATCCTGCACTGTCTAAACTAAGCTCTTTACCCTTTTAAGCAGCTCCTGGCCTTATTATTCACAGAATTCTTTCTGCTTATAATAGAATTTTTCCCCTTTATTGATAAATTTTACTTATCACATTAGTCTTGGGTTCATAATATTCTCTGGGAAGTTATTGGGGATTCAGTCTAAATTAGTGCTTCCCTGGTTTATATGTCTATAAAATTTAGCATAGGGAGCTCTAATGAGGTAATTGTATTGGATAGTGCTCCTTTGTATATTCATCTTCTTTCCTAAGAGATTATTCTTCTTTTGGAGATCTTGATATTATCATTGCTTTTCTGGGACTTATTAAAATATCAGAAACACGAATAGGTAGTCAGTAAATGCTTTAGAAGTAATTTAATGATTGCTTTCTCTTTGAAAGACACATTTCTATATATGATATAATTATTCATTCCCTCATATGTGAGATAGGATGTAGTTTAATCACCCACTTAATTCTTCAACATAAATATTATTTTTGATAAAGAATTCATAGCTTAGGTATTATTCAATTTATTAATCCTGTTTAGTTTTATTTTCAAGGAGTATGACATAAATCAGATGATTTTGTATATAATTTAGAATAATTTGTAGTGTCTTGCTATCAATGTGGTATACATTGTATTATACATATTGTTTATATTACAATGTGATATACAGTTGAATAAATAATTCAGACATCATGCTAAATATTAAAATGTAAGGGGTAGAAGTTACTCACTTCTTTTTGCCCCATTAAACTAGTTCTTTACCCAAGTGTTCACCATGGTAACAATTCAGTGTTATATTTACCATATGTATTGGTATATATAGCTGTAAGCCAATGTTTAAAATATCACTGGTTAACATTTTAAATGCTTATTCTCTATATCTCTCTTTGCTGTATACTTCCTTGAGACTTATGTTTGTCTTTCTCTTGGTCTCTCTCTCTCTCTCTCTCTCTCTCTCTCTTATCTTTGCAATGTGGAAGTTAAAAATATTTTAGTTAATAAGATATGTCAGTTTTTACATTTATGCCACTTATCTCCTCTTATCTCTTTGACTCTCACTGTCAAAATTTTACTCCACTGTATGACTGTAATAATAGAGATGGTGTCTGTCTTGTTGAATGCTGATTTGTACTCACCTAGCAAAGGTGTTGGAACAGAGGAAAGAATTAACACGCAATTGCTGAACCTATGACTCAAAGTTTCTAATAAATAAGGTTTAGTAAATTAATTAACTTTAAATTTATACACATCATTCTCACTCAAATTCTATTGAGTCTTGAAATATTAAGAATACTTGAAATGATTAGCAATGCCTCTGTAATTAAGGGAAATTTTATTATATTTCATTTAAAAATATATATCTTAATCCATATTAGAATGAATTTATCCTTCAGACTTTGAAAGCTTGATGCTATTCAGAGTGAGCTGATTAGCAGAATTCTTCAACTACAGGCCAGATACCTATACAAGATTATTTGCAGCATAACTCTCATGCTGTGAAATGAAATTATAATGTAAGACTGCTTTCACTCTCTGCAATTGCTAATTTGTTAAAGGAACCTACAATTTTTTAAATATAAGAGGATTAATAGCTAATACTATTATGAAACATAAAACAAGTACTGATAGCCATTATTTGAACACAGCAGCTAATGATTTATAGCATCAGTACTAAACTTTAAGTTTGAAGCATGACTGAATATCATGATACATGCCATAGCTGTGTTAAAGGTAAACACAAATGTTTAAGAGCAAACTGGGACTGGTGATGGTGGTTGTATATGATGTAGGAAAAACTTCTTTTTCTTTTTTTAAAGATTTATTTATCTATGCATACAGAACTGGGGGTACAGGCCAGAGGCTAAGGGGCTGCGAGAGGCTTCACCAGAAACAGAGTGGAAAACAGAACAGGCAGATAGATGAAGTACACTGCTGAGGGGAGCAGCAGGCGGGTCAGGAGAGGTCTGCCACGCCATGTGGTCACCTCCAGGGCAGGCGGGAATCGAACTCATGTGGAAGTGGCTTTAGCTTCTCAGTGCTGTGCTTTAACCTGCTGCGCCACCAGGGAGGGCCCGGGAAAAACTTCTTTTGACTTAGAAGAAAATATTCTTACCCACATTCATTATATTGAAATGACTGTTATTTTTCATTTTGTACTCTGATACATCCACCTTTTCCAATTATATACATTCATAGGTAATAATAGTATTAAATAGTTATCACAGAACTGCCGCCATACTTGGCAGGCTCCATTAGGAAAACAATTACAAAAATTACAAAAAAAAATTTACAAAAATTTAAAATTATATTCCTGTATCATCTGACATTTGAAGAACAGATTTTTTTTTTAGATTTATTTATTTTATGTGTACAGAGCTGGGGTACAGGCCAGAAGTGCAAGGGTGGTGAGAGGATTCACCATAGACAAAGCAGGGACCAGAACAGGCAGATGGAAGAAGGTTACTGCTGAGGGGAGCAATGGGCGGGTCAGGAGAGGTCTGCTGCACGATGTGGATCACCTCCAGGGTGGGGATCAAACTCATGCTGAAGTGGCCCCAGCTTCTTAATGCTGTGCTTGAACCCGCTGCACCACCAGGGAGGGTCCATGAAGAACTTATATTTTTAGATATTAGGCAACTTGTCCTATGTTGCAGAATGAGTAAATATCAGATCTAAAAAGATATTACTTCCTATGAAATTCATACTATTTGTTCCTATTCCCAAAAGTTTTAGTTCTAGTAAAAGTGAATTTAGCTCTCTGAAGATTTGGAATCAAGATAAGTCAAAAGTTTGAGAGATGGCTAATGGTCTCATGGCCTCATGGCACCAGGAGACCAGTGTTAGGCATAAGACTCTGCTTTGATGAATAATGTGAAATCGCTTCACATCAATGCCATAAACTTGCAATCAAAAAAGGGGTAAGTTGCTCTAACATATGGAATTAACTTCTGTCAGAAGCGTTTAAGTTTTTGAGTCTTGCAATTAATGGCTTTAGCCATATTTCTTCTAAATACTAAGACCTGAACCCATAAAACAAACAAAAAAGACACATTACTGAATGGGAAAAAAAATATGTGCACATGGTACATCTAAAAATGATTAATATCTAAGATCTACAGAGAACTCATACGATTCAACAACAACAAAAAGAACACAATCAAAACTGGGCAGAACAGCCAAATAGACAATTCCCCAAAGAAGATTTTGAATGGCTAATGATAAAATGAGAGGTTGTTTCAGTTGAAGAGATTTTCCTATTTGATAGGGAAACTCTTTTTTAGAACTATAGGTCAATTCTAATTCTCTTTGTCATCCTGTTTTATTGTCAAAACAAATATTTTTATTTCTAAAAAAGATAATAAAAGTCTCAGGTGAATATGTGTGTATCACCCATTTTCAGGGCAATAAAATATTACCAATAAAATAAGACAGAGGGCCCTCCCTGGTGGCACAGCGGGTTAAAGCACTGCACTAAGAAGCTTAAGCCAACTCCTCATGAGTTCGATCCCCGCCTGCCTGGGAGGAGACCCACATGGCGCGGCAGACCTCTCCTGACCCGCCCGCTGCTCCCCTCAGCAGTGTACTTCGTCGATCTGCCTGTTCTGCTCCCCACTCTATCCCTGGTGAATCCTCTCACCCTCCGCATCTCTGGCCTGTATCCCAGTTCTGTATAAATAAATAAATAAATCTTTAAAAAAAAATAAGACAGAATAAATAATCTAAGCAAATTGAAACAATACAGGTGCAGAGATGACAAGTAAAGATTTTCTTGAGTGTTATAAAGGTTTTGAAATGATGGGCTTGAAACAAGATTTCCTTATTCATCAGCATACTAGGAACTGCTCCCCCATATGTTTTTTGTATCACCTTCAAAGTCATGCATTTGTCTCTTGAAAGGTGTGGCAGGCACATTCCATAAGCAGTGAGTCCTGGCTGACTCTACCTGTTCAGCCCCTGCATTATGCTAAGATATGGAGGTAGACTTTGGCTGAGATGGGCACAGGTCAGCACACATGCTGTTTTTCACATGAGAAAGCATAAAACACAACAGCAATGACTAATAGGGAAGAAATGGCAGAGTTTTCTGTGAACACATTGTATTTGTGAAGTTGTGTTGCCAGAGACTGTAAGATGTAATGATTTAATAACACTAAAACACTTAGGAAATAGAAAAAGTGCTACAGTTATCCTTCACACAACATGTATTTAACTATGTGGGCCCAATTAAATGCAAATTTCTTGTAAGCAGGTAACATAAAGTTATAGTATAAAGTATAGTGGAGTATTGTAAATTATTTTCTCTTATGATTTTCTTAAAATTTATTTTCTCTAATTCACTTTAAGAATACTATAGATAATATGTATGATATAAAATATGCATAGTTTTTATTTGAAAATTTATGGTTAAAATCAGGCTATTTACTAGCAGTTAAATTTTGAGGAAGCTCAAACTTACCCATACATTTTTCAAAGCACAATAAAGTGTCCTAGCCCATGTTGTTCAAGCATTAGCTGTGCATTGGATATGACTTAATATTGTGAATTATCAGTTAGAGGATGAGTCTAGATTTCAGAAATGTTTTAGTGTGTCTTAAAATTGAAGGATATTAGGAAAGACTTTCATGGGAATTAATATTTTATTAAGGCCAGAAGGACAAGGAAAGCTAAGGTAGCAAAGAATCAAGGAGGGGAACTGAGCAAAGAGAAACAATGAACTTGGTAATATTTCTGTGCAGTGAGTTAACTAACTCTGAAGGGTAGGCCACACCCAGCACTGGCCATCATCAGCAGTAATGAGAAATGCTCAATGAGTTCTACTCAAGTGAGAGGGCTCACCACATGAAAAGCTTCTAAAGGGTAGACCACGCCCATTACTGGCCATCAGAAGTAATGAGACATGCTCAGTGAGGTCTACTCACGTGAGAGGCCTCACCACATGAAAAGCTTCTAAAGGGTAGGCCACGCCCATCACTGGCCATCAGAAGTAATGAGAAATGCCCAGTGAGGTCTACTCACATGAGAGGCCTCACCACATGAAAAGCTTCTAAAGCATGTGTCATGGAATTTAAATGAATCTGCCAGAAGTCTTCTAAAAGACCAGTGATGTAAGCTAACATTTATTAAAATAATTCTGACTTCATTGTGAAGAAAGTAATCAAACTGGGATGAAAGTTTGTTTGTATGTATCAGTTAGGACGAATATTATAGCTATTCCATGAGAGGAATGATATGCCAAATGCTTTGTAAGAAAACACGGGCTGGATATGCCTAAAATATCTGAAGGATTTTGAATCTGTTATGAAAGAAATTTCTGAGTGGAAAGTTGTATTACAATAGATTCATCTACAGTGGTGTTTGGGCTTCTCTCTCTATGAAGGACGTTATAAACCAGGTGGTGTATCTAGCAGCTGACTAGGCCAGTACACAGATAACTGTAGCTTTATATGCCAATCAAGTAGTGACTGTATACTCATACCACATATCCAGCCATGTTTGTGTTGACAGCCTTGTTGTGTTGCAGAAATCACAATTAGTGATTATGCTCTGATTCTCAAATATAAAATTGGACAATATCAAAAACCTAATTAGTTTTGGAAAGTAGTGATTGCAAGTTTGAGAAATAAGGAATTTACTTGGTTATTATGGGAAGAATAGATAGGGCCCTCCCTGGTGGTGCAAGAGGTTAAGTAAAGTGCAGCACTATGGAGTCTCTGACATCCACTGCAGCATGAATTCCATCCCCAGCAGGGAGGTGACCCACCTCTCCTGACATGCCTGCTGCTCCTCTCAGCAGTGTATTTCAGTATGTCTGCTTTTTCTGCTCCCCAGTGTGTCTCTGGTAAATCTTCTCACCTTCCTGAACCTCTAGCCTATACCCCAGTTCTTGTATGCATAAATAAATAAATCCTTAAGAAAGAAAGTATAAGATTCAGAGGTGGTGCAGTTCGTTGAGGTATTCTGAACAGGAAAAATAATCCGAGTTAAAGAAGGCGGCTAGGAACATGGTTTGTGTGGGAGGTATTAAATGGCATAATTGAAGCCAGGCAGTTAAATAACCTGATATTGATCTTGGTGCCACATAAAATCATTCACATAATTACAAAGACCTGTCAATTTTGCTTCCTAAATAGCTCTCAAATCCACACTTTCTTTTGAGGTGTTTTTCTAAAGTGTATATCTGCTTATAGTTTTCATGTGCTTAGCATCATTTGATATTCCCCCACTTTCTGCTGAAAGTCTGTATTCCCTAATATGACTTTTGAGATCCTCTTGTTTAACCTTTAGGCCTCACCGAATACTCCGCCATGCCTGCCTCTGTTTTTTTTTTTTTTCACTCTTAGTGCTTTAGCCAGAACGGATTTCTTTCTTTGTGCCAACATGCCAAGTTTGCTGTTATCTGTCCAATAGTGCCTTTAATTTTTTTTTCCTTTTCCCTCAAAGCTCTATTCCTTTGCTATTTTCCAACTTATTAAACCTTACTTCCTCCAGAAACTTTTCCCTCAACACAGACTGAGTTAACAGCTTTTCTCCTTTTAATACCTTATTTTAACCCATATCTCAGCACTTTTAGCTTGAATCGCTTCTATTCATATGTGAACCCTTCACTATTATTGAACAACAAAACAAACTATAAACCTCTGATTGTATATCTCCCCATGTTGCCAGTATCTATAATAGTACCTGGTATTTAATAGATGTTGAATGGATGATGTTTGAATGGTTGTCATTGCTGAGAAGTGAGAAGTGAAGAGTTGACTTCGTTTTTTACTGTAATTTGAACACATTTCACATTTTTAAATAATAGAGATTGCTAGTTTCTGGGTCAAATCTGGCATATAGACAATTTCCATACGGCCTGCAAGTTAAAACTGACATTTTTAAAGAGTTGGGATGAAAAATGCAGACAATAAAACTTTATTTGTTCCATGCATCCTAAAATATTTCTGATTTGGATTGGCTATCTAACCTTTTATAGAAATAGTTAACCAACCCCTGTTCTATAGTAGGACAAATAAAATGCCACCCTTATAAATATTCTCTAGAGTAAGGGTTATGTTAATATGCTTTTAATGCTGTTCGGTTACATGTACTATGAGTATTTGTGAGTATGTATGTATAAATGAATGGATGATCCAGATGGAGTCTTTTGGTCAATAGTGGTTAAGTGCCTGGGTCCTAGTCAAATGACTGTCAGTGATATAATTGGATGCTTAAAATCTAGGGTATCTCTTATGGTTCAAAACACTGTCACATGATTACATATGAATGCTTTTTACTCTTAGTATTCATAGACTTCCTTTATTAAAGTGACAATTAAGTTATGTTCAACTATTCCAGATATAATGTTGAGCTAGGGATGGTTATAAGAACTTCCTATGAATATATGTATTTAAACCTACACAAAACCTATGGAATGTACAATGTTACCAGTCCAATTTTATAAACCAGAAATAGGGACAGAGAGAATAAGATATTGTCAAAACTCAACGGTGAGTAAACTCCAGTGTGAATGAGTTGCAGTGCCAGATCTGTTACCCACAGTTATACATAAAGTAAGTGAATGCTTACTTTGCTGTGTACACTTACTGCTATGTTTATCACACTGTGCTTGGTAATGTTTGCCTGATGATTAGCCTTCATCACTACAGTGCAGGTCAGCACAATTTTCCTCTTTTGGAAACTGTGCAACGAGTTTATTTGTAAATCAATACAAATTCTATGGAGGATGAAATTGAAACTTAGAGGTTAAGTCATGTATTTACAAAAGGATATTAGTGTAAGTAAAGTGGATATGTAGATTTGTGATCTCTAGGCATGCTCTTAAAGAAATATACTGCATTTTACTCATATTAATTTCATGCAGCTAGTTACAAAATTAGAGATAATAATGTTATTCTACTTGCCATTTTAAACTTGGTAACAAAATATCTATTTTGTTACAAAATAATAAAATATCTCTTTATCTTTAAGTCTATGTAAAACTTTATTCTGGCTTTGAGAAAGTTGTTTGGAGACATGAGGGAAACACAGTCCTTGTCTCTGGCCTCACTTTTTTAAAGCTGAGAATCTGTTTTATTTGCTATAGTGTGGCTGTTAGGGTCCCATTTGCTTGTAGAATTGTTTTCCAACCTTTTATATGAACCCGTATTTATGTTTGGCACTCAGGAACATTTCAGCATTTCAGAAAGATGGTTTCTGTTCTCTGATCCAGCCATACACTCTATGCCTTTTAATTGTTGAATTTATTCTGTTCACTTTTAGGGTGATTATTACTACATGAAAGCTTGCTACTGCCAATTTTGGGTTCTTCATATTTCCTTGTTCAACATTTTTGGAGGAGAAGAAACTGTTATTTGCAAACTCATTCTGCTTTGTTTAAGAAGGCCTGTATTTCTTCATTATATATGAAGGAGAGTCTTGCAGTATAGAATATTTTTGGCAGAAGATTTACCTTTAATTATTTTGATTACAGTACTCCATTTTCTAGTTGCCTGTAGTTTTTCTTCCGGAAGTCAGATATAAGCCCTATTAGAGTTCTTTTATGGGTTATCTACTTACTCCCCCTAATCAACTTCTATGTACTCTTTGTCTTGAACTCATGGAAATATAAGTAGATAAGTCTTATTACATTTTTTTTTTTTAGGTTTAATGGAATTTTAGATTTAGTTCCTTCTCCAAGTTTGGGATGTTTTCCTCTTTGCCTTTATATAATTTATTTTTCCTATCTCTCTTTCTCCCTTTTTTAAATACTCATTATTATTTTAATTGCCTTAGCACAATGAATTGGATAACTATCAAGATGTTTCTTCATTGTTTTTTCCCCTTTACTATTTCACTTCTGCCATTTGGACCCTTTATGCATTATAATCTTTGAGGGCATCAATACCATCTTCCACCTGGTCTTTTCCACTCAAGCATGTTCACACACATCTCTTCATACTTGGTTACATCCTAACTAAGCAATTCTTAGCTCCCAGCTGCCCTGTCATAGGAGCACAGGAACGAATTGTAGATTCTGCCTTGGTAGGCAGCGTCTCCTGCCACCCAACATTTTTACTTTGAGTTGGATTTCCTCATGGTCTCTTCTGTCATGGGTGATCAGTATTGGTCCCCTATCTACAGATGATGCTTCAGTTTTGTCCCAAATCATGGGATCTTCTCAGTTTAGTGCTTGTTTTGACTTAAGATAATCTTCCTGGAGCAATGCAGGGAAACTTCCCTGCTGTCTCCTTCTTTCTTCTCCTGTTTTTTTTAAAAATTGGGTTGTTTATTTTTTATTGTTGAGTTGTAAAATTTCTTTACATATTTTGCATATTAAAACTTTGTCAGACATATGATGTGCAATTATCTTTTTCTGTTTAGTAAGATTTTCTTTTTTTGTGTTTTTGCTGGTTGTTTTGTGTAGGAGCTGTTAAGTTTCCTGTTCCCCCATTTGTTTATTTTTGTGTTTTTTGTTTGTTTGTTTGTTTATTGCTTTGCCTTTGAAATAAGGGATAGTTCCCAAAGATGTATCAAAAGCCCACAGTAAGAATAATATTACTGAGGTTTTTTCCTATGTATTTTATATAGTTTGAGGTCTTATATCTGAGTTTTTAATCTGCTTAGAATTATTTTATGTGTATTGTGCTAGATAGTGTTCTTGCTTCATTCTTTTGTATGTGGCTATCTAGTTTTCCATCACTAATTTTTGAAGACATTTTCCTTACTTTATTGTAAGCTCTTGATTCCTTTGTCATAATAGTTTATGACAAACTTATTCTTCATATTTGTGGTTTTATACCTGGATTACTATTGGTCTATTTTTATTCCAGGACCATGCTGTTTTATTTCTACCTATTTGTATTAGATAATTAAGTGAAGTAGTGTGATACCTCCATTTTTGTTATATTTTTTCTCAGGATTGTTTCTGTCATTTAGGATGTTTCATTAGTTCCAGGTAAATTTCATGATTTTTTTGTTCTACTATGGAGAATAGCTTTAAGATTTTGATGGGGATTACATTGAACCTATTTATTTCTTAAGGTAATATGATCATGAAATCCATGAGCATGGAAATATTTTATTTCTTTGTATCTTTCTTTTTCTTTCAGCACCTTAGTTTTAACCCTGTTCAATTTTTTAAATTATGCATCACAAGCATTAATCATTATAAATGTGATTGCAAATTGATAAATTTTGAATAAAAAATAACATTATGTACTGTATTTCTTTTTCATATGTGAATTTGTAACAGATGGCCCAAAGGAAGGTATACAATTGCTCTTGGTTTTATCTGTATAGTGATTAATTATATAATTTAATACTGGTTGTGTTTCTAAGAGTGACTACTTCCTCTTATTTACACAGAGAAAGAAGTTATTTCTGATTATTTAGTTACCCTCTTTTAAATAACAAATCATACGTGTCTGTCATCGCTTTCAGTGTTATTTCTGAAGTATTTTGTTAAGTGACTCATATAGTTAGAGCAAGATGTCACCTTTGGAAATGATAGCAATCTCCTTAATTTAACCAGAAAGGTCTCACACCCTTATGTCCCTGGCACAATAAGAAGAAAAAGTCCGAGTCTATGTTTCTGTGATAGTACTGTTCAAATCTTTGCTGAATCACTTACTCCCTATTTGACCCTCAGAAATTTATTTAATATCTTTAATTCAGTTTCATCCAGTATAAATCTAAATATCTGCAAGTAACTTTGTATAAAGTACTATAAGCAATCACTGTAATTCTGTTACACTGGCAGACACATTGAGACATGCAACAAGTGGTGATAATTATGATTAGTGTGATTAGGATCTATAGGGATTTGGCTACTTTCTGGAACTCAACATCAGATCAGTTACAGATGAGAGACCATTAGAGGGTATGGTGGAAAGACAAATGGTTCCCTGTGAGGACAGTAATGAAATCTGTGACTGTGTCATTTTATAGCAATATCACTCTTCTTTTAAATCTTACTCAACAGCAAATCAGTGAGACAGATAATTTTAATTATATGGGTCCCAAGGAAGGTAATAAATGGTTGTTCATAAACACTCCCAGTGATTTTCATGAGCTAAAGATAAATCTGTAAAAGTGGACTACTGCTTTTTGGGGTGGTACTCACAGATGGGCAGTTCATTATGGTGCATCAGCCAGCAAAGGCTAATTCTATTCAAGGGAAGCTGTAGGGTCTTCCTTAGAGGGTAATGAAGCCCACTGGAGTGGTTCATACCAGCAGGTTTCAGAAATATGCATCACCTTCACTTATGAGATAATATAACTGCCTAGTTCTATGAAACAGAAAATAATAGTGGAAGAATGAGAAAAATGAATATTTTCTATACTTTTGCTGAAAGTTGATAATTGATGAGTTTGAATTAGATAATATAGCTTGTAATTTTAGCCTTCATTGGTGCACCTCCTAATAACAAACAAAATTAGAATAAAAAAAGATGAAATATCACCCAAGTAAAAATATATAGACCTATTTAGTTTATGCTTCATAATTGACCATAAGCATCTATCTTAAAAATAAATTTTCTTTTAAAACATCATAATTTCCAGAATGAGTTACTTAAAATATCATTAGTTTTTAGTATATTAAAATAGCTTAACAAGCAAGTAATATTTCAGATGCTGGAAGACATAAGAAATATGAAAAAAGAAAAGAAGGAAAAAAGGAAAAGCATTCTTTCCTTTTTCTTTATTATGGTTTGTGTATGATAAAACTAGTGTTTATCTCTAATTGCAGAGTAACATTCTAGCTCCAATATGAAAAGTAAACTAAAAAAAAGTGTTTTCATTAATTATGTTTCATCTAAATATTCCTTGAGGGTTAGGAAAAAATAAATTTACTTCAACTGCTGATGTTGTTCTATAGAGGGGATGGCATCTTGTGTATATTAATAAATTCATACATTCAACAAAGAGAGGCCATAAAAGTACAGCCTGTTAAGTAGGATCTTTCATTGTGGTCTGACTTATCATACCAGGGAAGTTAGCTGGCATTGACCTCAGCACAGTGTATGAAGATAGATACTGTCCAAGTACATTAATGTTTAGAATGACACTGAGCAGAAATGCTCCAATGCATTTTAATGTAGAAAATATACCAAATCCTGAAATGTTATAAAAAGTTTGTTTTATTACAAGATTTTCTCTTTTAATTATGTCACTATTTTTTTCTTTAAAAATTTGTTCCAAGATATTTATTTAATATTATTTGTTAAAAAAAGAAAAGATTAAGATGGACGCCCTCCCTGGTGGTGCAATGGGTTAGGGTGCAGCACTACAAGCTAGCCACAGCCCCTTCAGTGCTGATTTGATCCCCCGCCAGACCCGGGGCCTGGAGCTGACCCACATGGCTCAGCAGACCTCTCCTGTCTACCCCGCTGCTCTCCCTCAGCAGTGTACTTTGTCGATCTGTTTGTTCTGACCCCACAATGTCTCTGGTGAATCCTCTCACCACACATGCATCTCTGCCTGTACCCCAGCTCAGTATGCATAAATGAAAAATAAACCTTAAAAAAATTAAGAAGGGGACCTGCCTGGTGGTGCAGCGGGTTAAAACACAGCTCTACAAGCTAACCACAGCCGCTTCAGTGTGAATTTGAGCCCTTACCCCTGAGGTCATCCCTATGACCCTAAAGACCTCGCCTGTCTCACCCGCTGCTCCCCTCACCGCTGCTCCCCTCAGCAGTGTACTTATCAGTCTGCCTGTTCTGCTCTCCACTCTGGCTCTGGTGAATACTCTCACCATCCCTGCACCTCTGGTCTGTACCTCAGCTCTAATGCATAATTAAATAAATCTTAAGAATAAAAAATAAGATGGTAGGAAGATCAATGTTTATTGAAATGCTTTCATTCATAACTCATTAATTCATCTGTTCACCAAAAAGTTAGGGAGGCTTATGTTAAAGTTATTTTTTTTAACTGATAAAAATTTAGATAGTTTGGCATATAATAAAACTAGCTGGGCCCTCCCTGGTAGCAGAATGGGTTGGGACGCAGCACTGCAAGCTGGCCACAGCCACTTCAGTGCGAGTTCGATCTGTAGCCCCAGAGGTGACCCACAATGCATAGCAGACCTCTCCTGACCCGCCCTCTGTTCCCCTCAGCAGTGTACTGCGTTGATCTGCCTTTTCTACTCCCTGTTCTATCTCTGGTGACTCCTCTCACCCCCCTGAACCTCTGGTCTGTACCCCAGTTCTGTATGAATAAATAAATAAATCTTAAAAAAAAAAGCTAGCTATCATTTATTTATTATGTACTATCTTAAAATTATCCACTGATTGTTAATATATTGGTGGCAGAATAAAGCAAAGTAGTTAAGTATATGAGTCATTTTATTTGTCAAATTTTACTGATTTGCTAGTTGTTTACATAACTATATAATTGTGAGATTACAGCTTCACCCCTCCATATGTACGCATGCCTTGCCATCCTCCAAAGTTTAGAGCCAAGGTCCTATTATCTTTTCTCTTTCCTCTATTCCCTCTTTATTTTATTTTATTTTTTTCCTCCCCACTGGTGTTTTCATTTTTATTTAAAGATTTATTTATTTATGCTTACAGAACTGGGGTACAGGCCAGAGGGTGTGGTGGGTAGAAAGATTCACCAGAGACAAAGTGGGGAGCAGAACAGGGAGACTGAGGAAGTACACTGCTGAGGGAGCAGCGGGCCGGCCAGGAGAGGTCTGCCGTGCCACGTGGATCAGCTCCCTGGCCTAGGATCGCACTCACACAGCAATGGCTTCTGAAAGCGCCATAATGTGGTGCTTCAACCCCTTGCGCCACCGGGGAGAGACCACTGGTGATTTCATTTTAATGTTGACACTGCATTTCTCTCCTTTACGTGCTAAAGATTTTGTTGTTTAATTTCGTTATTCATTTATAGAACTGTTATTTTGAGAGTACAACTTCACATGTACTTGTAAAGCACTTAAGTTCTGAAAGACAAACTAAATAGTTCTAAAGCAAATTTTCCTCTTGCTGTCTTGACAACCTTATATTTGGCCTTGGTATTTATTTTTCATCAATATAATGAATAAAAAATTGCCACTTATAACTTCACATTGTTGTGAAGCTACATGAGGTACTGCAGATAAAATACTTGAAACAGTATCTAGAATTTAACATATTTAATATATTCTAGGTAATCTTACCAAATGGTAAGAATTATTAAGCCTGAAAATTAAATGGTGGAAAGTGGATTCACTATGGTGTGAAATCCCTCCAAGTCAGTTTTCATGTGATTTGTAAAGGATCATCGTCCAGTAACTAACAGAGTTAACAATTAAATGCTAACCTGTTTTCTTCTAAATCTAGGCCTCTTTCCTATAATCTTCAATGTCCCCAAGTTCTCTGCATGTTGTATGTATGTACTCAAAGTTATTACAGGTGTTTGGGAAATTCAGAAACTATTCTAATATTTGAGACACCCAAGAAAGGCATCAGAAAAACTCATGTTCCTTTGGTCATTCCTAATTGTTAATTTTTTTTTCTGTTTTTAGTTTTCATGTCACCTTACTATCAGTTGGGTATACTTTTGCCCTTTTGACATACACGTATACACGTATTATATTCTTTCTTTCTTTTTTTTTTTTTAAAGATTTATTTATTTATTCATATAGAACTGGGGTATAGACCAGAGATGCGGAGGGTGAGAGGATTCACCAGAGACAGAGAAGGGAGCAGAACAGGCAGATCAATGAAGTACACTGCTGAGGGGAGCAGCGGGCATGTCAGGAGAGGTCTGCCACGCCATGTGATGGCCTCCGGGGCAGGCGGGGATTGAACTCATGCGGAAGTGGCATTAGCTTCTTAGTGCTGTGCTTTAACCTGCTGCACCACCAGGGAGGGCTGACAGTATTATATTCTTTAAAAAATAAAACAACTTAATTTTCTTGAAAAGTACAGAAGGTTCCTCTTATCATGAAGAATTCACGTAATGTTATAGCGCCTGTCATTTTAAAAAAATCTAATTATTCCATTTGAAGTCTGTCTCCTTTTTTTTTCATATCTTTTCAATGACATACTATATTACAGTCGTTAAGTTATATAAAAGCACTCTAAAAGAAGCCAATAATAACTTTAACAAATATTTTGTGTATAATTAGGTATGAAATCTACCACATTGGTTTAGTTATATTTTGTGTTGTGACAAAGACAAAGATTAGGAGAACAGGTAGCTTAATTCTTGTAATAGTGATGCAATTTTCTAGTTTGCGCATAGAAGCACTGAGGTTTCCCTGGATATTATGACAATAATATTTAGACTTCACAGAGCTTGATAACAAATTCAGAATAAATCAGCTTAATGTCTCTAGTTAAGCTGAATGATATAGTTTCATTGTGCCTCCAGTAATAAATGAGAAGGGAAAATCTTCTTATTTCCCTCTCCTTCCATACCTTTAGAATAAGATATTACAAAACTTAAAAGATCACTTCTTAGCAACCAGACTCAATTAAATCACTACATAGAAAATACTAGTAAGGAGCTCATATGAATCATTTATTGTTGTAAGTAAGAACAATGAAATATTTTTGACCTGTTTACCTTTATGAAATAAAGAAACACAGCTCTTACAAAGATTCCAAGTGTTTTTAAATTTGTACTTCTCAAAGGAATCTAATATTTAGAAGAATCAATTTTTTCAGTTTTTGCCTCACCATCTAAAAGCTGGAAGTCAAGGATTATGTAATTGCTTTACAAGAGTATATTGAAAGGGTGTTTTACTAAACTATCACAAGACAGACATTAATACAGGAAATTGAATGATGCAGTTTTATATTTTACAGGGTTAATAAGTAAATCATTGAGTTATTTTCCATATTTGAATTTAATTAAAATGTATTATTTGTCAATAGTGTAGAATGTATTGATGATATTGGCACCATACATTCCCTGGATTTAGGATACCTTTATTATTTCATTTTAGTATGAGATTGTAAATTATAAGAGTGTGTGTGTCTGCATGTCTGTATGTATATGTGTGTGTCTGTGTTTACAAGGATTTTCCTGAAGACATACAGCATTCAAAAACATAAACTCATTGGTAGGGTGGTAGGATGTTCTGCTCCAGGGTCTCAGAAGTGTTAATGCAGGTACTAAGTGCATGTCTAGAGGACACTCAGCTAAGACAGTCTATGGACAGAGTTCACTTGACACAAATGTACTTTACAACAGAATAGTGGCCAGATAGTCTACCTAGATTGAATGTTAGGTGGATGTCATTTACTTAAACTCTTAACTACTAATTTCTTTACCTATAAAATAATATCTTCATCCCTATACAACAAAGATTTTAACAGTTATAATGACACTGTTAGTAATGCTATTAACATGCATGAATAGACTTTTTAAAAAATTGCTAACTTTTCTCTTGAGAGCTTTTCATAGTCTTTTCAAAATTACATATAACACACTTATACAAGAATGCATAAATTATATTTTGCAATTCTTTGAAAATTTATATATTGAAAATACATATGTGATATGTTCCAGATCAAAAACTGAATATTAAAATACCCATATGTCCCAGAATTTTTATGTAATGCTATTCTATCACCCTGTCATTTACCCTATTTTCTTAAATTTAACCATTAGTGAGTTTCCACACCATGAGATAGTTCTGTCAGATTTTACAATATGTATTTTTTTTAATTTTTTTTAAAGATTTATTTATTTATTTGTGCATACAGAACTGGGGTACAGGCCAGAGGCTCAGGGGCGGTGAGAGGCT
>NW_004567110.1:37059455-37060230 GCF_000260355.1 Condylura cristata
CTTATTCATTGATTAAACCAAAGGATATCCATTCTCCTTTGAAGACTATCAGAATATTTCTTGGATATTTGGTTCTCAGATTTGAATATTGGATTTGAATTAAAAAGGCAAAACAGCAAACCCATGTTTAATCCCTGGTGGCACAGGCATTAAGTCTCAATGCTGTCTAGCTATTACCTGCCACTGAGGCATGAGTTTGAAACCTGGCCATGAAATCCCACCATGATTATTTATTGCATTATTATTATTATCATTATACTGTTGAAGTATTTGAAAAGTTTTTTTCAGTTCACTTCTTATCAGTTGTGCTACCCCCACATGGTGCAGCAGACCTCTCCTGTCTCAGCTGTTGCTCCCCTCACCAGTGTTTTCAGTATATCCACCTGTTCTGCTCCCCACTCTGTCTTGGATGAATCTTCTCACCGCCCCTATACCTCTGACCTATATCCTAGCTCGTGTATGCATAAATATAATAAAAATATGGTAAAAATAAATAAACTTTATCATGTTTCTGGACAATACTGACAACAAAGACGGTAATCTAATATTATTTGTTAAAAGAATATAATGAGGGCCCTCCCTGGTGGCGCAGTGGGCTAAAAGCACAGCACTAGGAAGCTAAAGCCACTTCAGCATGAGTTTGATCCCATCTTGGACGTGACCCACATGGCGTCGCAGAACTTTCCTGACCCGCCCGCTGCTTCCCTCAGCAGAGTACTTCATCAGTCGGCCTGTTCTGCTCCCCACTCTGTCTCTGGTGAATCCTCTTACCACC
>NW_004567110.1:37060640-37100081 GCF_000260355.1 Condylura cristata
AGCAGAACAGGCAGATCGACGAAGTACACTGCTGAGGGGAGCAGCGGGTGGGTCAGCAGAGGTCTGCCTCGCCATGTGGATCTCCTCCCTGGCAGGCAGAGATCGAACTCATGTGGAAGTGGCTTAAGTTTCTTTGTGCTGTGCTTTAACTCACTGCGCCACCAGGGAGGGCCCAGAAGTCATATTATTTCTTATCAACTTATTATTTTATTGGGTCAGCCACTTAGCAAATTAAAATATAATTTTTCAACTTGGAAATTCAGTATCTACAAAAGAAATACTGGTTTGGATCCCTTAGGGAGCAACTGATGTCACATATTCCCAAATCTCACTAGCCCTCATAGATTATTTACTTATGCCTGGACAAGAAAAGGATGTCAATCATTTGTTTATTTGCAATACTAGATACCTTTTCTTAAAAAATATTTTTTTTATTTATGCATACAGAACTGGAGTATAGGACAGAGGTGCAAGAGCAGTGACAGCTACATCAACAAAGTACACTGCTGAGGGGAGCAGCAGGTGAGACAGGAGGGGTCTGCTGTGCCTTGTGGTCACCTTCCAGGATAGGAGCTTAGTCACAAAGCTGAAACAGCTGGGGCTAGCTTCACAGTGTTGCACTGTAACCCATTGAGCCACAAAGGAGCGCTCTGCAACATTAGATACCTTTTAGAAAACAGTGTTAATTCTTCCCTCCTTGGCACAAAAGCTTGAAAGCTTGCAGGTCTCAGTGAATTGTAAATGACATGATAGCTTCGAAGTATTAACTAGCATAGACTCTTGGAATAAAAATCTGTTTGTAATTATCACATTAGAACCAAAATATTCTTATCACTATTCAAACTTGTCACTATTTCCAGTATATGATTTACCTTAACTTAAAGCCAGATTAACTAAACCATTATTCTGAATCGTGTATGTGATATTCTCTTACATATACAAACTTTGTATGTATATGACAAAATGACATGTCTTGGAGTTGGGTTATATCACATTCTATTTTCTATTTATATATAGAATTTATTTATTTATGTATTTTACATCATTGTTCATTTTTGTACAATGTCTGCTTTCGTTTCTCAAGTGTAGTCTCCACAGAATTCCCACCACCAAAGCACCTGTGTACCGTCACCATTTTCCCATGTGCTCTTCCCTCCCGCTTGACCCCCTTTCTCCTCTCCCCTGCAGAGTGTCTCTGATTTATAGTTGCTTGTTATTTTTTTTTATTGTTCTTATTTTTTTACCTGATCCCTTACTTGGGATTGTGCCCCTTTATTCCTCCTGTAAGTGAGACCATCCAATATTTTTCTTTCCCTTCTGACTTATTTCACTCAGTACTTTCAGAAATTTGTTCTTCCACTTCGTATATTATTGTTCCTTATCACAGTCACCTCAAATTATCTGTTACATTGACTGAATCATTGAAGACTGCTAGTAAAATGATGAACATTTTTGTGGGTGATAATCTAAGGGATAATTGAAGTCTAGAAAAACTATGAATAATAATATGAATAATAATACTAATTTTCTTTGGCTAACAGAAGTAATGCCTTCTAAGCATTGGGGCTGAATCAAGCAGTGTTTAACATTATTCTGGGTCTCCTACCCTTGATAAAGCCAAAATAAAATTATTTTGTTGGAATAATGGTGAATAGAGTAATAAAAGCCTGAATTTTTGAAAGGCATGTCAATGTTAAAGAACAAAACAAAATAGTCCGAAGTTTTGTACATGTGATTTTAGTATATATGTTCAATTGGGGGATCACTTGATAAGTAATCTCACCAAAGAGTATTTGTGATGTGTACATGGGAGGATATATGGAAAATGGGAGAGTCAACTGAAATAGGGTTACTCTTCATCTGTGAGCTCTCCATTGATAGTCACTGGAGATTTATTAAGATGTTTGCAATGTTTAATACCAAGACTGTTGATATACTGTTTTTAAATCATTAATACTTGTTACAAAAAAAAATCTTACAATGTGAAACATAAAAGTACTTAAATATATCACATTTATTTTATGTTGATCTTCATAAAAGCTTAATGCATTATAGACATTTATTCCACTTCATTAATGAGAAACATAAAAGTTGGAGTGGTTAGGAACACACTCAATAGTTGTCAAATTTGAAGTCTTAAAACTCCAAGTCCCTCTTTTAAAAGTCATTTTTGCTAATTTTAAAACTTAAGAGAAACTTCAGAATCTGGGAAAATAAAGAGATATCGCTATATGTAGTTGTGATTTCCAAGCATGTGAGTGGAAAATATAAAAACATATATTTCTTACGGTTATTGCTTTGGTCTTGTAACAGACTTTTCAGCATATTGAAGTCTTGTCTCTGATTGTCCTTGTCTCTTCCAATGATGTTATCTGCTCTCCAAAGAGACATGCCTGTTTTGTGAGCTGATTTAATGATGTTGGTATGAATTGTGTTGAAAGTGACACTCTGCTATCCTGTTGGTTGTGGAGAGGTCATCAAAAATATAAATGGCAAGGAGCAATCAATACGTCTCTGTTATATACAGATGGGAGGGAAATGTTTAAGACAGCTGTTCTGTCATCTCAAGGTGCTTACACATTCTCAAAGCAACTGTCTTTTCAAGAATCAATTTTTAATGGGGTTAAGACCTTTTCACTTTAAAAGTGATGGGCCACTCTATAACTTTTCCAAACATTGCTATGTCATTTCTCATTTGTGAAGTTTTTTCTCAGCATATGATACTAGAGTAACATTTGTTAAAAAAAAAAAAATTCTTTAAGAGAATGTTGTTATATAAAAATAAATATTTTAAAATCTGGAATTAATAATTACCTATTAAACTAAAATAGTTTTAAAAAATAGCTATGATATGGATTAAATAACATGAGTTTTAAAACAATTTAAATTCAGTAGTAATAAAAATAAATCCCTCTTTTGGGAGGCTTAATAATTGGATAGGAGTGAAAAATGGGTTGGTAGGAATTGAATATAGGCTCTTTCAAGCTATATAACGACAACATTGTTGTGAAACTAGCTCAAGCTTTTCACCAGGATTTGACGTCCCAGTATTCACAGCCTCAGGGCCTCAGCTGTTCTTGCTGAAATTGCCTATAGCTATCTGACATGCTTGAATCTCACTAGCATATTCCAGAGCACTTCTATTTTATTGTAGTAATGCTGATCCAATGATAGAATCCTTGAGTTCTGTATGGAAAGACTTGCACCATTCTTCTATTACCTATCATATTGACCTGTCTTAATTTGATATACACATACTTGAAACTCTTCCACACAACAGTTTTTCTTAAAATTTATTGATATATAATTGACATAATAAATGACATATAAAATGGAAAATTTGATAAGTTGTCACATGTGGACACCTATGAAAGGAACAGCACAACCATGATGTATATGCATCACCCCCAAGATTTCTTAGGCCCTCCTCCCTTTCCTCTCTGACATATCACTACCTGCTCTGTAGTAACCTCTAGTACACTTTGTCAATATATATTAGCTTGCATTTTGTAGAATTTTGCATTGTCTAGAATTTTACAGAATCATAAAATATTTACTATTGTCTAAATTATCATCTGGCATTATTACAATTTCTTTCTCCTTTAAACTGTTGATGGGCATTTGAACTGCTGTCTGCCAGTTTTTATTTATTTGTTTGCTTCTTTTGTTTGTTTTGCTTAGAAAACTGTTAGAAACATAGTGGAGTCCTTTCAGTTTGTTCTTACTAGTAGTGTTATGTGAGTTTCAGTTGCATTATACATTTGCTGAAAGTTGGTGTGCTTAGCTTTTTGATATTTGTACTTTCAAACTGGTGTGTAGTTGTGTCTTGCAGTAGTTTTCATTGCATTTCTCTAATGATTAATGATGCTGAACATATTTTTATATACTTACTTGCCATCCTTGCATCTCCAATAAAGCATTCAAGTCTTAAGTTTTAAATTTGGGATTTTGTTTTATTACAGGGATGCTTTGATTCTTGAAATGTCTCAGCATATCACTTTGCTGTTATGTCAGACCTATATAGTACATGTATTCGATAATCAAAATTAATCTGAAGAAAATGTTCACTTTCACAACAACAGATTAAAAGAGAAATAGTGTTGATCATTTGTTGGTAGTAGTTGTTCTAGTGGTGTCTTATAATCAGAGCAAGAGTGGTATCTCAACTTTCCTGCTAGAAAGCTACACTGGTATCAAGTTGTCATGTATTTGAACCCTGTGACCAAAGCCTAGTTGCCAACTATTCAGACTCATTATAGGCAAAAATGTGATGCATTATAATGTGAATGCCACTGACAGAGAGGACAACTCTGAAATTCTTCTATGAGAGATCCTGAAAGGTCACAGTACATAATTGGCAAGAGCATCTCACAATGCTTTTGATCAGCCAACAGTCTTCAATGGAAATGGCATTTGGAAGAAACTGTGTCCTGAAGCAGTGAATGATTTTAAAGTTTTCAGACTAACAATAAGAAAGGCAATAGTGACTTTGGATCAGGAGTTTGGGTTTGTGGAAATTGATCAAGACAGTGTTGCAGAGGTTTTGACACCCCATGACCAAGAACTGACAGTTGAATAGCTGATGCAATTGCAGGAAGAAAGGATAAGTATCAGAACTGAACACAGTAGTGAGCAGCCTGAAAGTGAAGTGATTGGGGAACTGAATATGAAGCACTTTTGTGATATTTTCACTACAATTGGCAGTGCAGTAATGATGGCAGAATTTTGAAATTCTGCAATTTTGAAAGGACATGTAGGTTTAGGGCATATTTACCATTTGTTTTGGGTACCTATAAGTACGAAAGAAAAATGTGTGAAACTAAACAGGCAAATATATTGTATTTAAACCTCCCATATCAGTCACATTAGTCACAGCAAAAGAAACTGACTTTTGGCAGGAAGCAGGCAAACATAGAATGATAGAAGTTGCATAAAGGAGCTGCATACCCTGCTGGATTCAGAGCATGGTGACATGTGTTCATAAATGACTCTTTTCCTTTCTCTCTTATACCATGGTCTTCTGTACCTCCCACTATCTCGAGCACCAACACTTCAATCCAATGCACAATCAAATCATCATCATTTCTCAGTCTTCCAGTGCTCTCTCTGCCTTTTCATACTGAAAACTGTACTGTACTGTTTATTATATATGTGTTCTATTTTAAAATATTGATTGTGTATTTATAATACTGTCCTTCTGTTTTTGTTTTTTAATATGTTAGTGTTAAGTTTTATCTATTATTGGATATTTATTTTCGATCTGGCTCTGTGAATGCTAATTTTTTTTACATATGAATTAATGGTAATTGCCTCTTCATTTTCCATCATTTTGGTTTACCAGATGTTTCATAAGAATACTCTTCTTTTGGATAGCAGGGGACACCTGTATTGAATACCAAGAATTTGTCCAAATTTGTATGAGTCTATTGTTGAACTATTTGTATTCCATTGATCCTTCTTTATCTTTATGTTAATTCCACAGTATCTTGATGAGAAATTTGGCCTTGAAATCAAGTAGTTTGTGCCCTATAATGTTCTTTGCTAAGTTGTTTTCTCTGGTCATGGTTATTTTTTTTTTCATATGAATTTTTAAATTGGCTTGTGAAATACTTGTTTGAGTTTTATCTGGAATTGTGCATTGAATCTATATTATCTACAGATAAATTGGGGTGAGAATAAACACCTTAAAAATACTAAGAACCGGCCCTCCCTGGTGGCGCAACGGGTTAAAGCACAGCACTGAGAATCTAAAAGCCGCTTCCGCATGAGTTCGATCCCCGCCTGCCCCGGAGGTGACCACATGGCGTGGCAGACCTCTCCTGACCCGCCCGCTGCTCCCCTCAGCAGTGTACTTCATTGATCTGCCTGTTCTGCTCCCCACTCTGTCTCTGGTGACACTTCTCACCGCCCCTGAGCCTCTGGCTGTACCCCAGTTCTGTATGCATAAATAAATAAATCTTTAAAAAAAAAAAATACTAAGAACCATAGTTGCATTATATATGTCAATTACTCGAGATGTATTTTTCTCTCAGTGATGTTTTATTGTTTTCAATGATATTGTTTTCTTTATTTTAATTTCTCATTGGCTCTTACTAACAGATAAAAAATGTAATTGGGTTATGTATGCTGGTATTTTATCCTCTGCCATGCTGAATTTAGTGATTAGTTCCAGGAATTTTTAAAAAGGATTTATTTAGTTATGCATGCAAGAACTGGGGTACAGGCCAGAGAGATGTGGGGAGTGAGAGAATTCACCAGAGACTGAGTGGAGAGCAGACCAGGCAGATCTACTGAAATAATATTGCTAAGGGAGCAGCAGGTGAGACAGGAGAGGTCTGCCACATCATGTGGGTCAGCTCCCTGGCTAGGGATCAAACTCAAGTACAGTGGCAATGGATAGCTTTATAGTGTTGTGCTTTGCCCCATTGCACTGCCAGGGAGGGCCCAGTTCCAGGAAATTTTTAAAGATTTTGTTGGATAGTCTTTAAAGATGACTGTACAGTCTGCTAATAAAAACAGTTTAATCTTTCTTATCTTGTCTATTTCAAGTGTCTAGAATGTCAATACCATGATTAATGGAAGTGTCGAGAATGGCATGCTGATTATTTCCTGAATTAGGAATAATCATTCATTTTTTCATAATAGGCATGCTATTAAGTGCAACATATCTTATTGATGCCGTTTTGCAGTTGAAGGGAAATCTCTCTTTTTTTCATATCCCAGTTTTTTTTCTCAAGAATGGATTTTTTTTCTGGTTTTTGCTTCTATTGAGTAATCCTTTTCACTTTTTAACCTATCTCTCAAATTAATTTTGTTATTTGTTTAACTCTTAAACCAATCTTGAAATTCTAAAGTGAACACAAGTTGTCATAATATACTTTCTTCTCTCTATATATATAGTTGAATTTTAGTTGGTAACATTTGTTAACAGTTTATTTATACTCAGAAGCATGAATTCTAACTCTCTGCGAGTGTTTGTGTGTATGTATGCATATTTTTATTTATGTATATAAAATACCTTTGTCTAGTTTTGGTTAAGATCACATAAATTTCTCAGAGAATTGAAATTGTAGCTTTTTATAGTTTTCCTCTTTTTTCTAACTCATTGTTGCAATCAAGTTAAATTTCTTGAGTTTTTTTTTTTTTTTGCTTCTGTCTTTTTAATTAATATTTGCATGGTATGCTTTTTTTCTGTTTTTATATTTAACATCCACCTATATGTTTACATTAGACATAAATATAAAGATGAGTTTCTCTGACACAGTATATAATTAATTTTTAGAAATTTACTTTATACTTTTTTTTTTAAGATTTATTTATTTGTGCGTACAGAACTTGGGTACAGGCCAGAGGTACAGGAGCGGTGAGAGAATTCACCAGAGACAGAGTGGGGAGCAGAAACAGGTCGACTGTCGAAGTACATTGCTAAAGGGAGCAGCGTTCGGGTCAGGAGAGGTCTGCCATGCCACGTGGATCACCTCCGGAGCAAGTGGGTATTGAACTCAGGCTGATCGAACTCAGGCGGAAGTGGCTTTAGTTTCTTGGTGTGGTGCTTTAACCCACTGCGCCATCAGGGAGGGCCCTATACTTATTTTAATAGGTGTATTCGTACCATTGTCATTTAAAGCAATTACTGGTTTATTAGTGAGTATTTTACCATTTTATTATTTTTGTCTGTGTCATCTGTTTCATTGAAGAACTATTTGTTATGGCAATTTTAAAATCTATCTCACATAACTCCAACATGGAGTCACTTCAGTGTTAGGTGATTACCTTCCCTTACTCAATTTATGATTTTTCTGGTTGTTTGTATGATTAGTGATTTTAGCCACATCTTATTTGGAGTATTATATTATGATAATCTACATTTTATTTAAATATTCTATTTTAGCAGACACTCACCCTGTTAGATTTAGTGTACAGTGTTGGTTTATTTTTGTGGGCTATAGTTCTAATGACAATTTTCTTAGCCTTTGCCAAGCTATTCTAGTCTGCTTCAAATGTGTGATGGTAGGAAGCTACACAGATCTGGGTGCTACTGTCTACACTGTAGTTCAGTTCTCTAAGATTTCAGTATTATGATTCTAGACAATATCATTTATAGGTCAGTTAAGGTTCTCTCCAGAACATCCCATGAAGGGTTAAAAATTCCTCTTTTCAACATGCTATTTCCAATGCCTATGTGGGCTGAGGATAACTACAACTTGTTACCATTTGCTTATCACTGGTAATCTAGATTGTCACCCAGATTCACACCAGCTGTTTAAAGGTGGTTCTTTAAATCAGTCAAAGCCACATTTTCTACCATAATTGTTGTTTTTGTCTGGGTTAGGATATAGGTATTATTAAACATGTTTTAGCTCTGCTATGCTGCTCTTTTTTTTTTTTTTTTTTTAATAGTCATTCTTTAGAGAGAGTAGATTTTCCATGGACTTTTTTGTCTGTGTTTCTTAATGATTCAGAGTTACACATTTTCTATAAGTTTATTAGACTGGAAGTTTAAAAAAAAAAAAGGAGTTATCTGGGATTCGTTTCCCAAAATGTGAAGTCCCTGGTCAGTTCAAGTTTCTCTTCTCACTTTTCAAGGTCCTTTTTCTGTTCTCTATTGTATTATGTGCTTAGGGAGGAGGAACAGGGAAAAATATGTTTATACAATATTGTCACTAAAATATGTCTTTTAAGAATACATGAGCAGTTATTAAATCCTGTGTTAAGAATTATATCTTTAGATATAGGATTGGGAAAACTTATTAATTTTCTTATGTCTGCTAATTCCTACCTCTGTCCACTAACATTAGCCTTTCAAGAAAAGTGCAAAACAAGTAGAATAAATAATATGAAATATTTGGTTCTCAATTCAGAAGTCATCATCTGAGGTAGGACTTTAGGTAAATTATTTAACTTCGCATTCTTACTTTCTTTCTAAATGGAATATGTTATTATTTTTTATTCCTTAATCTTTCCCTCTCCAATCTTATTCTTAGTCAGTCAGACTAAGAATATGCTCCTTGCTCCATTGATAGTGTAATCTAATGTATTCCAATAAGTCGTGAGGGGGTAGTGGATAAAAATAACAACAGTCTTTTTTTTCTTTTATGAGATCAAGGAATATGTGAACCCACATGTCTCTTTTAATGATCTTGTAACCATGAGGAGTGTCAGACAGTATAAAATCTGTACTATGAATAAAAGATAAAAAGAACATAGACCACTGAGAACATTGATGAAGTATTGAATCAAATAGCCTTGAAACCTGTCCTGTTTCTAGATAACTTCAAATGCAATATACAACTTAAAAATTGACTTAAGTCAGTTGGAATTGAGTTGTATGCCTTGTAGCATAACTAAATCCTGATTTATAGGGTGCAAATAAATGAAATAATGAAGCTGAATGTTAGTATAATTTTAGACACATTGAAGAAATTTGGTAACTGATGCTTATTATTTTAGATATTTTAGAGATTGAGATTGATTGAAAAAGACTAGCCTTATATGGAAAATACCATAATTTCAAGTATGCAAATTAGAAAGAAAACTGTTACTTGAAAGGAAACTAGCAAGCTTTTTTCCCCCTTCTTTGTACTAATAGATAAAGGCACAGTTTCCCTAATTTAATGTTGAATCTGACATATAGCTTTAAACCTCTAAGACATTGGCCTCCCATTTCCATAACTTCATTTCAAACTGTTGTTGAGGTTTATTGAGAGGCTCCTCATTTTCTCATTAAGGAAAGTTACTTCTTCATGGATTTTGTTTTAAAAGTACACATTCCAGAATGCTCATGATCACTTGTCATCAAGGAAATGTCAATTAAAAACCCAGTGAGATACCATTTCACATCTGTGAGACTGGCCCATATGATAAGGACCAAAACTGATAAGTGTTGGCAAAGTTGTGGCATAAAAGGTACCCTTCTACACTGCTGGTGGGAATGTTCACTAATCCCCCAGGGAAATAATGTCATGTTTCTCAAAACATTAAAAATAGATCAACAGTATGATCAACCTAAGTATCTTTTTGAAAATATGAAACACTAATTCGAAGTGCTACATACACTCCTATGTTCATTGCAACATTGTTTATAGGAGCCAAGTTATGGAAACAACCTCAGTGCATAAGAACAGATGAGTGAGTTAAGAAGATTTGGTATTTATACACAGTGGAATACTACTCAGTTATAAAATATATATATATATATATAAAGCTGGAGAGAGGTGTGAAATCTTGCCATCTGTGCAACATGGGAAGAACTAGGAAGGATTATGCTAAGCAATATGAGTCCAAAGGAACAAGACAAATACCAGACAATTTCTCCCCTGTAGAATACAGAGGAAAAAAAAAACAAAGAAGCAGCAAAAACAAAAGTGAATCAAACCCTAGCACTCTGACTATAAAATTTAATCTCCAGATAGGGAGGATGGGAATAAGGAGCAAATGGAGGATGATGTCCAATGGACTATGGTGGAAGAATGTGGGTGCAGTGACTGGTGGTGTGCTAACATACATCTGAAGAGGTGTGACTCTGTATGTCTAAATCATACAAAATGTTATAAATCAGTATTACTTCAATGAAAATAATATATTAGAAATAAAACTTGCATGCAAAAATAAGCATTCCATTACCTAGGAATTTTTATACTCAAATTTTAATGTCATTAAGATACTAGAGTTTCTATATAGTTTTATTTAAAAAAATATACTAAGACTGTGAGTGAGATAGGTGAGGGAAAGAAAAACACTATGTTCTGATGAAATTATACAAATGAAATATAGTAATAGACTTAGATATGTCAAAAATATATAATCAAATTTATACCATGATTCTGTAACTTAGACACAGAATGCTTTCTTAAATATTTACATATTACCAGATTTAGACTACTGTATTGACTTGTCTGTGTTATGGAAAATTCATATACCTTCCTTTCACATATTTTGATGGTTTCCATAGTATAGTGGTTATCATGTTTGCCTCACATATTTCGATGAAATATTAAAATAATGACTAGGCCAAAGATATAGCTGTTTTTTCATTGACTCAAATTCTCAATATTCTTACAATCATTGGTTCCAGAAGTTATGAACCATTAATAACAGAATTTAAATTTCTCTAAATATAATTTATTAATATGTTACATATATATATATACTATGTGTGAAATACATATTAATAATATTTTCACATCATTGTAAGCAACTTTAAGACTTAATTGGTACTTGTTGAATAAATTTATATTCTAGGGTAAAAATTACTTTCAGAAGTGAAAAGTATTGCATTATAAAAAAATTACTTGAAGAAAACACATGTTAAAATTATCATGGTTAACATTATGCATCCATTTAGTTATAGCACTCTCATTTAATGTAAACTGTTTCTACATTAACAAGACTATAGAATGGAACCAATTGTCCTTCTGGATGTGGTTGTTAGGTTATTATACAGAGAATGTTCCAGTTAGAGATTATTGGCTTCTAAAAGTATAGAAATGAATATTATGTTAATGCCACCAATGTTCTTCATTTAATGCAGTCTTTCCTATTTTGCTCGCAAAATTCTATAAAAAGTATTTTAGGATATCTAAAGGTATGAATTTAGTCAAAATTATATCTTCAAGAACACAGGTGTTAGATCATATGTAGAACATCTGCTGAGCCAGCTGTTGTCACCATTTAAGTTCAAGCTTTTGCCAAGAGGCATTTTCCCCCAATCATTTTATTTGTTCATTTGGGGAGAAGGATCTGGGAATGAATGCCAAGGCTAGATGTGGCTATTACAGTAAAGAGTGATTTGCTGGGTCTCAAGTGGGCCGTCATACCTTTGCAAGTTGAATGGTCTGAGTTGCTGCCAGGACATATTGAAGTGTAGTTGATAGATATAGTGAATGTTACTCTTAACAGTGATAGTGAAATATTTTGTCTTAGTGAAGGTAAATGTGAACTCTGCGTTGGAGCTGTAAGTATAGTCATTTAACCAGAACAAAGTACCTGTTAGGCACGGGTCTCCAGTAACAGAGCCAAGGATTTGACCTGTGCAATCAAATGAATTGCAGGTTGACCATGAGACTCAGTTAATCTGGGCAGTGTAAAGAAACACCCAACTTATCTAGGTCAGCTGTCCACATTTTCCTTTCTCTGAGAAATTGCTAACCTCTACTTTAAAAACAAAAGAAAAGACTTGAGATATGACAGCAGTCAAATGTAGATGTAAAGTTAAAGTAGATGTTCAAATATCATGAGAGATTACCTCCAATTTAATAGCAGCAAAATGAGGTCAGAAGCATAAAATCATTTCCCTCGTACTTTGCCTCACAAATATATCTCTAATTAGGAGAAAGCAGTGATTTGTATGTACTTCGTGTACATTTGCCCCAGGCAATCACCAACCTCTGAATTGACCTGTCCATCAAGAGAAAAGAGAGCTGAGCTAGATGTTAAACACAATATCTTCAACTTTAAATGGTGATACAAGTGATATTCCACCAAGGAGAAGAATAAAAAAAAAAATGCTTTCTAAACATGCTTTTACATTGTGCTAGGGAGATAAAAAACTTCAGGGCAAAATGTCCTGTGTGTCAATGATTTTTGCAGATAATTATTTTAGAACATGTACATGGTTATGTTATGAAGTTAAAGACCTTAATTTTTAAGCAAATGAAATACATTTTAGACTCTTGAGACTGTTTCTATGATGTCCCAGGAGCACAGGTTTGTTCTTCTGTGTTATTAGGTCAGCTTCTTTGCAAGCATTAGAAACCCTGCAGTACTACAAAACATTATATAAAGAACACAAGAGAGCAGGTTGCTTAGTGTTAGCACTGAATTATTCAGAAATTAAAAGATGATTAAAAAATCTTGTTAAAAGTTGATAAATTACAGGCTTTATTTGACCCTCAAAAAGAACAGTGCCAAGAGGGAGACAGGACCTAATTTCTTGAGGACATTAAGATTTGTCTTGGCTCCTCTATTTGCATAATTATGTCTTTACCATGATTTGCTTTTCTTAGACATAGGTATCTGTGTCCATCCTTCTAATGATAATATGTCCTTTCTGGTTCCCTCTTTTATACTTTTAACTCATTGAAGAACCCTCACTTCATTTCTCACATGTCTTCAACTTGATTGAGAACTAACTTAAGTTTTTATATGTCACATCAACTAGTTTGGATTTTAGTTTTCATGAAAGAAAGTAATAAAAGATTATTTTCACCAAAATAGGGAAATTATGCACTTAGTATTAATTACATCATTAGCTAACAAAAATAATATATTCCTATTATCTATAAAACATAACATGCCATAGAAAATCCAGCATATATTTTCCAAAATGGCTTCTAGAACCTTGGGAAAGTAGAAAGTATGGACCATGCGAGGGTGGAAGACTTTTAATGAAACCATCATTTTGGAAAATGATGTAGTAGAGGGTTAAAGGAGAATACAGAAACATTGGCAACCTATGCCTTGCCCTGTGTTTTAACTTGCCAAGAGATTTCTTTGACCTTAGGAAGTGAAATACCACAGGAGATGAAATGAGGCTGACAAGCTACTGTGACCTATTCATCTGCTTTTTTGCCCAGCACAGAGGTTGACTCGCTAATAAAAAGGTCATCAAAGGCAGATTTGACCTGGGATTTTGTGAAGCAGGAGCAAGATAGTGTATAGTACTCTGACACAGTCTGTTCATGTGGCTCTTGTTTGTGCAAACCCAAGATGAGAAGGGAAGCAGGGCATGGCAGCAGGCCACTTGGTAGTAACAAACTTGCATCCACCTCAGCAGCTAATGCCTTCTGGATGCTTTGGTAAATACCTGGGCAATCTTTAGACAGTTTTAATGCTGTCGTACAAAATGTAGGTTAGTCACGAATTCTCCGATACTCCAGGGGTTTCTCTGTATTTTCAAACCACAGCAAAATAGTATGGGTAGACTAGGTATGGAAAGCTTTTGTCTGTTAATCAGAAGTTTAAATATTCTACCCTAACCTGATGTATTGGGAAACATCTATTATACTTATTTGAAGTCCCCTATTTTGAACCCAGATTTTAAATATACAGGAATTCAGTTCTGACAATGTAATTATTGGGTTAATTTTCATGGCAAAAATATTTTTAACTGACTTGAAAAGCAAAAAATAAAAGTGGAAACATAGAAACAAAATTACTTCTCTCCACCCATGGAAAGGATACTGCTTGCAAAGTTTCAAGATATTGTTACATAAAGATATCTGGAGGATATTGCACACAAACAGGATGTCAGGAGACATTTTAACACAGTGTGGTTTTTGATGTATTAATTTTTAGAAAGTGAAGTCTATAAGATGAAGTGGCTGGCTTAATATTGGGGATAAAGAAGAGCATGGTAAGAATCATTTCTTAAATTTTCTGTTATGTATTTGGGAACTGGGTGTTACCACACTCACGGGTAAAGGACACAGAGGATGGCTGATTTGGAGGCAGGAAAAGAGAGATTATCAGTTTGTATTTGGGCATATGGAATCTAAATTATCTAAAAAATTATATCCCTAAAGTATTTGAATATATAGGTGTGAAGTTTCATTGGATGTCCTGAGATGTGATAAAAGTTTAAGGGCATCTGTTGAGAAAATGCATGCTTAGAAAATTTTGAAGATCTTCCATAATTGATGTGCAATAAGTGGGAGAAAAAGCCTAGTGAAATCAGAGAAGCAGTCAGAGAGATAAGAGCATTAGCAAATGAGTCTGTCTTCATGGAAATCAAGGAAAGACTTTTTCAGCAAGGATATAATCAAAGTACAAAGTGTTATTAATAGGTATGAGCACAACTGGAAGTGAAAATATCTTCAGTCCACAAATGTGCTTTTATGGAGTATGGGAGCACAAATGCCAATATTTATTGTGCCATGAATATATTATGAAAAAAATTAATGAACTAAAGATGACTTTTTCAAGAAAATATGTTTGAACACATAATGTTGTAAAAAAGAAAAGTTAAATGATAGCTGTAGAAAGATGAAGAATATGGAAAGAACCAGTTTTCATTTGACTTGCCTAAAGATAAAGAACCTGAATAGATTAAAAAGTTTGATTTTAAAAATAATCTAATTTTAATATTTAATTTTATTTTAGAATTGAATGAAACAAATTCTGTTATTTCTTAGAGTTTAGATGTTGCATTTATTGAAACATATTGTTAGACTGGAAAGACCATTGTATTTAATCCATTTAGTTACATTTAATCCATTCATATAACAACATTAGTAAATAATCCCAACTCTGAGTCCCAATTTTCTCATCTGAAACTGAAGATAATTCTATTACTTTAAAACCTTTAAATCATAGATTAAATAAAACAATGGAATGCAAAACATCGAATGGTGTATTTCACACAATGTATGCACTCAACTAACCCTAGTTCCTCTATCAATCTGGTCTGATGTGAGATTAAAATTTTAAATTTCAAGGTTGAAATTAGAACTTTTACTTCTAGATGATTGAAATTACTATTTTCTGGGGGGGGGGGGAGATCTCATCTTGAAAGACAGTTTTGGCAACAGCATTTCATATACTTACAATGGGAAGGTGGTATTTTCTTAGATGGTCAAAGTATGAGTTTCTCTCTTTGATAATGAATGACCGAGTAAGCAATTGTATACCCATTAGAAAGTGATGAGTTTATATCTACTTTTCAGTGTGTTCATTCAAAGCAAAGCTCACTTAGGAACTTTGCACTGGCTCTCAACACCATATTTAATGTCTAGAAGTAGCCACACATGCAATATGTTCTAGGTTATGCACAGACTCCATTGTACTTTAAGAATTCTTCAATAGAAGTTGATTGTAGAATCACACTGCATGCATCAGATCTATTTCATGAAATGTTAGATGTGTGCCCTTGATCAAGTCTCCTAAATTATCTATGTTTCATTTATCTTTCTGTGGAGACAATAACAATAGGGACATTTTGATTATATATAAGAATACAGTTGAAACTATTAGTATAGTCTCTGCACATTGTAAATGCTCATTGAATCAAAGCTAGCTATTTTCTTGTTATTTTTCAAGTGTTTCCTCATGATATTGACTTTCACTCTTTTTCTTTGAAAACTTCAGCTTAATTTTGTGGCCATTAAGACTTGTATGCAAAGGTTTAATTTGAGAAGCACAACATATTTTCTTACTTTCAAAAAAATTAATACATCTAGTATATTAAAGTAACATTGGTTTACAACACTGATTAAGATTTATAGAAGCCATTGTCTTCAGATGTTGTCACCATATAACACCCACCACCAACTCACTGGTTATCTTCCTCAATCATCCACTGCAACTCCTCCTCCTTCTCCTCTTTACCCCACTATTAGCCTTAGTTTTAAGATCATATATTTTTGAAGATTTATTTATTTATGCATACAAGAACAGGCTAAATGAGAGGATTCACAGGAGACAGTGGGGAGCAGCCCAGGCAGGATGCCTCAAATATGTTGCTGAAAGGAGCAGCAGATGAGAGAGAATTCTGCTGTGCTAAGTGGGTCACCTTCCTGGCTCCATGGAATTCATGCTACAATGGCTGCCCACGGTTTCATAGTGCTGGGACTTAACCCCTTGAGCCACAAGGGAGGGAGGCCCAGTTTTATGATCATTTTTGTAGGGTTTATTTTCAGTTGGTTTTGTCTGACTTTGTTTTGTTTCTCTGTATTCCATATATGAGTGAGACCATCTGGTATTTGTCTTTCTCCTTCTGGCTTCTTTTGCTTAACATAATCCTCTCCAGTTCCATTCATATTGATATTGTTGATATTAAGCCCAGCCTAAACTACTATTTCAGGTTAAGAAGTCTAGCATTAGAGAATAACTCTGTGAATCCTTAAAGTAAGGAGGACCGAAGTAAAGTAACCCTTTTCCTTTTCTGATACAAAAAAAAAAAAAAGAAAAGAAAGAAAATGAAAGTTAATTTTTAAAAGGTTTACTACTTTTGGCCCTCCCTGGTGGCGCAGCGGGTTAAAGCACAGCACTGAGAATCTAAAGCCGCTTCTGCATGAGTTCGATTCCCGCCTGCCCCGGAGGTGACCACATGGCGAGCCAGACCTCTCCTGACCCGCCCACTGCTCCCCTCAGCAGTGTACTTCGTCGATCTGCCTGTTCTGTTCCCCACTCTGTCTCTGGTGAAGCCTCTCACCGCCCCTGAGCCTCTGGCCTGTACCCCAGTTCTGTATGCACAAATAAATAAATAAATCTTTAAAAAAAAAAAAAGGTTTACTACTTTATTATTTATATCTTACAAGACTGTTTAATAATTTAATTTAATACCATATTGGGAAAAACTAAAATATAAACAAACAGTACTTTGTGATGAAGAATAGGATATATTAGCATATATAGAAAATCTTAGAAATAATAGTTATCTTGATTGAATTAGCTTAAGGAATGCTAAGAAACATGGTGACATTTAGCAAATGCATGATTATTTGGAATAAAATGCAGTTCTCATACAGTCCTTGAAAGGAAATGTAGGGGGAAATGGCATTTTGAAAAATAATATATGTATTTGTTAAACAGTGTGATACTGACAACTGTTAACTTCAATCTTTGGAGAAGGAGATAATGAAATTTCCTTGCGTTAATGATAAGCAAAGTGTTTATTGTTTTGTTTTTCTGGAAATTTGAAGAAACTATTTCTTAATATCTCCACAAAAGAAAATCTCCCCAAATTACCCATATATTTCTTTCAGAAATAAATAAATAAATAAATAAATAGAAGCAGAAAAGCAGTTGCTTTTTTTTTTTTTTAAGATTCATTTATTTATTCATATAGAACTGGGGTACTGGCCAGAGATATGGAGGGTGAGGGTGAGAGGCTTCACCAGAGACAGAGCGGGGAGCAGAACAGGCAGATCGAGGAAGTACACTGCTGAGGGAAGCAGCGGGCGGGTCAGGAAAGGTCTGCCACACCATGTGGATCTCCTCCGGGGGAGGCGGGGATCGAACTCATGAGAAAGTGGCTTAATCTTCTTAGCGCAGTGCTTTAACCCGCTGCGCCAGCAGGGAGGGCCGGCAAATGCTTTTAAGTACAAACAAATTTGGAAGAAATGCCCAAAAGCAATCCTGTATAGTCTTATATTCTAGATTAATGACCAATGGAACATAAACCTACAAAATAAGGAATGAAGAATTTTGGAACTTTTCTAGATAAATATTCAGCAAAAATCATGAAAAATAATTAGTTTTGATTATTTTCCTTTCAACACTTCTATGACATAGGCTAAATCAAGAAATATAATTCATATATTATTGGCTTTCATCTGTCTGTTAGTTTCCTCATTTCCTGTATTTATTTCACTGTACCTAGTGCCCTGCATATCCAATTATTTATTTTAGAGATTGTTCTAATTGACTTACATGTACAACATATCAGCTAAGGAAATAGAAATATCTCATTCCACTCTGCTGTCCTGCGATGCATACATCCACACATCTGCCCGTCCATGCATCCACTTCATGTATTATCTTAAATAATACATGCCATTAAATAAGATATTATGTAAACATTTATAACTATCTTATATAAATAAAATGCTAGTGATATAAAACACTTAGTAGCTTTATAGTTATTGTCTAGGTATTGTCAGTCTACATGAAAATACATGAGACTATTAAATAAAAGTTTTGATATTCATAACTATTCATGTAAATCAGCATTGCTTAATGTGTCATCTTAATAAGTATGCAGGGACAAAATATGTATGTTTTAACAATTAACTTCTGGAAATTCTTGGAGGCACAAGGAAAATCGGATTCTTAACTGTAAATTTTACTGAATTCTTGATTTACTTATGTACTATGTGTACACAATATTCAATAACCTATTTGACCAGACTCTTTCTGCATAAATTCTTTTGTAGTGAACTTAGAAAGAAAATTTTGGTTTTCAAATATTGAAACTTTATAATCACCTTAAGTTGAAGTATATATTGTCATTGTACTGCTCTTATACAAGATTGTGTTACATAGTTTGCCCATTTGTAGAAGTAGAGACTTGAGATGAATTCTAGGATTCATATGTCCTTGTGTCACTGATAATTTTGATTGTATACTTTTATATTAGACAACATCATGATATTTTCTTACTGTAATATTAAAGATGAGTAGTTCATTTTTTTGTAAACTCCATTTTGTAGAAAAAATAATGTAGGCAATATTATTTTTTTCAATTTAAGTAAAGGAATATAATTTTAGCTATCTTAAAGATAAGCATGACCTTTCACAAAATTTTGCTCAATACTAGATAATAGGAATTCTATATTACTGTCAGAAATGTCATAGTCTTAGTAATCCATTTCCAAATTATTGAATATGGAACAGAGTTAGAAAATATTTTACTTCTTTCCAATATACGTGGATACATTATTACACCCATATATCCCCCCAAAAAAGGTTTATGTGAATATGAACAGAAAGTTAATGGTAAAAAACAAAAAACAAAGAAAGTACATTGATAGGGCTCAAAGTGTTTCCAAACTTAATGACTTTGTGTTTTAATTTCTATCCAAATCAGAACACTTTCCACTGATATGGGATACTTAATAATTATACCAAGTTTGGCACAGCAGACCCTTCCTGTCTTGCCTACAACAACTATGGTGATGGCACATGGGTGACTCGGTGATGGGAAACCCACAGGGATTACAATTGAGATGAAAAAAAAATGTATAAAATGATGTAAAAATAAACTATTATATTATTTTAAAAAAACACTGAGAAAAAAATAAAATGGAGAAACAGGGCTATGGTAGAGTTACAAAGTTTCAGGTTTTTTACTAGAAGATGCTAAGAGACTAGGAAGTTGCAAGATTCATGATTATTAGATTAATGCCTTGAGTGTTTTAGTGTCTGGTTAATTACTAGAGAATACTCCCCATGTGGCAATGGGAATGCAAATGTTATTCCAAATATAAGGGAACCTGTCTCTGCCTTTTGCACACTAGCTGAGCTAACCAATTATGTACTCAATACATTTCAACATCTTTTTCTCAGATTAAGCTATATGTTTAAATGTGTGAATAGATACACCAGTTTATAACGACCTAGCATTTTTGTTATTCTATCTCTTGTCTTAACATAAAAATATTTTCTTACTATTAACTTCTGTTAACCTCTGTAGGCATGTCTGCATTAGAATTATCAGTATTTAAGCTTTAAGAGGGCATGTTTTGTTTTCCAGTTTTAACTGCCTGTGCTTTTATTGAATCATGAGGGAGTCAGCAGATCAAGTCTGAATTATTGTACAATATGAAAATGTTAAATGTTTGGTCTTTTACATTATATTTGTAGCATTCCAAAATTATTTGAAGCTGACCAGATAGAAATGTCTCTAATCTGTTTGACAGCATTAACATGGCGTTCTGGAAAAATAATATCATGTTAGTCCTCAAATTTATTTAAACTTGTCATTCTAAAAGGCACTGTTTATTGCACAGGGATGAGAATAATATGAACATAAATATCATTGGTGAGATCATGAAATGTATTTCATCATTGTTTACTCTAGTTATCTAACCAAAGTAATTCTTCAGCAAATCTTTTTCATCTTCATAGGAAAGGCAGCCCTTGCAATAAGCTACTTGTGATTAATTTATGCAGCCACTCAGTTCCATTTCCTATTAATAATGTGTTTATCATATAACTTTATTCAAGGGCTTAGCATTTTATCTGATTTATAAATACATTTAATACGTTTTGCTGATGCAAGTTTTAATGTGTTTAATAAAATGGTCTATAAACTTTGTTATTAATGTATAAATTTCAAAGATAACTGAAACTCTGCTATCTAGGTCATGCTCTAAACAATTTATAACAATTTTTAATGTTTTATTTAGATCCCTTTGGAATGTGGAATGAAGGGTTTGAAACAAGCCTGAGGCAGCTTAGGTGTCATACTTATTTGTGGGGGTAGTTTTACAATTCTAACAGCGATTCCATACACATTGACCTATATTTTAGCAGATCTGAATATATTATGGACCATGTCATTCTTTGAAATAAAAGCCATGAACACGATAAAATTAATTGGACTTGCATTTTTCTTTCCCACAACAGTGAATTTAAAATGGGTTCTACTTCAACATGTTGAACTTTTCTTATATTAATATAAATTTGACTTTCCTAATATGTATTCAAAATGCAGAGAAGTCAAATTTAAATTCCAGAACATGTTCATTTATGCTCTTATGAAATCAGTGAAGATTTACTTGGTGGTCATTTACTTTTGTGTGCTGCTTTCAAAACAGCATAACAATTTATAAAAGAATGACACAAAGAGGGAAGCACCATGGATAAGATGCGAAGTTAATGGGATTTTAAGCAGTGTGGGTAGAGTAGGCTCTTATAGAAATGAAACAGACTAAAGTGGTAATGAAAACATACAGTTTTGTGGTCTTGAAGAGAATAGAAAAATGAGACACAAAGGGTTTTGGTTAGGATACAATACATTTTCTTTCTAAACTTAATGAAGTGACTATCCTTTTGGAAATATGCCTGACTAGACTCTCTTTGGTTGTGTGGCTGTTGAAAATAGAACTGAAAATGAGTCAGCTTTATAATCTGATCATCTATTTCTCAGGAAAATGTTTTCAATTTATATATTTTGTCAAGAGAAAAACCATTTAATAAAACTTTACAGATTCCTTTGTAATTATATTTTTCTTTGTATATTGTCCAATTGGTTTTCTGGAACAGTTGCTTGTGCATGTTTAGATATCTTAAACTCCTCTCTCCATTCGCAGTTCAGCTTCCCCTTTGGAAATATTCATTTCCAAAATGCCAGACCAGGTTGAACAATTAAACTTAACTGGTAAAACCCTGTGACATACAACCGTGTCCCCTCAGACATCAAGGAAGTCACTTCCATTCTTTATTGCACACACATATGTGCAGAAATCATACATGCTTCTGGGTTGTTTTCCATTTCTTATTATACCATGTAACAAAGTATATTTACATTTTCTTGAATACCAGAAAAGGAAAATTAAAGGAATATTATCCTTTTCTATACTAAGTGACTGGATTCCTGGACTTATACTGAGAAAGAGATGAATTAACTAAAGTAAAGGATGAAAGTATTAGAGAGAAAAAAACAACTTAAAAAAAAAGACTTTGAAAAGTCTTCTAATACAAACAATGGAATTTGTTTATATATCCTACTTTTAGGATTCAATATTTACCTATGTTTGAGTTATTGATTCAGTTATGTCTGGTTAAGCCTAGACTGAAGGTAAAATAATCAGTATTAAGGAGGTTCTGGAAAGGTTATGATGGAAATGGAGCTTATATTTGGTTAGCACCTATCATATGCCAAATATTTTATGTATTATTTTATGGCAAATGGAGGAAAAGATTAGTATTTTATTCACTTTTTGGATAATAGCAAGTCCCTGTTTTAGTGCTGTTAAATGAAGTGATATTGATTTGAATCCAAAAGATTCTTACTCCATTGCCCTACACAATGTATTAACATTTCCATAATAAAATGAAAATGGAATACATATTTCTCATTTGCTCTTTCAATGAACTGTAAGGGCAATAAGGCCACTAAAGCAAAATAAAAATATCTGATATTTCCATTCAAATACCATGTTATCCAGAAGAAATTTGCTGTCCTCCACTCACCATGAGTCAGACCAGAGAAAAGGACAGGAGTAAAATAAATGAAGAGATTCTTCCTCAGTCCCCTTCTTCCCCTGAAGACTTTTACTCCTACTGATTGATAGTTCTGATTTCTTTGTAGACATTCTGGGAAAGCTAGAAAAGCTGGAAAATAAAGTGTAAGTGAAGGGGTAGAGAAATTCTGTAGAAACATAGGTATGTACATTACTGTTAGCACTTATAAATTTATTTTTTAATCCCAAAAGTAGAAGTAATATGGGCTCCTTTTATATCACAAAACAATATACTCATAGGAAAGTGGAAAATATCCCCCCTTTATTCCTTTCTAAAATTAATGTCTTTATATTGTCTCTCCAAATCTTGATTCATACATATAGGGATGTATGTACTTATTGCTTTCCTGAAGAAAGTGATACTTATTTTGACTGCTACTTTTTTTTTTTAATTGAGATAGCCCTGCTTTACAAACTTTGTGTGACTTAGAGCTGTGGAATGCATTCCATATGATCATGCATAATGTATATAACTATACATTGAAAGGCATGCTGATTTATTTTCAATTATTTTATTTCATTGTTACAATTAATGTTGTTGCAATATTCTATAAGTACTGGTATTTTTTTGTTTTAATGAAATCAGTATTCAAAAATATGTCATTCTGTTTTTCTGAATCCTATATGCAGAGCCATAAACCATAAATTTACTTCAATAACAAAAAGTTGCTGGTAGAAGATACTTAACTATTTAGTTTAAAATTGTAGTCAAATTGCTTTTTGTGTAGTTTCCTAATATGAAATAATGACACATTGATATCATCAAGTTTGAGTAGAGTTATATAGGAGTAGTTAGGATACTGGGAAACTGTGGGTGATAGTGCAGTCCTCTAAATGTTAGTAGAATGAAGGAACTACCACTTCTAGTCCAGATGTTTCTAGAGATAGATTGAGAGAGATGTCCCATGGAAACTAGAAACTTCCTTGAGCTGGTGGTGATCCTGTCACAAAGAACTAGTAAAATACATGCTATTCCGTCAGTATTCTAAGTCATTTTCTACTAGGATCTTTCATTGGCTTAATTCACTCAAAAATTCATGAGTCAGTAAATATAACTCCCATATGTCAGTTTCTCAGAAGCTCAAAGAAGGGTCAGCAGTTGTAGAAAATGGATCTGGAGGATAGAATGGAAAATATACCCACAGCACTCACCTCAAATCCCTTAGCAATGATCTTTTCCTTTGTACAAATAAAACTAAAACACCAGAGAGTACAAAAATCTCCACAATTTACCATGTCACTGTGAGGTGAAGTCAGTTAACAAATAGAAGATACCCAGCATGTCATCCAAATATACTAGAGAAATTCATGTTCGCTAAGTCTCTGCATTTTATGACTTTAAAAATATATGCCGATAAAAGAAAGTTTAAAAAAGGTATTTAATTTTGCTAAATTGAATACATTTTCATGTTTATTTTCTATAGAGATTTTGTTATTATGAACTACCTATTCATAAACTCATCTTTGTATGTTATATTATTTGAGTCCTTTAAATATTAATTTTCAATTGTTCAATAGTATGAATGCCTGCTGTATGATAGGTCTTTTTCTAGGCATTGGGAGCCAGTGTATATAATAGGGCTGAGATGCTTTCTTTATTGAAAATTATAGTCTAGATATTAGATAGTAAATAAATCAGTATCACATATAGTACAGTAGATGGTAGAATCCAAAAGCAGGAATGGGGATCAAAGTACAGGGTGTTTTTTGTGAAAGTCAGCTTTAAATGGGCAGTTAGGAAATATACTTAGAGAAGGTAAAAGATTTGCAAAAACTCAAGGTTATAAAGTAGGGAATGTTATCTGTTCCTTCGGATAAATATTTCAGAGTGAAGAGGAAATAGAAACTACCTTTGGTGGGTGAATTAGTTCTTATTTAATTACATTCTCATTTATTGTGAAATTGTAATATCTGTTTAGATTTTATTTGGTTCAATATTTTCTTAAGACTAAAGATGCATCAAGTCAATCAGATGAGAATTACTCATGAGCTGGCCTTCAGAGAATAAGATAAAAATAATTTGATGATGATAGTGGATGATAATAGTGGATGAAACCTGCATTTAGAATTATGAAACTCCAAGAAACAATGGGAAAAGTAAGAAATGAAATAGAAGAATATGTACATTTGAGATTTGGAGATGATTTTTAAGTTGAAAGAAAAATATTAATTTTATGATAAGTATTATATCTTTGAGCCTTGCATCATTGGAGATAGTATTTTTCTTTTCCATATAAAGGAAGGAATTTGAAGAACTCACAATGGCAAAAAATGCATTTAAAATTTAAGGTTTAATAGAAATTTATAAATACAATCCATGTACCATGGAACAAAGTTAAAGAGATTTTTAAGTAATTTGACACTGGTTTGTCTTCAGTGTCATTTGAAACTATATTCACTTATTAGGGAAAGAAATAGCATATTGAGAAAAAGTGAAAAAGCAAGGGAAAATGTAACATCCCCCCAAACATTTAGCATGACCTAATTAATGTTTTTAAGGTTTATTTATTGTTAGAAGAATTGGGGTACAGGCCAGAGGTGTGGGAGGTGAGAGGCTTCACCAGGGACAGAGTGGGGAGAAGAGGCAGATTGACCTCCCCTGCTGAGGGGAGCAGTGGGCGGGTCAGAAGAGGTCCGAGGTTCATCATACCATGAGGGTCACCTCCCTGGCCAGGGATCAAACTCATGTTACAGTGGCTGCAGTTAACTTCATAGTGCTGCACTTCAACTAGTTTTGCCACCAAGAAGGGCCCATAGCCTATTTATTTTTCCCCTTAAAAAAAAAACAGTAAAAGTCAAGATGTTTAGGGCTTAATTGAGAAAGACTAACCTTGCCCAAATTTTCAACTTTTTCTTGTTCTCCTGCAAAAAAAAAAAAAAAAAGTAAGGCCACTGAGCATATGGAAACTGCTTGTTTGGAAAACATTTGAAAAACATTTTAATTTATAAATCGCAACACAACAGTAATGTTAATCTACTGTTGTTTCTGGTTTCATATCATTTCTGCTGAGAGCTGCTTCGTGTGCTATCAAACAAACATTTCACTTGGAGCAGAGATCTAAAGTCTGATTAGACCAAGGCCAAGTGCTATTAAGTGGTAGTTTAAGTTAAGACTAAACAAGTTAGAATAATTTACTTCTTTAACTTGAACTATTTAAACTGTAATATTCAGGTATTGATAATATTGAACATATCAACGGATTTTTGACTTTATCAAATATATATCTGGACATGAGAATAGGCAAGTAAGCCATCATTTGCTGATTCTGGCATTATTTTACTAAACCAAGCCAGAGTTATTGTTTATCGAGCTTCTTGTGTTCCCCAGTTTTTTTTTTTTTTTTAAAGATTTATTTATTTGTGCATACAGAACTGGGGTGCAGGCCAGAGGCTCAGGGGCGGTGAGAGACTTCACCAGAGACAGAGTGGGGAACAGAACAGGCAGATCGATGAAGTACACTGCTTAGGGGAGCAGCGGGTGGGTCAGGAGAGGTCTGCCACGTCATGCGGTCTCCTCGGGGGCAGGCGGGAATCGAACTCATGCGGAGGTGGCTTTAGCTTCTCAGTGCTGTGTTTTAACCCGCTGCGCCACCGTGGGGGGGGGCAGTTTTGTTTTTATCTAAGTGGCTTTAACCTCCAAAACCATTAGAAAAGGTAATAGTTTTTTTCATCACTAACTGACTAAATAAAGAGTAAAAATACTCACTATGATTAATCACTTTTTATCACCAAGACATTGAAATAAAGTTGTGAATGTGGAGTCTAACATAATAGATTAAATGTAGTTATACAACTGCTGTTTCTGGACACTATTAGCCACATGTGATGATTGATATTTAAGCTAATATTTAAAAATAAAAATGCAATCACGGGCCCTGCCTGGTGGTGCAACGGTTTAGCACTCAGCCCCGCAAGCTGTCCTCCAATCCTGAGAGTATCCACTTTGTTAAAGATAATACTGATTCAGGCCCTCCCAGGTGGCGCAGTGGGTTAAAGCACAGCACTGAGAATCTAAAGCCACTTCCGCATGAGTTCGATTCCCGCCTGCCCCGGAGGTGACCACATGGTGCGGCAGACCTCTCCTGACCGCCCGCTGCTCCCCTCAGACCTCTCCTGACCGCCCGCTGCTCCCCTCAGCAGTGTACTTCGTCGATCTGCCTGTTCTGCTCCCCACTCTGTCTTTGGTGAAGCCTCTCACCGCTCCTGAGCCTCTGGCCTGTACCCCAGCTCTGTATGCACAAATAAATAAATCTTTAAAAAAAAAAAAAAAAAATCAGGCCCTCCCAGGTGGCGCAGTGGGTTAAAGCACAGCACTGAGAATCTAAAGCCACTTCCGCATGAGTTCGATTCCCGCCTGCCCCGGAGGTGACCACATGGTGTGGCAGACCTCTCCTGACCCACCCGCTGCTCCCCTCAGCAGTGTACTTCGTAGATCTGCCTGTTCTGCTCCCCACTCTGTTCTGGTGAAGCCTCTCACCGCCCCTGAGCTTCTGGCCTATACCCCAGTTCTGTATGCACTAATAAATAAATCTTAAAAAAAAAAAGATATTACTGATTCAGTATGATTAATCAATTTATACTCACAAAGGAGTTAGAATTTCAAAGTCAGCTACCCAGCATGCAAAGACATCATTTTCAGGGATACATGTGTACATGCTTTCATTGTGATTCAATTTAAAATATCCAAGTTGTGGAAATAACCTAAGTGCTCAATGATAGAAGAGTGGATTAAGGGAATATGCTTACATATTGAGTGACAAAACAAGCACCAATACATTCATAAAGGTTGAACTCGAATAAGGTATATTTGATAAAAATTGCGTCAAACTAGAAATTAACCTCTAAGAAAGCAGGAAAACGCTTTAATATGGGGAGGTGGGACTAAATACTACTGCATGACTATTATGTTAATAAGGAAATCAAAGAAGAAATTTAAAAAGAAAGTTAAACAAATGGAAATGAGGACACACCTTTTAGAACTTATGGAACACAATAGAAACAGTAGTAAGAGAGAAGTTTGCACCGATACAGGCTCACATGAATAAGTACCCTTATCTCTCACCTTAAGGAATTAGAAAAAGAGGAACAAAAAAACAACAACAAAATGCAAAGCCAGTAGAAGGAAGGAAAAAAACAATTAGTACAGAAACAAATGAAAAAAAAAAAAAGAGTTCAAGAGGACAGTATAAAAGATTAATATACATCTCATACATATTTCTCTGTGAATGGCATAATAGAGTTAGCAGTTCTCTGGAGACCTTTTTTCCAAACATCTAAATTCTAGAAAATAATTTAGATTCTAGTAAGCAATATATCAACACATAATATTTATCTCAGTATAACTATACTTTATTGAGTTAACATAGGTATATGATACCATATATGAATCAGAGTTAAAGGTTCGCGACCATTCAAATAGATGTTAATACACCACACTGAAGACCATGCCACCCATGGTCCTCCACCATAGTTCATTGGGTCCTCTGCATGCATTGATCCCTCCAATCCCCCTTTCCTCTGTTAGCCTGAATTCTACAATCAGACTATCAAGAAGCACACACACACAAGTACACACAAATACATACAAATATATGCATATGTGTAAACACACACACATATATTGGTATAGCTGTATGTGTCCCTTTATTTTATTTCTCTGTAATCAACATATGATTTCAGATATGTAGAGTAACATTAGCTGACATTTATCTTTCTTTTTCTGGCTTAGTTTTGTTAGCTAAACTGAATCCCCCCAGTTCCATCCACAATGTCATTAATTAGTGTTTATCTTTTTTAATAACTGCGTATGAAATTTTATATACATATATATGCATGTGTATATGTATATATGTGTGTGCGCATATATATATGTATATATACATACATATATATATACATACATATATATATATATATATGTATGTATGTATATGACATTTTGACCCACCCATCTGTTCATGTGCACTTGGGTTGTTTCACCAACTTGGTTATTATAAAAAGTAAAAAGTACCACAATGGGCCCTCCCTGGTGGTGCAGTGGGTTAAAGCACAGCACTAAGAAGCTTAAGCCACTTCCGCATGAGTTCGATTCCCTTCTGCCCCAGAGGAGATCCACATGGCGAGGCAGACCTCTCCTGGCCCACCCACTGCTCCCCTCAGAAGTGTACTTCATTGATCTGCCTGTTCTGCTGTCCACTCTGTCTCTGGTGAATCCTCTCACCCTCCACATCTCTGGCCTGTACCCCAGTTCTATATGAATAAATAAATAGATCTTTAAAAAAAAAAGTACCACAATGAATACAGGAATGTATACATCTATTCCAGTTATGTTTTGAGTTTTTCAGTTAGATATCAGTAATGGAGTTCCTTGGTTATATGGTAGATATATATTTTAAATATTGAGATACTTTCTGGTGTCTTCAGTATGAGCTAGATGAGTCTACATTCTCACCAACAATGCATGAGAGTTCCTTTTTCTCCATACCCTTGCCCCTTTGTGGGACAGATGGTTACACAAACATGTACATTTTGTCAAGGCATATAGAAATCACATTCTCTTTATTATTATGAAATACATTATTATCCTGACCTCCTACATGAAATTATCAGTGGGTCAAAAGACTAACTCATTCTTAGAATCATCCAGTAATCTTAAACGTTGAAATAAAATTGTATCTCTGATAAGGTACTCTATTGATTTCTTCTGCCTTTTTTGATATAAAAATATCATTTCAGCTATTCACTTAATGCATAAAATTAAGCAATGAGTCTGTGTACTGTGTAACTTTCTATGTCTTTTCTTTACCTGGTTCTAAATCTGTTGAACTGATTCAAGAAAAGTTATCTTGATGAGCTCTGTGGGATACAGAGCAAATAGAAACCTGGAACTATTGTTCTTTACCCCAGGTAAACATTTCTTTTAGCATCAGCTGAAAACTATCTTAAGAATAGTTGAAGAACATATTATACATTAAGGCCTCCCTGCCTAGTGAGTTTGCCTCATTACTGTGCCAGTTTGACTCTGGGAAAATGGAAAAAAAAAAAAAAAGAATATCTAACTCTGTGTAGCCAATATAATGTAATTAGGGTGATGTGGAATTGTTTAATTGTGAATGTCTAAACACAACAGGACACCTGCAGAAACAAATTTCTTGCTAGGTAAATCTATCTCTATAAGGTTTGAAAACCCAGCAATTTTATACTTTGGCCAAAACAAAAGTTTTAGAACATCATATCCATTGTTGAAACTTAACTAACTTTGGTATATTTAATAATCTGAAAGAATGTAAACAAATGAGACTCATTTTATTTATAGGCAATTAAATAAAGCAAAATGAATGCTATTTGAGATTAATCCAATTAAAATATGCAAGTAATTTTAATGTAAATTCCTATTCTTACAGATTTTTAATTTCAGGAAAACAGTAAAGCATATATCTTACACACTTAATAACAGTATTACTTAGCAGAAATGACTTTTATTTTATAGAGAAAGGATTGTCTTTTTATTTTTTTTTAAGATTTACTTATTTTTGCATACAAGAACTAGGGTACAGGCCAGAGAAGCGGGGCCTGAGAGGATTCACCAGGGACAGAGTGGGAAGCAGAGCAGGCAGATCTATTGAAATACACAGGAGATGTCTGCTGTGCCATGTTGGTTAGCTCCCTGGCAGGGGATCGAACACATGCTGCAGTGGTTGTGGATAGCTTCATAGTGCTGAGACTTAACTTCTTATGCCACAAGGGAGACCCAGGATTGTCTTTTTTTTAAAGACTGATTTATTTATGCATACAGAACTGGGGTACAGGCCAGAGGTGCAGGGGTATTGAGAGGACTCACCAGAGTTACAGTGGGGAGCACAACAGGCAGATGGACAAAGTACACTGCTGAGGGGAGCAGTGGGTAAGACTGGAGAGGTCTGCTATGCCATGTAGATCACCTCAGGGCAGGATTCAACTATCACTGAAGCTGCTGAGGCCAGCTTGCAGTGCTGCTCCTTAACCAGCTGCATCACCAGAGAGGGCCAAGATTGTCTTTTTTTAAAAAAAAATTTCATTGTGGAAACATTGATTTACATTTTGCTGATTTGTCAGACTTATAGGATCTCCTACTTTTGGTGGCTACTGTATTGCACCGACCAAAATAGGACACACATTCTACCTACAAATGCATATATCTAATTATTTTGAAATAAAATTTGGAAATAAAGGAAACCTCTTATTTTTTTTTCATTTTAATATATGGAAAAAATTTCCATTGATAAATGATACACTTGACACAGAAAATAGGGAAACTGTTCCTTTACTGTGTCAAAATGTAAACATCTGCCCCATCTGGGTAGTTAGTACATGAATAATGGTTAATTTTGTACTCATGTTTCCTTGATGCTTCTTTGTAAAATTAAAATATTTTGTTTATATAATAACCCATGATAAATATATACCACTTTTGCACATTTATCATTATCTATGTTATTGTTACTAATCTGGTTTATGTTCATGAACATACACATGAAAGCATGGTTTAGAAAGTGTAATTTAGTAATGCAGTATTTGGATTGGGGTAACAAAGTAAAATACTATTAATATAAAATGAATAGAAATTGTTTAACTTTTTTATTATCCTATTGTATGATATATTGGAGGTGATGAAACAACATTTCATTTATACAGAGAAAAAGAATAACACGTTCTCAAGACTTCTCTTACTAAGGATTTGATGTCTCAAGTGCACACATATTAAATTGTTGAGTACTAAGTAATGTTGTTATAAGTGGTCCAAGTATAGGGTACACCTAGTTTACAAAGTAAGCCTGAGGATTTACTAGCATAACTCTAGGCTGTTACAGACTCTTCAGTCAGTAATGTGATTCCCCCAATCTCATCATTTACCAATTAATCCACATAGACTTTAACTAGGTAAGACAAGGGGTTATTTCTTCTCCCATTTTACATGAAGAAGCAAGCAAGGGTAAGGGAGGTTAAAATATATGCCACAGGCCCCAATTAATGATGACACACTTTGTTTACTTAGTGCCATTCCTGTGCACCTCAAAGCACTAGACTGAATCATTAATCCTCCTAATTTTACTGTGCAGTTGGTAGGGGACAGTCAAAATTATCCTCATTTTACTTGTAAGGAGAAAGAACTACTCTCACATAGTTTGCCCAAGGTATTTGGCATAGTTTAAGGAGATAGCCTGAACTTTTTAATTAATTAAAGTTATTTTTTCCCCTGGTGTCAGTATAACATACTCCTTGCTTACCAAAGTCTAGTATTTAAAATGAAATAAAAGTGTTTTTGATATCCTGTCCTAATTTTTGACCATTATTTAATAGTTTCATCTAGTATTTTCAAAAGATGAGTCATTTCTGAAAAAACAGTGACACCTCAAATTAAATGACAGCTGCAAGAAAAGTATAATCAGATGCCTTAGTTCATTTGGGATCTGGGTCATTTACAATTAACAGAAGTTTATTTTTCATAGTTTTGGAAATTAGTGTATTCAAGAAATAGCAGCCCATGAATTAGATGCTGTTTTTCAACCTGCTTCCTGGTTGATAAAAGCATATACATTTTTTTCTGTGTCCTCCATGACGGAAAGGATAAAGAAGAGTACAAATCATATTCACAAGGAACCCACCCTCATGGCCTCATCACTTCTTAAAAGGCCTATCTCTTAATGCCATCACTTGATGGTTAGATGGTAGCATGTGAATTTTGGGAGGACATAAACATTTTGTTTACAGTGTTAGAAGAGATTCGTTTTGGGTTAATACATGAGGGGTTCTATACGTAGCTTGTATGAAGCATAAGAACAACACTGATCTTGATTGACTATACATGTTTACTGCTGATTACCCATGATGAAAGTTTCTTGTTTATTAATCACAAGATTTTAAAGCTATCCAAAGTGAATATAAAGAGCCACATAAATATCTCTTCCTTGTATACTAGTTCTCGTTATTTTTGTGTCTTTGGACATATTGAGTGTATTTAATTACTAAAGACTGAGAATAAACATGCATTTAGAAAGGCAACTGAGTAACAGTTACATGAAGAACATTTAAAAAAATCTTTTAAAAGTTAAGTAAGATGCAAAAGCAATAATAAAATCATATTTTTAGGACTGGAATACATCAGAACTTTAAAAAAAATCATTCGTTAGAGATGTATTTATTTATTCATAAAGAACGGGGTTATAGGCCAGAAGTTCAGGGGCAGTGAGACAGATTGGGAAGACAGAACAGGGAGCAGAACAGGCAGATTGACCAAGTACATGCTGAGGGGAGGTGGGTCAGGAGAGGTCTGCCACGCCATGTGGGTCACCTCCAGGGCCTAGGAATGAACTCGCACAGAAGTGGCTGTGGCTCCCTTGCAGTGCTGTGTCTTAACCCATTGGCCTTTTTTTTTTTTTAAGATGTATTTATTTGTGCATACAGAACTGGGGTAAAAGCCAGAGGTGCATGGAAAGTGAGAGGATTCACCAGACACAGTGTGGGGTGCAGAACAGGCAGATCGATGAAGTACACTGCTGAGGGGAGCAGGGGCAGGTCAGGAGAGGTCTGCCACGCCTTTTGGTCACCTCCAGGGCAGGCGGGGATCGAACTCCTGTTGAAGTGGCTTTTAGCTTCTTAGTGCTGTATTTTAACCCACTGCTCCATCAGGGAGGGCCCAAATCAGAATATTTAAATAAAAAATTGAATATCTGAAGAATGACTTGCTCAAGATTGCTCAATTAGCACTAGAACCATTTAGGGCTTCTGACCTTGCAATTCAGTACTATTTTTGAGGTCAAATGAAATTAAGGCTAATAAATATTGATATCAGATAAGTTGAAATAATTTAATAAAGTGTATATATTAAATACTTACTCTGAAACTGAAACAAGTTTTCAATACCCCATAAAATCAGTAGGAAACATTATTCCCACTCTCAAAGAACACTGAAGTTAACATAATCAAAACAAAAGTTGTAAATGCCTCTCTTTATTATGCCTCATGTTTCAAACATCCTTATTTTATCACATGGTAATGTTGTAAAGTAACTTTCCTCTATTTGAGATTTTAATCCATATTTGAACTTTATCTTGATTGTTCCCATTAATCAATTGCCAAGTCCAGTCTTTCCACCTTCAAAATATCTCTCAAAATGCTTGTCTGTCTCTGGCCATGTCTAGCATCTTTTTCTGTGAAGGATTTTAATACGTATTGGATTGACTACTGAGAACAAACTTCTGCTAGACATTTCCAGTAACTCCTTACAATGTGTAATTTCTATATTGCCCCAAAAGTTATCTTCTAAATATAAGCCCCCATTAATCTATTTCCTGTTGAGCTATTTCAGATTGAATCAATACTTCCTATTCCTCAAACATGGCAGTTAGGTTCCTGCTTCTGGATATTTGCATTTGCTATTTCCCTGTCTGAGATGTTCTTCCCCCCATATCTTTCTTATGAATGATATATTTTTTATACATATCAACCATTTCTCCATATGTGTACCTATGAGTCTTCTCCTCCCACTATGTACAATTTCTAGCATGTCAAGCATCATCTTAGGTTATTTCATAATGCAGTGTTTGTGAATATCAATGACTTGTAGATTTTACTGTTTTGCTGAGGTCATTCATAAAAAGGGACGTTCCTGGGTCTCTCTTCATGCCCCTTACTACATAAGATTCTAACTCAGAAGTACATGAATATCATTAAGTTTCCAGTTGACTGTTACGTACTGTGTGATTTGAGAACTTGTTTTTTACTAATATTTTATCAACACAAAATTATATACCTCTTATGCCCAGATTCAAATGTTATATCTTTAGTGACGTACTTCACAATGTTATGTCTAGCGTTTATACTTCCTCCCTAATCTAAGGCCATGTAATGCCCACTTTGTCTTATTTAATGGTTCTAAAATAATCTGTCTATTGTACTGAACAGATCTATTGTAATGAATGAATATACATACAGTACTTAGAACATTTCTTGATGCACAGTAACTCTTTGTTAACCATTACCTATCATAATTATGATTATAGTTATATATTTTTGTTCTTCCTCCCATTTTCTCTCAAGAAAACTTTCTTCTATGCACACACACATGTGAATGTGTGTATACAGCTCTTCTTGAGGTACAAAACTTTTATGTTTGTGGTTTCTTTGGATATTTTTCACAGAAATAATATTTTTTAATTACTTGCTTATAAATGAAAGAAAAATTAAAATTGTGGTAAAAAAATAGAAAGGAGGAAAATAGAATGGAAGGATGGAATAACTAAAGAATGAATAAAGGTCAAGAAGAAAACAAGGAAGGGTGTTTCTTAATTTTTTGAGTAACAAAAAAATTGTTACTCTACAGGATATCAGTGGAGAATAAAATACAGGTTAATTTTATTTTAATTTAATTTTATCTTTAATTGTATTTTTCAAATTGAGGTCAAGTTGATTTGAAAACTATATGTGATTTAGATGAATAAGTTCACATCTATTCAGATGTGTATGTCCACACTAAATCCATCAATCACTAAAGTACCCATAATTCTCTGTTATAGTTTACTTCCCCCCTTTTTCTCACCTCCTTCCATTCCCCTTTGATAGCCTCAGTTCTGCAGTCAGATTTTTAGGGTTTATTTTAGTGTGTTCAAATATAAATTTAAACTGTATTATTCATTACTTCTGACCTCCTATAAAAACATGGAAAGTATTTGAAGGTGCCTTCATGATTTATTTGAGTGAGAATACGAACAAGATTCACTAATTCTGACTGCTGTTCCACTGTCACTCTTTCTGTTCATACATGTCACTCTTTTTCAGGACATCCAGTATGTAGCCAAGAGTGGCTAGTGTAGATAATCTATTGTATTTTTACTTCTATACATGGTACAAATGGAAATGATATAATAAGTACTTTGTACTGTAATTCACTATCTCTGAGTGACAATATTAATAAATGTCTTAGCAACAAAAATGAAGTAAGTGCTTGGAACATGTGGAATGTATGGAATGACACAGATAATAAGCAGGCACTGCTCAAGAGTTTTTGAGGTCTAAGTGTAAAAATAAAGACAGAGGTATAAATTTCCTGACTCCATTTCCTGCACCATTCAAAATCCCCGACAGATGCCTATAAGCTGAAAATGAGAATGATGCAATATGGTAACCATGTCAATCAAGCTGAATAGGTCATAAAAAATTTCCAATAGTAAGGGCAATATTTGGAAGTATATAGAACAGGGGAGTCATACAATTGGCAGGCAGATGTTATAAATATAAAGGAGTGACTAAGTAATCGAGTAACTTACAATCCCTGGTAGCTTGTTTAAATACAGATAGAACAGTGTTTGGGAAAACTCATTTTCTCCTTTTTCTTCCTTATACCACATCAACTGAGGTGAGTGTTCCAATGAATTCACTTAATATAACACCATTTCATGTCAATGAATAGCTAAGTTTTATTTTTTCTACACATAAAACAAAAATATAAAACATTTATGGTGGCTTTCCTCTGTATAAAGCACTAGGTTTATTGATTAATTATAAACAAATGAATGAAGGCAGTGTCTTTGAGTTCACAAACTCGAAAGGAGGCGGGGATGGGTATTAAGATACAGAAAACTGAAGGAAGAAGGAAGTACGTCAAGTGTTAGAATGCAAGTATATTCACGTGCTTTCAGTGCACAGAGAAACTAACATGGTTTTCATAGCATAAACCCTGAGGGAGATTACACCTGCTCTCATTGCCAAGGACAACACTCCTATCTGTAAACAACTGCTATAAATTAGATATAATACCAGCAAAATTAACAGCACTTCATGGAAATTCAGAAGAAAATAAGCATCTTAGAGTTTTAGGAAGGTAATATTTTATCTAAACATGAAGGGTGACAGAGTTTATGATGTGAAAAGTGGATGAAGCAGCTTACAGACAGGAAGTAATGGTGTCAAAGGCCCATGTGAGCTGCTGCTTATTTAAGAAATGTCAAATTTTTGGATATGGTGAAAATATTTGCAGGAGATATAATGAATGGTGATATGAGATGCTGCAGAATATGAGTTTGAGAAGTTGAACAAGTTTGTGATGGCTTTGTTGACAATGTTAAGTAAACTGAATTTGGATAGATATCAAAGATGCTGAAATAGGGTGGTTGCATTTTTATAAGGCATTGGCAATATCAATTATGAATTAAAGTAGAAAACAGGGGCTTAGCTGGTGGCACAAATGGTTAAGTCTCAGTGCTGGCAAGCTATTGGCAGTCACTGCAGCACTGCAGTTTGATCCCTGGTCAGGGAGGTGACCCTCATGTGGCAGCAGACTTCTCTTGTCTAGTTCACTCACCACTCCTCAGAGCAGTGTTTTCCAGTATATCTGCGTGTTCTGCTTCCCACTCCATCTATGATGAATGCTCTCAACCCTCCCACCACTGTCCTATGCCCAGCTCTTGTACGCATAAATAAATTTAAAAAACCTACACATTTAAAAGAAATAAAGGAAGAATCAATTAAGAGAATTCCTTCATGTGAAGGAAGATGAGATCAGGAGCACTAACCTGAAAGTTGATTCAGAACTGAACTTCAGTGGATGTAGAGAGACCATATATAAATGTAAAAAATATAGAAAACCTATGTTGTGTGTTATGCAAAAACCTATGAAAACCTATGTTGTGTGTTATGTTGTGTGTTATGAAATATGCACAAATGCCTTAAATTATATTTAAGGCATTTGTGCATATTTCATATTTTTTTGTTAATTTTTGGAACTTTCATTTAGCACCGACAATATATATAAATATTTGTCTTTGTCCTATAGTAAAGAAACTGAGTTCTAAGCTTATGAGGTTAATGTATGATGAACACATGATTCAACTGCTATTCCTTCTTATTTTCCTTGCTCACAAGAGATAATCGTAGATGAAAATGAGCAAAGAAGAACAAAGTGGTGGCAGACTTACCAAATACAATATTTAGGGTTGGGTGCACACATGTATTTTCAGACCACCAGGGTACCATTTAGTGTGATGTAGTAAATTAGAAAAACTCAGTTTAATACCATGGAATGTCATAGACACTAGAAATTATGAATCTCCAAAGGATCATAAAACTTTAAGCTAGAAGAAATGTTAAAATGTAGTATATTCTCAACTTCTACAAAGATTGAAAAGAAAACTTCTAGAGGAGATAGGTCTAATCCACATGTGTTATAAACCTAAGGCTATGAACTCAGCAAATTGCACAAGAGTAGAAAGGATTCTGTGACCTCTATCCCTCATTCTGCGAAATTTATCAGGAATTAGGACCATAGGTCAATGTGCTTAACATACTCTGTGGTTGTTAAATGCAACCCACACTCACATTTTCTAAGCTTCAACTTATTTCTCTGCTACCTCTATTTTTTTTTTCATTGCCATGGTTATTTCATTTTCTTCTAGGAATAACGCCCTATTTTTTTCTTTGTTTACCCATCCATAAAATAACCTTACTGAGTAAAAAAAAAAATGAGAGAAAACTATAGACTTGTTTCCATAGTGCTTCCACAGTCATTTTATGTGCAGTGTCTATACATGGATCATGTGTTATCTCTTGACTTTGCTTCTGACTTACCTACCTGCAGTCAGAGAGCAGGAGCATAGTATTAAGCCTGGATGGTAAGACTCTCTACTTGTGTGCATTGCCTAAAAATATTAGTAGGAATAGTGTAGTAAAATTGCAATTAGTATAATTTGTGTATTTACTCTGTCAGAGTCAATGTATATACATCCACATGCCATTGAACACAGAAAACAAACAAAAATATCCCCAGGAATTAGCATTATTAAACTTGTCTCATATGTAATAAAATTGAGATTATAAGCTACTCAATTTTTCTAAGATTACACACAAATTGTTGGATCGAAAGCACCAGCTGAGTTTGTTAGTTAGGTTTCAAAGACTATAACATATTTACCCCCCCTTACTGTATTTCTGACCAACATCATTATTTAAAAATATGTAAAAATTATATATTGGCATAACTAGACATTAAACCTTTTGATGACTCTAAATACATGATCTGTAATTTGTATTACAATCTTATTCTATTACAATAATTAAGCATTTGGATATGAAGTATTCATTCTTTTATTTTGAATGGCATCACCATTATTCTTGGGAGGAATATAATATTTTTTGTCAACAATTTGCTTATCACTAAAGACTGCTGTCAGATCAGTATTTTTAATTCCTATTGCCTAGCATGATGCTTGGTACAAAATCTATTCAATAAGTGATAGATAAATAAAAGGTCAGAAAGATTATTTACTTTCTATAGATCTCCACATATAGTTGTTACAGTTCCTTTTTTATCCCACCTACAGCTTTGTTGAAACTAAATTTTTAAATGAAAAATTATTTTTAGCACACATGGCAAAAAGTCTTCCAAAAAACTAACGCTTTTCATCCAAGTCTGGCTTAAAGTAATAGGGAAAAAATTAGAAGAATTATATTTCACTAACTTTGTTCATTGTAATGAAGAGTTTTCTATCTGCAGGAGTAAAGCATTTTTAATCTGAAAATTAGTTAGGCCATGACTTGTCTATTAGCATCCCTAACTAAGAATGACATATCATATACATTCTAGTGAAATTAATTTTTGTACACTTTTAAATCATGAAAACATTTATAATCAAGATGCAGAAATAGTTTCATCTTTGCTATTATAAATCATATGAAATCCTTTTTATTTTACTATTGTCTTTAATGGTAATAAATTATTTAGGAA
>NW_004567110.1:37100391-37149926 GCF_000260355.1 Condylura cristata
TTTTTTTTAAAGATTTATTTATTCATACAGAAGTGTAGGGCCAGTGAGAGGCTTCAGCAGAGACAGAATGGGGAGCAGAACTGGCCACTGACAAGAACACTGCTAAGGGGAGCAGCGGGCAGGTCAGGAGAGGTCTGCCGCACCATGTGGATCACCTCCCGGGTAGGCGGGGATGGAACTCATGCTGAAGTGGCCTTAGCTTCTTAGTGCTGTGGCTTTTAACCTGCTGTGCCACCAGGAAGAGCCAAAAAGTCAGTTTTAACTAGACAACAAGCAAACTAAAATTTTGCTTTCCATTATTTATTACAATAGCCTGTTCTCTTCCATATTTGCCACTGTCTATATAACAGAGTTTTTTACAAAAAGCTCTTTCCATTCTTTTCTATAATATATTTTTAAAAACAAGAAAAAAGAGAAAATAGGAGCAGATTTATATAAATTGATTCCACATATAAGCAGAAGCAACAGGATTGTAAAAACACAGAAAGTGATGAAAAGATCTTGTATTTCTAGTGGTGGAACATTCTTTTTGGCTCCATAACTTGTAATTTACATTTTTATTCATTCATCTTTCCTTCTAGGAGGAAATAATTTAGAAGGGAGTGACAGACAAGCTAACAGATAATTACCAGACATTGTGATAAGTGCTTTCATAGAGAGAAACAATTTGAAGTGCTATTTAGTTTAGCAGATTGCTCTCACACATATCACACCATCTAATGATCAAGGTAACACTCAGAGCAGGTAAACTATATAATATCCCCACTATCCCATTTTACAGTTGAAAGAAGCTGAGATTCAGTGAATTTAAATTAATTTTTCCTGAAATCACATAGCAAGAAATTGTTACAATTGGGATTTAAACCCGTTCTTCTGACTTCAAATGCTGTGGTCAGCCAGTGATTAATCTGTATTGGTTATAACTACTTAATAATCTTGGGCTTCAAATTTCTACTCAAGTGACTTAGAAATTTAGGTACAAACTATATTTTGTATTGGAAGGAAAATTTATACAGGTGGACATGTTATTCTTAAAACCAACGCAGAGGATGTAATAAAAACAATCACAGTGCAATGCTTAGAAAAGCAAGGGAAAAGAAAATGCTCCTGAGATCTAATACTATAATGATCTTGGTTCAATAGCAGGCCAAATGAAGTGTATAAGACATAGTCATGTATTTAAGGAAACTTTTAAAGTATATAGTAAGCAAAGTGGAGAATTATATGTTTAATTCATATAAGCCAGACATACAAAAGTATGTCTTAGAGCCAAAATTAATCGAACAACGTATCTGTTTGTAGAAAAAAAAAAAACTTCAAAATAAAGGCTACTGAATAAGAATTAGGGATTTCTTACTGAAAAATCCATAAAGTTTTCAAACAAACATGTAGCTATAAAGTAAAAGTGGAAAAGAAAAAGAAAATAACTACTTCTTTTTTTTCCCCAGAAAGTAGGGTGCAAATCTAGGGAGAAACTATTATTTCAACAACTAAAACACTTACAAGTATAACTTAAAGATGTGTTAAATAGTGTATTTATTATATAACTCTCCATTTTCCATTTTCTTCCCTAATAATTTTAAGGCTGAAATATCTTTGTGGAAGGGACCTAAAGTTTAAGGATTAAATCACTCTTCTTTGGTTAGACATCAATGTGTGTTTACAATCTGTTGAGTTTAATGAAATTCCAGATGATTAAGTATATTTAGAAATCCTCCTCTGTATCCTAAGGCAATTGTTTTTATCTTTTGAAAACCAGCATCCCAGAAAAACAGTGAAAAGTAACAGTTTAGCAGTCACTGAAGACCCAGACAAGGTTGAAACATGACAGAATATCCCATTCCTCGAAAATTGTCACAATTTGATCTGTCTGATAACTCTCTTGATCAAACATATTCACAGAGTTTGTTTTTTAATATGGTTTGACTAAAATCTTGCTCAGCGAGGAAAGGTCTTTCACCAAGGATTCTTTTGTTTGTGTTTGTAGTAGTTGTTTTTTTAAAGCAGCTGCTTGTGGAGAATAATGACTCTAGGGATATGAAAAGTTTCAGCATATTACATGCTTAAGTTCTACAAAGTTATGCATGGAAGGGTTATGTGCATGACCAAGAAGGATATTAGAAAGTCCTACTACCTTAATTATGTTTTTCATTGAGGTCCTGTACACACGGAATAAAGATTAAGCCACAGTCCACAGTTGCTGGAGCAAGGAACATCTACCTTAATGTTTACACAAAAGGTGGGAAACATTGTCTCCAGGTATTTAAAGATATTTGCATCCAATTATTAAGTGACAGCTAAGCTAACTAATCAAAGACTTCAGTGGACACACCATACACAAGTCTAATTTCATTTAATTCAACAATTCGTTAAGCTACAAAAACAAAAAGTATAACAATAAGAAATCCTAGGGTGGGAGAAATTGTATTTTTAGTGTCTCCTCATTAAATTAATTAATTCCAATTTTCAACTCAAGATTTCAAGACATAAAAAAATATGATAAGCTTCATAGGTGGAAAAAATAATCAAATTAGCCTCTGAATTTGGACAGTAATCCAAAGAAAGCCAATATTTTATATCTTTACTAAAAAAATTACTTTATAATATCATTCTGAAAAGCATATTTAGGAGAACATTTGCTATATATGAAAGTAAGGATACTTAGCAGATATTTAGATGATGTGGCTTAGAAGAAGTAGCTGTTGATTAACATACTAAGTTCTGACTAAGCAACAAAAATTAAATATTGGCATTTCTAAACATGTAGCTAATAGGATTGTGATATATGGAATGTAAAGTGTAGAGCTCTAATAATTCATAGTCAAAAATAGAGTAAAATTTCGTTCTCTATCAATAACTGCATTTATCAAATTTTAATTATATTTCTTGCAGCTCCATGTTCTTTCATCTTGTTGAAAAATCAATGCATTAAAAAATTGATTCTGGTTAAATATATCAACATTAAATAAGATACCATATACTCTACCTCCTTATTTGTTACAGACTACCACAATTAAAGTACTTTTGAGGCAACCTACTTGTATATGTGGTCGAAACATGGAAGGACATGGAAACAAATGGTGGGCAATGATGAAAGCAGGTGAGTTGTAATCTATTTTGGCAAGATTCCAGGTAGAGTCCAGAAGCACAACCATCATGGCATGGTTAAGAGTCCATAAGGACATACAGGAATCCAGTACTGTTACATGGACACAGCTATAGTGACAAGTAATCTCAATTTTGGGACATAGAAGATTTGGTGGTCATAAGAACAACCATGAACTTTCTGTGGAAAATAAAAAAAAAGACTTATCATTATTAATCATGAGTACAAATTGGATAAGTTGGATATTAAATGACAGAAAATGTATTACTACAAGAATTTGTCTATATGAACTATAGTCACTTTTGAAGATAATAGATAATGACAGATAATTTTGAAATAAATTTCAAAGGATGATATATTTAGATCTGTTTTTCTGAAATTGCATGGCCCAGAGAATAGTATTTCTCTTTACCATCCTCTGAAGAATAAAAATTTAAAGGAAATTTTCTGAGGCAGTTTTCATATAGCTGTATTTGAATGTTATAAACAACTACATTAAGATAATTGACCCACTTTAGGATTTTTTTTTTTGTAAAATAGTGAGTAGCAATTCTGTGATAAGCATTTTAATTAGTAGAGAATATAAAAATGTAATAAATAGCAGCTCCTAATTGGAGAGTAATTTATTGCATCTAAGTGATCAAATCATCCTTAAATAAGAATGGGTGTGGAAGGGGGTTATGTTAAGTGAAACAAGTCAGAAGGAGAATGAAAAATATCAAATGATTTCGCTTATGGATAATACAGAGAAACAAAATAACTGACAAAACTAAACTCTAAAAATATAACTACAGAATTGAAATTCCTATAGGTTGGCAGAAGATGGGAGTTTGAACAATGTGGAATGGGTGGGGAGGGTGTACAATAGTCTGTGTTAAAATATTATAGGTGTTTCTGTTGGGGTTGTAGTGGGGTAGCATACATCTGAGAAGGTATGAGCCTATTCCCATAAACTATATACAGTGTTGTAAACCAATGTTACCTTGGTTAAAATTAAAAGGCTTACTATTGAGATGGCCTTAACTTAGATAGGCAATGAAGAGTCACTGAAGTTTTCCAATTACATGAAAAATATACAGTGAATGTTAAGAAGATGATAATGTGTAAGGAATGATAAAGATGAATTTAAGGACAAGATGAGTTGATGTTGAAATTACAAGTTTCTTATATTTCATGATTGTTAGACTAAGTATTCAAGTATGGCTACTTAATATGGCAAAATGAGTGTGGAAATCCTCATCAAAAAATATTAAAAATGTCCAGCTGGTGAAAACAGATCACTAAATCAAACATGGAATCTATGCAAGTGTGACTTCTTGCCACTGCACAGCACACCTCCGTAAGGTGGCTCTCTTATGACTTCAGTCTTGATTTAAAAGGCACTGGGAGCACTAAACTATTTGGACCCTTTTTAAGCATGCTGTGAGGAAATGCTACAAATCTGGCAAAATAGTATAGATTTGAGGGCTGTTTTGAATAATAATTTGGTTTACAACAATGCTGAAAGTATCTACTGGCTGCTTTCAAAGGAAGAAAACAATAAAAATGTTCTTCTGATCCCAAATAGTGTTTCTTTCCCATAATGCAATGAATGTATTCATTCTCTATGTTCCAAAAACTTTCATAGGACGTATATATTGCAAAGGAATGTAATGCATTCTTTTTTGATTTGTATCAGAAGATAGCTCACTTATGAATTCCCTAGCCTGTGACCGGCTCAGCTTCTTCTTTAAAGCTGGCGAATCTTAAAACTAATTCAATATATATCTTTTGAGTTCTTTAAATGCCACATTCAGTGGTTGGCACTGTGAAACAGTGGTGAACAAAAGTGATTACTATTTCTGTTTTCATGAAGGCTTCTTGTGAGGGAAAACCAATAGCCAAACAAATTTTTTCTATATATATTAAACATATACTCCTTGCCTACTTTAATTTCTCAAGTGGTCTATTGATATTTTTAGGTCCTAGTACTCTATATATGCAACCATATTCAAGGGTATTGCAAATGAACTAACAAATTCAAATAGTAAATACAAATAGAAATGAGCACGATGAGAAAGATAGTCAATCCTACTAATTCAAGCATCCAAAAATGAAGCAGAATTTCTCTAGAACATGGTGTCAATTTCTCACTTCATTTTACTTGGATAAAAATGTAGAGAAAAAGACTATACACTAGTATGTTTATTTATAGTTCTAAAATGAGCTAAGGAAGAACTAATGTAATCTATCAACTTAATTTTTATTGCCTTTGATCATTGAATTTTTTATGATTTCCTTTTATGCACATTGATTTCTCTCACATTGTAACTCAGGAAAATGGAAATGATGAATGAAAGTATTCATAATTAATCCATTAAGGACATATAGTGTAATAATATGAAGACATGTTATAAAGCAAGGGATAAGTAAAGAAGTTGTGGAAGTTGATTTTTCAATTCTCTTCAGTGACAATTATACAAAGGCCCCATATTGACCTAATTGTAAGCTTATAATTACCAAAGTCACCATTTATTTCTTGGATGTGATTAAGTTTTTTGTTTTCTCAGTCTCTGCTTCTCAAGGAGTTTCCATTATTTTAAAACATTTTATAATGCAAACTGTATTTTTAGGAAACTTCTAAGTTGCAAAGATAACATTTGCTAATACCTTATAAATATATTAAAATAATTTGAGATACCCATAACATACCCATGAGTTTTCACACTTTCTAGTAGGTTTTAATATGCTTAATATTCATATTGTATTCCAAGATTAATTGATCCACAAATATTTTATGAGCACCTGCTATGAGCGAGCCAATGTTTTTGATTTCTGGGGATTGAAATTAAAATTCAACAGAGTTCTTGATTTACCATGTTAAGATATAATATAGAACTTCAGGATGAAATATGCAGAGGAAGTTCTACAAAGAGTAAGAACAGATAGGAAAATGCTTAAACCATTCAGTGCACTCTTTATTTCAATCCACCATATTCTGATCAACCTACTTTCCTTTATAAAAGATTTATCAGTTGTTTGGCAAAGGACATATTCTTTCTGCTGCAACTTCAGTAATCAACATCATCTCAAATATGTATTTCATCTATCATTCACCCATCCCTCCTCCATCTTCTGACCTATTTCCCTACCTTCTTAGGTAGTCCAGATTAAGCCAAGATGTTCAGAAAACTTCAGGGTTTAGATTATACTACTGTTCTCACAGATTTCCCTCTACTGAATTGAAGTTGTTATTTTACCCTGGGATTACTTTGAGGACCATATATGTCACAATTTATATAAAACTTAAACTGTTTAACTTTATTTATTGCAGTGAATTTTTGAAGGAAATTCTCTCCCATACGCAGTCTTCTAAAAAAAAAAAAGTATTTTTCTAAAAGAGTGGAAGTGGGAAAATTAATTGCATGAATAAAGATAATGCTTTTTAGTCTTAAATTTAAATATGTAATCTCTATTAAGAGCCTCTGTTGAGGTTTTTTGAAAAACTTGGGATATTGGTATACAAGATGTAAGTGATATACTATTTTGTTATATTTGCATGTGTTTTGATGGTTTCTAGTTTTATCAATGACAGGTCTAAAGTTTTACCGATAGTGTTTATATTTTTATTTTGATCTCCTGTTTTTATTATTATGGTGCCTGATAATCCATACTTACAAGATTTGATAATGGAAACTTACTTATTTTAAAGTGCTCATTAAATGGTACTAGAGAGGATAATACTAAGTAAAATAAGTTAGAAGAAGAAAGACATGTTCTGGACAGCCTCACTTTGCTGTGGAATGTAGAAAAACATAATCAAATGTCAGTCAAAAGCAAATCAATAAAAAGCTCCTACTTGGGCCTCCTTGGTGGCACAAGGGGTAAGCCTCAGCACTATGGAGCTATCACCAGCCACTACAGACTGAATTTGGCTCAGCCAGGGAAGTGACTCACATGGTGTAGTCAACCTCTCCTGTCATCCCACCCACTGCTCCCCTCAGCAGTGTACTTCATGGATCTGCCTGTTCTGCTGCCCACTCTGTCTCTGATGAATCCTCTCCCTTTCTCCCCCACCTCTATCCTATACCCCAGTTCTTGTATGTATGAATTAATAAATGTTAAAAAAAATGTCTACCATCTAACTACAAAACAGAAGCAACTAGAGGGGTGTGTTGGATTGTACTTGGGAAGGGGAGTGGCCAAATGGAATATGGTGGAGGACTTTTGGGGCACCAGGTGGGCAGGATGTGCACATATACATCAGTAGAGGTTTGAACCTTTAGCTCTATTGTACATCAATAAGAATAACTTAGAAAAAATAATTTGGGGATGCCTTTCCCCCCAACTTTGTTATGTTATTGTATAGAGCAAACTCTCATGATAGAGGTGCAGCTTTAATTCATCAGTATTAAAAAACATAAATCTACTTTGGATCTGAAGAGAGCTTGTGGTTCATATCACTGTGGACTAGAACAGTAAATGAACCCAGAGCTGCGTTGAACTCTATATGTACATTGTCCATTTAAAATTTTGGTTTACGGGCCTTCCCTGGTGACGCAGCAGTTACAGCACAGCACTAAGGAGCTAAAGCCACTTCAGCATGAGTTCGATCCCCACCCTGGAAGTGACCCACATGGCAGGGCAGACCTCTCCTGACCTGTCCGCTGCTCCCCTCAGCAGTGTACTTCATCAGTTGGCCTGTTCTGCTCCTCGCTCTGTCTCTGATGAATCCTCTCACAGCCCCTGCTCCTCTGGCCTGTACCCCAGTTCTGTATGCAGAAATAAATATATCTTAAAAAAATTTTTTGATTTACTTTTCTTTTTCAAAGATAGAAATTTTATTGTTTGCTCGGTTACTTCTTGTTAATAATTCTACAAAAAGATATATTTTTGTTTACAAATTGAGAAAGAAAGATAAGTAGCTTGACTCACAGACAATATACACACATACTATATGCACTTTGGGGCAGCAGATCTGTGTTGGCTAACAACAAGGAAACCTGGGGTACCAATAGGACTGAGGGGACGATTTACCAGGGACTGATGGCAGGAAAGATCTTTATTATTCCAGAGATTAAGCTAATGGTTTCAGGGAGAAACATATAGGAACCTGAGAAAAGATCAAAAAAACAAACAAAGTTGCTATGGGAGTGGACTATTTTGTTTGTATCAATAGAACCACAGTCCATCCTTCCTTCATCCTAAATGGGAGAGGTAACTTTATTATATTTTTAATTAATTAATTTTTTGTATCACTTTTCATTTTGTGCATTTTATTATCTTGGTTGCAATCCCCGTGGACTTCCCACCACCAACTCACCCATGTGCCATCACCATAGTCCCGTGCATTCTTCCCAGTTTTGATCCTGTTCTCTTCTCCACCTCCATAAAATGTCTCTGGTTTATAGTTGTTCTTTGTTTTTAGTTTTTACTTCATTACAATTTTTTTTTTTAACATCCATCGGTTTTCTTACTGGCTATCTCCTGATTGATTGGGCCTGTGGAAAATGCCAATAGGAAAAGACCAGTGGGACAAGAACGACCTTGGGCATTAATTTCCAGTTCCTTCTTTGCTAGGTGCTGGGTTGGCAGAGGCTACATTCCTCAACAGAAAGATGTGCTTCTAGTCCAAGAGACTAGGTGTTTTGTTTTTTTTTTTAAAGATTTTGCTTTTACCTCACTGAATTCTTTTCACTTTTTGATTGGCTCATGTTCTTGGCTTTGTTAAAGCCATTTTGTTTTCCTTTGATTTACTTTTTACCTGCTCAGCACTTTTCAGCAGCTGTGCAATGCTTCACACTAATCAAGGCAGCCTTTATTGGTTGAATCCTATAACCTTTGGGTAGGTGAAGGTTAGACGTGACAGCTCAAAAAAGAAGTGTAGACACAGCATAGGTAATGAAAATATTTCAAATAAAAGCTATGGTTTCCTATTTTTCTGACCTTTTGTCTATGTTTGTAGATGTGTTAATACATTTCTATCTTAAATACTATGTTCAGTGAGCTTGGGATAGCTAGGAAGATGTGGAAGAAGAGGAGCAGCCTAGTATATTAAAAATATTTTCCTTAGTCAGTTGACTATTAAAAGTATTTAAGAGATTGGAAAGTGTGGGTCAGATGTAAGTGCAAGCATTTTAAGTGTTTAAATCATTTCATTATATTTTAAATTTTGGTGAATTCAGTTTTAAGATAAGCCAGGAATAGAATACCTTATTTTTAAAATAATCATCCATTGTCATAGAATGAGACTTAATGCTGTATATGCTCTGCTGATAGAATATGTACAATTTGTCTTAAAAGTAAATTAGATTCACCATTTTGGTACCCTTTAACATCAGTAAATTTCTGCAGTAAATTGTGCTTCATATATGACATGTCAATTGACTGTGAGATTGAAATATCATTGATTTAAATGACCTAATGCATTTTGTAGGATAGTCATACTTAAAGATGCATAGTTTATAATTTACTTTAATATAGGACATTAAAGAAACTGGTGTGAGCACCACCTGTACTGATACTGATTGAAAACATGAAATTGACTCATTATTGATACAGAGTAGTTTAATTTTTTGAGTGAGTTAAAACGTTATCTCTTCTAATTGTGCTTTGACACTTCATGATCTGGGAAATTTGAGATACTACTTTTAACCAGAAAAAATAAAATCACATAAATCCATTCATAATGAAGATCTTCCTCAGTACTGAGACAAAGCAATAATAAACATAAAAAGCAGGCATTTAGAAAGTTCTTCAAACCCATCATCTTGACTCAAAGTTAAAATCACCTGAAAAAGAATTTAAAGTGAGTTATCCTTTGTTTATTATATCAAAATTTAGCAATTGCTTAGAGGTGTTTAGTTATGTCAGATAACTAAAGTTTTAAAAATAAGGAATCCGCTCTACACATTTTCCTCCCAAGAAAAGAACAGAAATTGTTTTTGGTTGACAATTTGACCTATGTGTATGTACAAATAATAGTCTTTCTTTTTCTCATTGGATATTATTTAGAAATAATTAAAACACCTTTAATTACTGGTATTTCATAAATTAAGACAAGCACAGCCCATAATTTGTCTTGTTTTGGATGAATTTTGCTTCAAATTACTACTTAACATTAACAGTACGATATAGTTGTTGAAAAACAGAATTTAATTTTTCACAAATTGGTAAAGTAGAAAAGAGGACGAGGGTATAAAATTCTATAATAATTTTATTTATGTGAGAGTTTATTGTATATAATTTGTTGGAAGCATGGATACCCAAAAGATGTTTATTTGTGTAAACAATGAATATGTATTTCTTAATAGTTAAGAACTTTACACATGTTATTACATCATACGCATAATATAAATATCTAATAAATATAAAAATAAATCAGATATAATTACTTGGTAAGGAATAGCAATGCATTACATCAGTAATCAATTACAAACTTAAGATTCTGATTTCTAAAATGACAAATCAAATTTAAGGATGATTTGCAAATGTAAAAACAGTGAAATGTTCTGATACAGTTACTATGGTAACAGTCAAGCACTTTGGTTAACTATGTTAAGAAAGGATACCATAATAAAAGTTATAATTGATCATTAAGATATATAAATACTGGCTTTTAATGACTTTATAAAAATAAAAGTTTCTATTTAAAAAATGAAATATAAAACTTATAAAGTATTTTCTGATACATATATATTTTTTAAGATTTATTTATTTGTGTATACAGACCTGGGGTACAGGCCAGAGGCTCAGGGGAGGCGAGAGGCTTCCCCAGAGACAGAGTGGGGAGCACAACAGGCAGATCTACAAAGTACACTGAGGGGAGCAGTGGGCGGGTCAGGAGAGCTCTGCCGCGCCATGTGGTCACCTCCGGGGAAGGCCGGAATCGAATTCATGCGGAAGTGGCTTTAGCTTCTCAGTGCTGTGCTTTAACCCGCTGCGCCACCAGGGAGGGCCTGATACATATTTTTAACCTTACAGATAAAATATGTTTGACATATAATTGGCTGTATGAGTTAGTCTGTAATCAAAGAATTGACATGTTTTCCATGGCACTCCAAAATTAGAAAGATATTCTAGTTATTTCTAGTTTTTCTGCAAATAAAAATAGTATCATGACAAAAAGTACCACTTTATTATTTTAAATAATCTCTGCACATATATGTAATAATTATTTCCCACGCAGAAACTCTTTTGAAATTGTTCATATTTCTTGACTAGTAGGTGTACGGTTGTTGATAGTGACAGAATTCAAAAGTATATTATTATTTTTATTGCTAAGTAAAGTCTAAAATATTTTCACTTTTTTGGTAGAATAAAGTAATATTTTTTATTTTGAAAACTATTTATAAAAATATCCAAGATTCTCATAATATTTAATTCAAATGCATCTTACCTAGTTTAGCTTAAAACTGGATTCCCAAAATTTAGTCATATATTTTCCCCTCTGTTCACATTTTAAGCATATACTAAATAGAGGATGATGTATAGAAACTTTGCAATAGTTTCAAGTGTACCAAGTGTACCACTTTTGACTGACATTAAATTAGAGAAACTTGTAACTTCAATATATAACTTAAAATTTGGAATTTTTGGTAGAACTTTTTAATCAAAAGTGTTTTAAATATATTCTAATGGGACCTTTTCAAGATTCAAATTTGTATAGAAGTTTATCATTGTTTCATTATCTTTCTTTTATTAAAAGGAAACTCTCCTTTTGGGGCAAGAATATTTTAACTTTTAATGAGTGTTAAAAGGGAATGTTAGAAACAAAAACACAATATTTGTTGTTAGATTATTAAGCAAGTTACTTGGGAGCCTTCTTTGGGTCAAGCATTTTATTTTTATTATTTGTGTTAAATAGTTTCTCCCCCTACTTATAAAACAGAAAGACCAAAAGAGTCCACTTTAATTTTTTCCCACATTTATTCTTAAAAGATTTTTAGACTAAAATACAACACATGTTATTACACTAACGTTGATGACTGTCATTACTCAAAGAGTAGACATTTTCACTGCTGTAGGTTTCATCAGTCAATCTAATTAATACATTTGCAATCCCTTATATAACGTATAAGATCTTTAAAATTTAAGATGATCCAACACCAGTAATAATAAGCTTATAAAAATTGTTCTATACTCAACTTACAACACACTTAAATACAAGCAATCACTTTATTGTCCATCATTTAGATAAAGATCCACATAATTGTGAAATACAATGGAAACAATTACAGGTCTAAAATTACAGGTTTAATCCCTCTAGAATTCATTACAATATTCTGATTCTTTATCATGTGCTGTTCAACAGCAAGTATTGATAGTGAAGTGACCTCATTAATTATAATGACAGAGTAATGGATAAGGGTTATCTTATGCCATCATTCATGGCTATGAGGGAAAGCTAAAGTGTCATTTAATAGTGAATATTAGGCTAGTGTAGAGATTAAAGTCTGAATGTTAGTATAATTGCCACAATTTTCTTTCTAAATCTTTGTAAGCAAAAGAAGAAAGTATTTGAACCTCTTATATATATGTGTACTGTAATCTACTTCTGATGATATCCCTGAAAATGCCTTTATGTCATATACAGCTGCCCACTATAGACTCAGTAGTATGTGATAAAACATTAAAGGATTTCTTCTTGGTTCCTAACATATTATATATTATTCCTTTGTTAAATACATGAAATTACATGTTATGACAAGTCAATCTTTAGGGTGAAGATGGCAAAATGTCCTCTATGAGAAATAAGAGAGTAATTGGAATGATAGTTTATTATTTTTCAGGTTATAATCAATGAAATCAGAGAACAGAAAGGACTGTTGTTTATTCTGAGATTGGTAAACAGCAAATTAATTTTGATTCATTAATTACATCAATTAAACTTATGGCCTGGAAATAGTAATACATAAATTATATATAAAGGAATATTTGTCACCCATGGTTGGCAGTGTATGAGCAGAAGTTGGTTTCAAGTTTAAAGATAGCAAATTAATAATGGTATTTCCTAAAAATCCTTTATTACATGATACTATCATTCATTTTCATAGCAATATAATTTTAATATTACCCAATTCAAAATATTGTTCTAAGGGGAAAAAAAGCTGTATAAAATTCTAAAATACTAAAGGAATATACTGATATTCCAGTATATCAGTATTTGATGAAAATTTATCTTATGTAAAGGAAGGGATGATAGTGTGTGGAGAATTATAGGCAAGCTAATTTTTAAAACACTAAATTTATCTTCAAGGTATCTGTCCTTATGCCTTGAGTTGTATTTAAGATTTTGTTTATTCAAGGTGAGGCCAACAGATCAACACATTGAGGGAAAAATCATTTTTGACTGTTTTCTAGAGGAAGCTGAAAATACCTTGGTTAGGAGGCAAAAGAGTAAAGAGAAAGCAGGAAAAGGACTCTTTTTGTGCCTTTCTTAGAGAGGAATAGGTGAAGGTGGAAAGCTGAGCATGCTTAAAAATGAATAGTTCACAAATTTTCTTCAGACTCAAGACTATAAGCATTGCTCCCACGTGCCTAGTACTAAGTTTCTTAGTATAGGGAGCTAGTGTTCCATCACAGCAGTCTGATACAAATTGACTGGTGAGGGTATTGACTCAGGATTAGTTGGTTTGTATATTAGACTTAATGGGGAGATTGCTAAGTGTAGGAATTAGCAAATTCTGGAATGTTAAAACTCCTAGATTTGCAAGTTCCTCATTTATCAAAGCAAGTCCCTAGTCTGTTAAGCATCAAGTGTAGAAAAGATAAAATATGGTTACTAGACCTTTTTAGTCATTTTTAGTCTACAAAAGTTTGGTGGTCCAATTTTAAGTAAAAAATGTAGCATATACCACGTACATATCCATAGCTATATTCAGTTGTTCTAACTAACAAGAAGTTGAAATCCTGGAAACTTGGAAATAAACAACCCTTTTATGAATGCTGGTTTCAACACTTATTGGGCCCTATATAAACATCACTAAAAGTCAGTGTCTTTATATGCATAATACAGATAATAGTTCTTTCTTGATACATTTATTTTAACATTAAATACTGTGATGTATATAAGCTCTTAGCCCAGCATCTGATAAACAGTAAATTTTCAGTAGGCATGGATTATTACCTTTAGCTGATCATTAATTAATTGTAATTTTCAAGCTCAGAATTGCTGTCTAAACATTCCCATATCTATATCTTACTATCTTGCATAGAAAACACACACACACACATATGTATGTTTGTAATGTAGTGTAGGAAATAAACAGGTAATATAAGATAATATAAGAAAGTAATATAAGAAGGGATGTGGGCAAGAAGAAGAGAAAAGTTGAAGGAGTTCAATGGAACGCGGATGTCCATCTTGTCAGGGACCACTACATAAACCTCACTTATTTATATTTCTACCCACATAGTCTAGGTCCCTGCAATCCATGACAATTCTCCATCTTTAATGCTGTCTTTATATCTCCTTGCATAGTGGATGAATCCCAGAGCTTGTATCCTTTATGAAACATAGTCTTAGGGCAAATGTGAAAATCAAGAGAAATCATACTTAGCTTTTCTAATTAATATGTTAACATGATATCAATAACCTCATTGAAGTCAGTTAATGTCAAAATGTTGAAATGATTTGTTCTGATAGCAGGTGTGTTTTACTTTTTATATGCAACTCAGTGTTTTTTGTTTCATGATTTTTACTGAATTTAGTAAATCTGCTGAAAACATTGTGCTGTTTCCCTTTGCTGCAGTTTCTACTTAGAACAAGCAGGTTGCCAGATTCCTTAAGCTTTTACATCTAGATGCCAAGAGCATTATGATCAATTTACCACTTGGTTTCCACTGAAGCTGTTAGAAATGAGAAAGCTTTAGTATCTAATAATTCTCACTGCTCTTGTGAATACCTTTTTAGGTAACCAGGCATCAGGACCTTTTGCCTTTAAACCTCTTTTTTCCTTCTCTTATAGCTTCCTGCCATTGTAAACACACTACCACTTAAACAAATATTCCCTCTAACAGAGATTCACAATGTTTTCAGCTTTATTTCTATTATAATCACTTTTTAATTTCATCCTCTCTGTTCGAATGTCCCATCCATGGCCAGGTTGTGTTGTGAAAGAGGCGAATGTTTGGTAGGACAGGAAAGAGAATTGTGACCGCCTGCTGAATAGACTTTTTACCTGCTGCTCTTCTGATTATTTGTGCTGGGATGAGACAGCTCTTAGAAAGATCTAAGATTAGGGCTGCTCAGAGGGAAACTGAACTGGGTATCAAGAGAACACAGGAGATAATCGATGAATTACCACTGTACTTACTTCACCTCAGCAGCATATTTAGACACTCCAGTCTTTCCAAATTTATTGTATCTGGCAAGCCTCCCTCTGCATCTATCATAGTAAAGGAGAAAGCCAGCTGAGATTTTTGATCCTAGAGATAGTGTTTTGTTCATGGCCTTTCTATAATATATTTGTTGACAGTCTCCTGTTGTGCAATTTCATCTCAATCCAAAGATTTATCTTTTCTCAAATCAGATCCAAGGTTATTATTTAAGAAGAGGAAAAAAAAAAAAAGAAAAGGAAAATTCCTTTACTTTTCTAGTTTCATTTCTGGTAGTTTGGAGTGGTAAAGAGTGGTAAAGTCTGCCATTGATGGAAGAAAGTAAGAGAGTCAATATAGTTTGGGTTTCAAAGGGTTGCTTTTGAATCCTGACTATATCTTTAAACCATTCTCTAAGCTTAGGTAAGTAGTCAATATTCTAAAACATATTGGGAGAGTCAATGCAATATAATTGATAAGAACATAATATTCCAGCCCTGCCACTTTACAGGTGATTCAGTTATTTTTCAGTTATTTAATTTTCACAGGTGATTCAGTTATTTAATTTCTGAATATCATGTTTTTTTATCCACAATATAGAGAAAATAAATAAAACTACTTCAGAAGGTTATTTGCAGTTTTTATATGAATTAATTATTTAACAACTCATTTAGTGTATTATGGCAGCTTATAAATCCTCTACAAGTTTTTTACTTTTTCTCCTACTTGTATTTGGTAGTAATATTTATCCTATATTCTTAAGAATTAAATGATAACCAGGAAGGAATACATACTTTAAAATAAAATCAAATACTTGTGACCATCAGTGCCTAGTTGATCCATTCTTAATTCATCGTATACTTTACAAAAACAAGCATAAATGTAGTTCTCTTTTAATGAAGACTTAATTTATCTCTTAGTCAAGATTTATTCTTCTGATAATTTTTAAAAGGCATACTAAGTGACATAGAAAAGAAGCTAATATTTTTAATATAATTTTACCTTGGTATTAACTTAAGAGTATATTTATTGTGTTGATTTTTTCAGTGAAATAATTTCTGAAGTTTATTCTACAGCTAAATAATTTACTTAAAATACCCCATGTGTGATTTTGACCTTTCAACTTTCCTTTTATTCTCAATATTACCATCAGTTAATACTCTACATTTTCACATAAATGATCTCTGTTGCTCACTTACAAGTAGGGTAGATCAAATGCCATCTTCTAAGGTCTTGGATTTGAAAGTTTTAAATTCTTTTAAAAATTCAACTTCTCAACACTTTCTTATACTACCCCTGAGTGTGTAGTGTGCATATCAATGTTTTTATAGGGAGCATTTAAAATATTGCTAAATTACTTTTATTATATAATTTTTATTCAGGTGATGATGATTACAATACTGTATGTGACTACAAGTAATAGATTTAAACTCTTTAAATGCATGTTAAAACATCATACTCACCACCAAAGTATCAATTATCCTTTAGCATATTCCATCAGATAATTTCCCCTTTTGCACCCCAAACCCTACCTGCTCCTTTAGCCTGAGATGATCAGATTTTTATATTCTGTTTTGGTTTGTCTCTTTGTTTTGTTCTAAATAGTCTACATATAAGTGAAATCATGTAGTATTTGTCTTCCTTCTTCTGAGTGACTTTTCTTAGGATTATCCCTTCCATTTCTATCAAAGTGGTCAAAAATGACAAAAGTTCATCTTTTATTTATTTATTTATTTTAAAGATTTATTTATTTATTCATACAGAACTGGGGTACAGGCCAGAGATGCGGAGGGTGAGAGGATTCACCAGAGACAGAGTGGGGCACAGAACAGGCAGATGGCCGAAGTACACTGGTGAGGGGAGCAGCAGGCGGGTCAGGAGAGGTCTGCCTCGCCATGTGGTCACCTCCGGGGCAGGCGGGGATCGAACTCATGCAGAAGTGGCCTTAGTTTCTCAGTGCAGTGCTTTAACCCACTGCGCCACCAGGGAGGGCCCCATCTTTTATTTTTAAATCACATGTAACACACACGCACACACACACTATATCACATCTTCTAATCCGCTCCTCTATCTTTGAACACTTAGGTTGTTTTCATAAATAGTACTGCAGCAAAACGTAAGCATGAACATAACCCTTAGAATTAGTTTGTGTTTTTTTTGTTTGTTTGTTTGTTTGTTTTTTTGTTCTTATGAAAGATACCTCGGAGTTGAACTGCTGGATCACATGGTAGGTCTATTTTCAGTATTTTGAGAAGTCTCCATCCTATTTCCTACTCAGTCTGGATCTATCTATATTCACAACAACATGTGTTTCTTGCCTTTTCGAAGAATCATTCTCATAGGTGTTAGGTGATGTTTTCATTGTGGTTTTAATTTTTTCATGTGTCTATTGGTCATCTTTCTTCTTTTGAGAAATGTCTGTTTAGCTATTTTACCCATTTATTGATTGGGTTCACTTGTTTTCTTTTTATATAGTTGTATAAATTCTTTGCAAATTTTAAGTATTAGTCCCTCGCTGTATGTGTGATGTGCAAATGTTTTCTCTCATTTATTTGAGCTTCTTTTTTGTTTTAGTGATATTTTCTTTCACTGTGCAGACTATTTTAACTTGATATAGTCCATATTTAAATTTTTGCTTTTCTTTATCTCAACACTCTTGTCATGTCTCCAGAAATCTCCTGTAAGTTAGTGTGATGGAATGTTTTACCCTGTATATTTTGGGTCTTATATCTAAGTCCTTGATCCATAAGAAATTGTGAAATATTTCTTTTTTTTTTATAAATAACTGTGCTTTTTTCAAACCATATTTGTTTAAGAGACTTTTCACTCAAGTAGAAGTTGAAGGAGTTTGCCAGTAATAGAAATTCCCTATAAAAAATGTTGAAAAGAATTCTACATGGTCCAAGAGGAAAATAATCAACTAAATTTTGAATAATGAAATAAACAAATCAGAAAACTAAAGAAAATGGCAGTATCAAGTCCTCATTTATCAATAATCACAATCAATATAATTTAATAAACTCACCAATAAAAAAGGCACAGAGTGGCTATTTAGATTTGAAAGTAAAACCTAACTTTATATAATCTTCAGGAGTTCTATTTGAGGTCCAAGGATAAACATAGATGCAAAACAAATGATGGCAAACAATCCTAAAAATAGTGCTGCCCCCAAAAGACTTACATCATATAAGATAAGCTTCCAGTTAAAATGATAAACAAGGGACAGAGATGGACATTATGTGAAAGTTAACACATTACTGTATCAAAAGAATATAATAACCATCAATATATATTCACCAAATGAAAGAACATCAAAATATACAAATATACAAAATATACAAATCTGAAAACAGACACTGTCATCAATGCAATTGTAGTATGGGACTTTGACATGCACCTTTCATTAATGGACAGATTAACCTGGTAGAAAATCAAGGAAACAATGGCCTTAAACAAGGACTTAGACAAAATAGGTTTCATTGACTTTTGTAGTAAACTGCATCCCCAAAAAGCTGAGTATGCTTTGTTCTCAACTGCACATAGAAAATTTTCTAGAATGGACCACAAGTAGGTCACAGAACAAATTTCAGTAAGTTCATGAAGCTTGAAACCATACCAAGTATATTCTCTGAACTTGATGGCATCAAATTCATAATCAGCAACAAAAAGCAAACAATAAAAAAACTTTAAAAATGTAGAGATTAAACAACACACCGCAGAATGACTAAGCAGATGAGGAAATCAAATGAAAAATTACAAATACACAGAGACATAAAAAATGTAGACAAACTACCAGAGCCTACGAGGCATAGCAATAATAGTATTAAGAGGGAAATATAGAGCAATACAGGCCTACCTCAAGAAATTAGAACTCAAATCAATAATCTCACCTCACAACCTCAGGCACTAGGAAAAAAAGTAAAGAATGGACAAAACCAAAGACCAGCAGAAAGAAGAAAACAATAAAAAAAATGTGAATTTGAATGAAATGGAAATCATAAAAGACATTCCAAAACCAACTAAACTATATATAAAAAATATAATAGACCATAGCATGACTACACTCATTAAGAAAAAGTTAAGAAAACTAGTAGAGTCAGAACTGAAGAAGTTAAAGTGGCATCTCAGAAATACTAAGGATCATACAATCCTGCTGTGGATTTATCTATGCAAATATACTAGTTAACCAAGAATAAAAGGACAATTTCTTAGAAGTGTACATCCTTCCAATACTGAGTGAGAAATAGAAAACCTAATCAGACAAATTCCAAGCCAGTGTTGCTTCATGGTTTTAGCCAACAGACTGTATAATATCTGAGTCTGAAATGAATGAATACTTCTACTCTTCCTCAAACATGTTTATTATTGCTGGGTTGCTATTGCAACATTATAAGAAATCAGAGGGGAAGTGAAAATATTGGAAATAAAGGGAAGAGAAAATCATAATTTCTGCTTTCGTCTATCAAAATTATTCCTTTGGAGAGTTAGGGTGCACATAAGATTCTACAAATCAACCAACATTTCTGAGGAACAGCAGCTTTTAATTATAATTTAGTAATAATAACAGCTAATGATATTGTCACTCATATATTACCAAGTAGTTAATGCAGTTTTCCAAAATTCCACACTACTTGTTTCACAATGAGAGGCATTCTATTTTGTATTTTTCATTTCATTTTGAGGAAACAGACTCAGAGATGTAAAGTTGTTTTTCTAAGATCATATAGCTAGGAAATGGATATCTCAAAATATAAGACAAATGATGTATATCCAAATCTTATTCAGTTACTAACCTGGTCAAAATTGGGAATCTTATGACTAAGATGGATTACTATTGCACACCTATCAATTTTCTAATTTTTCCTTACCATACTTTAATCAGTCTTGAACAAAAACAGCTAACATAAGTCAGACTAATAATAGTGGAACTAGCATCAATTTTTTATATAATGATATTTTCCGATAAATTTATCACAAATTTTTAGTTCAAGTAGACTTTGACATAATAAAGTTCATTGCATTTACTGAGATGTTAAACATTTATTACATACTAAATATAATTAATATTCTAAATATATGATCTCATTTAATTTAATCATAACTCTAGTTGTTAAATATTGTTATTCTTCTGAAGTTAATCAAACTTAGATGCAGAGAAAAAAATTGAGATACACAAGTCTTCCTGGTTAATAGAAAATTAGCTGAGCAATATCAGATTCAGGTCTACTTATCTAATTATAAATTCCATATTACCTTATTTATGACATAATATCTTAAATTGTCCTCATACAATTAGTTTATAAGGGAAATACAAACACTAATGCATATTAGGAGTTTATGTTCTATGCTATCATTTTCTTTATATTGTCCAATTCAAGCTGGACAACTTTCTTATGAAATATTTACGTTCCTTATATTTTGAGTAACACTAAACGGTGGTGCAAATATGTAAGGTTAATGTACCCAAGGATCTATACATCAGAAAATCTGTAAAATTGGACCATATATTTTCTATATTTACAAAGCTATATTTGACTGATCTAGAAGATAATATTTTAAGATAGTTCCTTTAACATACTATAATTTGAATTATCAAGAATCTGGTAAATTGTAGACATAAGCAATCACCACATAGACATACCTGTTATTATTAAATATTCTACTTTGTGATGATTTCACCATCACAATACTTTGTTCCATTTTTTAATTATCTGCATTGATATAGTTCATATTAGATAATGAGCACCCATGATATAGAAAATACAATTGCAAAATTAATTTTAAAAGCAACTTATAAGTATTTCATAAAGATAAAGAGTTTATAACTTTTACTGAAGTCTTTTATATTACAATTTCTTATCAATATATGTACTGAAATATCATCTCCTCAGATGAATTTCCTTACTTTTGGTCTAATAATTATTCATCTAAAATCTACTACATTGGGGTATCCCTATTGGCACAAGAGTTAAAGATAGGACTGTCAACCTATTGCCAGCCACTGCAGCACAAATTTCATCCCCATTCAGGGAACTAACTGCAGACCTCTTCTGTCTCAACCGCTGCTCCTATCAGCAGTGTATTTTGGTAAATCTGCCTGTTCAGCTCCCCGCTCTGACTTTGCTGAATCCTCTCACCCACACCCCCACATCTCTGGCCTACCCCCATTTCTTGTATGCATAAATAAATAAAACTTTAAAAAAGTCTCATAAAAAAAAACTCTACTATATCAATCTACTTTATAATTATAAATTCATATATTCTAATTTACAAATACATATATTCTTCTGAGGACTTTCATGACCAGGAACTTTTTAATTTTAATGTTTTTATATGTCTCCTTCTGAGAGTATAAACAATGCCTAAACACTTTTTGTCATTCTGTTAACTATGATGACTCTAGAATGTAGAACAGTGAAAATAATAGTTTTTGGTAAATTTTGTTGAAGGAATGATACTGAATGCTAGATTATTTATGAAGTTTTTTCAACCCATTTAAAAAAAATTATTTGTACATACAGAAATGAGGTATAGGCCAAAGGTGCAGGGGCGGTGAGAGGATTCGCCATAGACAGAGTGGGGAGCAGAAGAGGCTGACTGAGGAAGTACACTGCTGAGGGGAGCAGTGGGAGGGTTAGGAGAGAGGTCTGCCACACCATGTGAGTCAGCTCCAGAGTGAGTGTAGAACTCATTTTGAAGTGGCTTTAACTTCTTTAGTGCTGTGCCATCAAGGAGGGCCATTCAATCCACTTTTTAAAAAGATTTATTTATTTATGCATATAGAACTAGGTTACAGGCCAGAGGTGCTGGAAGTGAGATGGTTCACCAGAGACAAGAGTGGGGAGCAGAACAGGCAGATGTACTGAAACACACTGCTGAGGGAACAGAGGGTGAGGCAGGAGAGTTTGCTATGCCTCAATCAATTTTTCCTCAAACAGACACTAAAATTGAAGAGTAGAATGTATTTTATATTTAAATACTAATTTCAGTTATCATAAGGCAGTCCCTGTGGCATTATCACTTTCATTTTTCCTTTATGTTTCTATTTCTCCCTTTTGTTCTTTATTTCTTTGTCCCACCTTTTTTTCCTATTTTTATGTGGGTAGTGGATTTTCTAAGTCTAGCTGATTAAACTTATTGTCATTTCTCTGCCTAACAGCCAATGGATTTTGGAAAGGAGGAAATTAAAATAGCAAACTCAGTTACTCAAGGTCAGATATTTGTGTCATCCATATGAGTAGACACTAGAGATGCAAATGATGGTGTTGGGTTTTTCTCAGAGTATCAGTGTGGAGCTTTATTGTTTTGTTATTATGAAGATAAGTCATCATGGGGCTCAACCTACGCTTTGCATTCACTTTAATAAGTTTCTTTATTATTCCCAGAAGTTTATATCAGCATAGATTGTAAGCTACTGCTCCTTTACTCTTTCATTCAGGAAATGAGTGTGCCTCAATGAAATATTAATACCCTTCTCATTCAGCTTTTAAGATTTGACCTATTTTTGTCAGTACTTATTCCTGAATGCTCTTAAAAACAAAGAGATTGTTTATTAAAACAAAAATTGCATTCAAATAGAGACTCTGCTTATTACTGACATTCCATCATCGTATTTGACATTATTTTGATGGGAAGAGAAGGCACAAAAATAGGTTAATGAAACACAACAAATTATGACATAAAACAGTATGCATTCTAAGGCTAAAGTCAAGTTAAAGGCATGCTCATTTTACACATGCTCATTGAATACTAAGTCTGACTGCTTAATGCTGTGCAAGAGAGTATCTAGGTATACCTAACTTGACACAAAATCTTCCTGTATTTATGAGGTAATGTCCATAGGACTCATAGTTTTCCGTTATGTATTTAGTAATCACAAAGAAATTCTCATTAGCATGTAAAATGCTTCCTATAGCAAATTCACTCATACTATGGGCAAGTATTGAATGTTTATAATATAATAGGTTAAGTGTTAAGCCCTACAAATATTGTAGTAAACTATGTAATAATCCTGTCCTCATGGAGGAGGAAATATATAATAATAATAATAAAAGAAAAAATATCATCATTTAAGACTGCAATAATGGCTTTACAAAATAGGTATAGTCATGAGAGATTTTAAAGCTATTTTAGTCAAGGTGGTCAGGAAGAGCTTTTGTGAAGAGGTGATCTTTGAACTGAGATATAAATAATAAGGCAATTATGCAAAGTGTTAGAGAACAGCATCACCAGTGAAGAGAATAAAAGATACAAAGGCAGTAGGATTCCTAAAATAGAAAGGAGATAAAAATTGCTGGGTATATTGACTGAAATAGTAAGAAATGAGGCCAGAGGGCTAAGTAGACAGAAGACTATGTTGAAACCTATAGAGTACAAGATTTTGAATTTTATTATAATTTTTAATACAAGATGTTGATGGTTTAGTCATAGGCATGTAGTGATTTTGTAGCATTTTTCAATTTTCACTTTTAAGATTATGCTGTGGACAGTGTATAGAAATGTGATAATTATGAGAATGGGGAGATGGTCAAGAGGATTTTTTGATTATGCCAGTGAAATATAGTCTTGGTCTGAAATGATGAGAAAGAGATGTAGATAAAGAGAGGTGAATTAACTCAACTAGAATTACTGCTGAATGGTATGTGTGGATGGAGAGAGTAAATCAAGAATTACTACTTTTATTCTGAGCAACTGTTTGCATGGCAATGGCATTATCAAATAAGATAACAGATGGCAATTTAAATTTTGCTTAGCTTACATTCAATAAAAATAATTTTAATATTGGGCCCTCCCTGGTGGCACAATGGGTTAAGGAAAGCCCTATGAAGCAGTCCGCAGCCACTGCAGCATGATTTCAATGCCCAGCCAGGGAGATGACCCACATGGTGTGACAGACCTCTACAGTCTCGCCCACTACTCCCCTCAGCAGTGTATTTCAGTAGGTCTGCCTGATCTGTTCCCGCTCATCCCCCACACCTCTGGCCTATACCCCAGTTCTTGTATGCATAAATAAATAAATATTAAAAAATAATAAATTTAATATGTACCTTATGTCTTATAAAATGTGTTTTATGAAGGGAAGTTGAAAGTAGCCAAGGTAAGTATATGTCTAATATTTCAATCAATTTATCAATCATTATCATATTTTTATTGAATTTAGGTCTTGAGTTGCTCTGAAAAATCCCATCAGAACCTCTTGAGAAGGTTATTAATATATGGTATTGAAGGCCTATCAACCTAAACAATTGGTAAAATTTTCATAATTTTATATGACATTGTATTTTACAGTGAATAAAATGACATACTTGAAGCAGTAAAAAAAAATCAATAATGAGCATTAATTTAAGGGCTATGTAAAAAAATAGGCTAAATGGGCTTTTAAAAGTTCATTTATCAGAGAAGAAAGAAGGGGAAGACTTTATTTTATGTAGTAATCTGTATAGAACATATTTAATAGAACTAATTCATGGTTAAAATCATTTGTCCATAATGGTCTGACTCATTTGAAAAATCACTGGATACATGTCATGTTCTAATATTTAATGTTTGCATCACACAGTTATTTTAAGGATCCAAATGCTTGTATGTCTTCAGATATTTGAATTCTGAGTAATTTTTTTTCCTATCTTGCATTGTCTGATTTAATTTCTTTTGGATTGTGATCACAGTATTCACTTTTCTGTCAAGAGATAATATTTTATTTCCCCATTAGTGTTAATAAGAGCAAACATTTGCAAGAAACATAATTTGATTAAAGATTTAGCACTTTGCAGCCCATCTTCATTTTAAAATTCAATGTTGTTAATCTATAATTCTTCCCTGAGGTAATTTTTATTACTTCCCCAAACTGGTATTCAAAACATTTTTTCTTAATCTAAAAAGATTATGGTAGTTTTAATAAATGAATGTTTTAAAGTATGTTAATCTTTACAATGACCAATAATGCTTTTCCTGCAAGTAGTCCTTTATTTTGTATATTATCTCATTCTAGTAAAAAGAATTAGAACAAATCCATTGTATGCATCTAGATTCATATAGTTTTAATAAAATATTAGTACCTCCATGTTGATGTAATGACAATTCTAATAGAAATGAAACTAGACCCTGAGATAAAACTTCATGTCTGTAGAATAAAATTGATTTACCTTTTGATTAGATGCAAAAGAGTATTTTAGAAATATTTTTAAATAAAAAATTCAGATGAAGTCACATACCTTTTATCATATTTGACTCCCACAGGGTTGTGGGGGTGGTGTGGTTTCCCCAACTGTGGGGACCCCAGACTCTGGGATATTTAACTTGTGTGAGCCTCTGTACTATGCCCCTACCTGTCTTGCATCTGCCATAAAGCTGTTTATTTATTTATTTTTTAAGACTTACTGATTTATGCATACAAGAACTTGCACACAGGCCAGAGATACAGGGGTGGGGTAAGAGGATTCACCAGAGACAGAGTGGGAAACAGAACAGGCAGATTGACTGAAATACACTGCTGAGGAGAGCAGCAGGTTTGTCAGGAGAGGTCTGCCGTGCCATGTGGGTCACCTCCCTGGTGGGGGATTGAACTCATGCTGCCGTGGCTGTGATAGCTTCACAGCGCTGTGGTTTAACCCCTTGCATCACCAATGAAGGCCCCATAAAGTTGTTCTTAAATCAGGCAAAAGAAAGCTAACCTGGCCAATTTGAATAAAGGTAGTTGTAGCTATAATTTTTAGGAAAGGTAATGAGGCAATTTAGAGAAGACACTCATATTAAAAGTTAAACCAGTAATTATTTTGTTAGCTGCAAACTAGAAAATGCTAAACACTAAGTTTGACCAGGTTAAATGCATGGGGACATTCTTTCCTTCCTTCCCTCCCTTCCTTTCCCCCTGTTTCCCTTCCTATTTTCTTCTTTGTTTAGCCTTTTTCTTAATGAAGTACCATTGTTTTCCATCCTTGTTTATATTTTGACAGTACAGGATTTTTTACCTCAGGTGTGGCCACAGTAGCTCTCCCACCACCATAGAAGCCATCGTCCTCTGCCATACTTCGTTGTGTTCCCCTTTCCCCCCTTTTAATTCCTCCTCTTTCACTTCTCCTAGAATCTTCAGGTCTGTGTTGTGCTTCCAAGGGTTTGTTTTAAACTTTGGGTTTGTCTGATCCCTTTGTTGGTTTCTCTATATTCCACATATGTGATGCCATCTGGTAGGAGACATATATTCATTCTATTAATTGCTGCAGAGGATTTTTCAGGCAAAAGTAGTTAATAATTGGTTTAATGAAAAATTCTCTGAGTTTTTTGCTGTAAACTAGTGTGTTAGAAATACAGTCTACTTGGTCCTCTCTGGTGGCACAGCAGGTTAAAGCACAGCATTAAGAAGCCTAAGCCATTTCAGCATGTGTTTGATCCCTGTCCCAGAGGTGATCCACATGACTAGGCAGACCTCTTCTGACCCTCCAGCTGCTCCCCTCAGCAGTGCACTTCCTCAGCCAGCCTGTTCTGCTCTCCACTCTGTCTGGGGTGAATCCTCTCACTGCCCCTATACCTCTGGCCTGTACCCCAGTTCTGTATGCATAAATAAATAAAGCTTTAAAAAAAAAAGAAATACAGTCTACTTTATTGTAGTTTTCCCTTAAACAATTATGAAAATATTCATGTCAAACACTGTGTTAAGTTCTGAGAAATAAAGGTGAACTAGATGTAAATGAGAAAAAAATAAGTAACTAAAATTTAAATTAGAAAGGTTTCTAAACAGAAATAAAAAATAATAGAAATTAATATCAGAAATTAATATCGGGTAGACCTACTTTGGATAGGAGATGTTTGCTTTAATGAAAAGATATTTAAGTCGTGTTCTTAAGGGAAATGGATCCTGAATAAATAACATTAACTCAGGTTTTTTTTTTTTTTTAAGAAAAACTTTTATGGGAAAGTTAGACTTTGATAAAATTAATAAAATTAATAAAACAAACTGAACAAGTAAAAGGGATACATTTAGTCTTAATTAAATTGTGAGCACTATTTTAGATGTTAACATGCCTATGGACTTATCAAGTAATTAATAGTTCATGTAAATGTGTAGTCTATTAACCTAAGGGTAAAGGTACATTTACAATATTCACTCAAAATGCAGTTGGCTCAGAGTCAAATAAATTTTGCCTTTTAAAAAAATCTTAAATTAGTTATTTTATTAGCCTTTGATGACATGATGTCACTTCCAGAATTTGAGAAGTGGATTATGTGTGACACCTAGAATCACACAAAACTGATGAAGTTCATTAACTTAGGGCATGATCATTTGAAAAACAGTGCTGAAAATCTTTATCTTTTTGATAAGTAATTTTGCTCTTGAAGTTAAAGATGTCTCAGACATTGCAATGGCATGGTGTTATAGAATATATTGTTGCTGCTTTCCTATATAGTCTTATACACTTATCTCTTTTTTAAAAAATATTTTATTTACTTATTCATACAGAACTGAGGTACAGGCCAGAGGTGCAGTGGGTGGTGAAAGGATTCACTAGAGACAGAGTGGGGAGCAAAACAGGCAGATCAACAATGTATACTGCTGAGGAGAGCAGCGGCTGAGATAGGAGAGGTCTGCTGCTCCACGTGGGTCTCCTCCCTGGCCAGGGATGGAACTCATGCTGAAATGGCTGCAGCCAGGTTCATAGTACTGCACTTTAATCAGTTGTGCCATCAGGCAAGACCCTCAATGTATACCTTAAATAAGTAATTATTTATTTTAATAATTTATAATTTAAATGTTAAATAAATTTATAATTTAAATGTTAAATAAATTTATAATTTAACAATTCTAGAGGCCAGAATTATGAAATCAATGTTGTCAGCAGGACCCTGCTCTCTCTAAAGCTGTGGGGGAAGTGCTTTCTAAGCTTTTCAAACTTGAGGACCATTAATTATTTATTTAAAATAATTATTTATTTAAAATAAATAAATTATTTATTTATTTATTTTTTAAAAATACAGTAGTCCAAACATTTGTGTCAAACAGTTTAACATTCTCCTATATGTGCAAATGAACAGTAGCTTATTTGTGTCACTGTCTTGACATTTAACTTTACATTTTTAATGGATATAATTATGTATCATTCAATATTCTTGTTTTATATGTGACTTGTTCATATCTAGTGACTCTGATAAAATTCTGGATATATTTCTATTTCAAATATCACCACATTATGTTTTTATTTATCTCAAAATCCTGATCAGAGATTTTTTTCTCATTTATACTCTAGACAGAAGAGAATATATTTTAATCCAGTACTTTTGACCATATTGAAAATGGATCATGTGATTTTCAAAATTTCATTTTTTAACAGAGAAACTTAAAAATCAAGTTATTGGCCTGACATTCCTGTTCCATCATAAATTACCTAGATATACTTCAAAATATTTTTCTATTGAAATATTTCCATCAATTAGTATAGGTAAGGTTATATGTTATTAATCTATTAATTCCAATATATCAGTAAATCAAAACAGGGAGAAATTATCTCTTATCCATATCACAACTAGTTGAATACAAGGCAGCGTTCTTGGCCCTTCTACAAATCTAAAAATGGTACCATTAAAATCTATGATCGGCCCTCCCTGGTGGCGCAGCAGGTTAAAGCACAGCACTGAGAATCTAAAGCCACTTCCTCATGAGTTCGATTCCCGCCTGCCCTGGAGGCAACCACATGGTGTGGCAGACCTCTCCTGACCCGCCCGCTGCTCCCCTCAGCAGTGTACTTCGTCGATCTGCCTGTTCTGCTCCCCGCTCTGTCTCTGGTAAATTCTCTCACCCTCTGCATCTCTGGCCTGTACCCCAGTTCTGTACAAATAAATAAATAAATCTTAAAAAAAAAAAAATCTATGATCTTTCCATGTCATGGAAATACAATGTGGAAATCATAATTCAGAGGATTCTGAGAAAGGGTAAGAGTTAGAGTGTCACAAGATTATTTGTCTAGACAATGCTGGGAAAGTGGCTTAGTTTCAGAGTTCACTGGCCAAAGATGAATCACAAGTGCTCCAAATTTATTTCAATGAAGGCTGTTTGAAAAGTGTGGTAACACATGTAAGGAGGTGTGATCCTATACTTATGAATCATATAAATAATCATAAACCTGTTACCTTAATAATCTTTGAAAATCCATTCAGGAAGCAAAATCTTGTATCTAAAGTCTTTTATCTACTTTGAAGCTTTGATATGGATTTCACTGAGTCTGTATTTTGTTTTGGATAAATGATCGTTTTAACAATGTTAACTAGGCAAAACACTGCAGGGTTCAGTGACATTTTTATAGAGTTGTCTCCAATAATAAGCAAAACAAAAGACTACAAACAAATGGGATTATATCAATCTAAAAAGCTTCTGCACAACCAAAAAAACTGTCACTGAAACAAAAAGACAGCCTATTGAATAAGAGATATATATCTGACGAGGGACTTATATTGAAGACCTATGAGAAATCATTCAACTGATCCAAAAGAAAACAAATAACCTAGTTTATAAATGAGAAGAGAGCTAAATAGACCCTTGTCCAGAGACAGTTGGCTGGTAAGCACAAAAAAAAAAATAACTAATCATTAATTATCATCAGGGAAATAAAAGTCAAAACCACAGTGAGATGTGTGAGAATGTCTCACATCTGTGAGAATGTCCCTTATCAAAAAGGAACCACCATACATACTTGAAAATATAAAGTTTTCTCAAAATATTAAAAATAGATCCATCATATAATTCAATAGTTCCACTCATAGGTATCTGCCTGAAATCCCAAAAAATATTCATAATGAGGAACAGATGCACTCCTATGTTGGGACACTATTTACAAAATCATATTATCAAAAGTATCAAAGTGCCTGAGGACAGATGAGTGGAATAAGATTTATATATACACTGTGGAGTACTATTCAGCAATAAAATAAGATGAACTCCTGCTATTTACAACAACATTCATGAAAGTGGAAAGAATAAATTCAGAAGAAGAAAAACAAATATCACATGACTTCATTTGTTTGTGGAATACAATAAAACAACATAAAGGGTCATTCAGACTCAAACTAATAATTCCTAGAAATATGTCTATAGAGCAGGAGGGAGTAGATGAAAAAATGTGTAGAGATTGGAGTTATGTACCCACGAACCAAGGTGCTTCTGGAGTCACCAGAAGTTTGAAAAGCTTAGAAAGCACTTCCCCCACAGCTTTAGAGAGAGCAGGGTCCTGCTGACAACATTGATTTCATAATTCTGGCCTCTAGAATTGTTAAATTATAATTTTCTGTTTTGGTTTGTGTTAGTTTTTTTAGACCAGCTGGTGAAAACTAACATGGACAAAATTCCTGTTTGCATAAAGTTCAGTGCAGTTTATGCAGAAAGAATCATATATATGTACACAAAATTAAATGGATATAGAACTGTGAAGCAGTTTTTGAAAGCACTCTTTGAACCACAGAGACTTGACTGCAATTTCCTATTTTTCTAATTAACTACTATCTTGAAATTCTGCCTGTGTTTCAATTTCTACAAATCTGTACAATGAAAAAATGTTGCTTTTGTGGTTGTTGTGACCAGTGAATGAGTTCATTTTTGCATTGCTCTCATGCCCATCATCTCAGCAGGGGAGAGTGTGGTTGTCAATGATTTAACAACCTTGCTAATCAAGCACATGTGTAGAATAATAATGAAATGTATGAAATGTTCCTTTATGTTGTTTAAATTATTTCTTCCAAATTGTACTGAGTCAACAAGAGGGTCAGTGTGGGAATTATTCATTGACATTAGGAGAATCTCTTGTTTGTGACCTTTTGCTGTCACCTCTGCTTCTCAGTAGTTGTAACTCCTTCATGGTCAGCTCTTCACATCTGTCTGTCCTCTGTACCTGTGAGTCCATGTTACTCTCTCTCTTCTGGTCTTTATCACTTATTCATTTATCCATTTTACTCTGTGTTGTATTAGTTAGGAAGGAGAAATTTTCTTAAACTTCCATGATTATCATCTCTTCTTAGCACATCTTTTGCACTTTATAAGTTAACAGCATGCCTGTGCTTCTGTTAGCCATGCATTGCTAAATCAATCCACATGCTTTTTTAGGAAGCTGGCTTATACTACTGATAAACATTACACGTGTGCATGTATGCCTGCAAACACAAACCACAATGCTCTGTAAGTGTAGAAAGCAGTGTAGTACCTTATATACCACAGCGTCTTAAAATTTAAGCTTTTTGGGCCCTCCTTGGTGGTGTAGTGGGTTAAAGCACAGCACTAAGAAGCTAAAGCCACTTCAGCATACGTTCAATCCCCACCCCAGAGGTGAAACACATGGTGTGACAGACCTGTCCTGACCCTCCCGCTGCTCACCTCAGCAGTGTACTTTGTCCATCTGCCTGTTCTGCTCCCCACTGTCTCTGGTAAATCCTCTCAACGCCCTTGTACCTCTGGCCTGTACCCAGCTCTGTATGCATAAATAAATCTTTAAAAAAAAATTAAGCTTTTATTTAAGAAGGTAGTCAACAAATATTATATACACATTATAAATAATTTTGAACTATGTGACATTTAGAAAGTATTAAATTGTTTTTGTTTTGCATTTAGGAATATCTTGAACTTTCAGGAAGTATACACAATGGATAACTTCTTGAACTTCTTTTCAGAGCCAGATTTTTTTTTCCCCATCTGTAATCAATAATAACCCAATTCTCAAAATGATGAAGCTTCTTGTACAAAGTTTGGAAAAGTACAAAAATTTTCAAAAGACTTAAGTTTAAGGCCAAAACTGATGGAAACTGTTCCACAGGAAACTCAATTTTAAAAGGTGAAAGTATTGCTGAATTTATTGATTTTAGCTGCATTTTTCATCCTGTTATGATAATTTCTTAACAGTCTACTTTGTTTCTCTGTGTATGTAAAAAACCTGAAAAATAGGGAAAAATTAAAAAACTGAAAAATAGGGAAACATTGAAATATTCATTTTCTAGTGTTTATATTGCAAGACTGAGGTATAAAAAACTGCTAATACTTTACTTTAAGAAGTTAGCGAGATAGTAATTATCAATTTGAGATTGACTAGTTAGTGGAAATATTAGCTAAGTTAAATAAGGTAAGCCATATGTAATTGGAATAAAAAATAGTACAAGCCAAAATTTATAATATTACAGACTATATTATTTAATCTGCCTTGGCATGGATAACTTGTCTGGTAGTTATTTGACAAATTACATGAATAAATCTGAACCTGCCTGAATTTCAAGTCATTGTGTATCAAATATTAAGAAACTCTGCGAAAATACTTTGTAATAACTTCAGGATATTCCTAAACTTTTTTGCATTTTACTGTGTAATTTAGAATTGAGCGAGTAGGGATTTCCTTCATGATCCACTTTGAGATCAGTGTTGTATGTACCACATATTAAACTCTAAGGTAGGGCAGAAAGGAACGGATTCTCCTTCATAATAAGCATTTAGGAGAATGGAAGTCATTCACTTAATTTACAAGTAGAGTGAAGGCAGAAGGCAGCTCTGGGGCACTATAAAATGAAGTTGCAAAAGGGAAGTGTAGTGAAACCAAAGTCACAGTTAATTCATATCACTGGTATGAAAGTTCATTCCATAGTGACATTATGCATATTATAAATGGCTGTACTTTCAGGTCATAGTTTTTAGATAGTTTGCTAATTCATAGTACTAAACTCATTCATTGATTTGTTTATTCAGGCATCCTGGTAATGGATAATTTTCAGTGCCGTATTGACTAGAAGATATTGGACTAAAAGTTGGTGACATAAGACATCCAAGAGTCCACTACAAGCAAAGTTTTATTCTAGAACTGGAGAAATGTAAATAAAAGTAAATAGATGTTTTTTTAATGAAATTATGCCAGTATTAAAATAAGTCCATTTAGAGGAGTAAGGTAGTAGAACTGTGGATTTTATGCAGAAAAATGGAATTTTATGTCAAGGGATTTAATCCTTAAACAATGATTTTTGTTCAAGATTTTAAACCTTTTACTTGAGTTTCATTCTTTGGATACTTAAATGAATAAATGTTTTTATTTCAAAGGTAACTATAGTAGAACTATAACCAGCAAATATTTAATTACTGGAAAACATACAGCCTACAGGGACTTAGTTTAGTATGATAATCTATAAGCTTTAAAACAAATTACAACAATAGGAGTTTCTGAACTGTAGTGAAAAAATTAAAGGATTTAGGATTCAGTATATATATTTATTTTATTTTTTATTTAATTGGCTCAGTACTCAAAATAAAATTTCTGTTTATCATAACCATCAAACTTAGTAAGAAAAAACATAGATCAGAGAGAAATGTATTCCAAAGTCTATGGCATACAACAGTAGAAATTTTGTCATTAAACAAAGTAACAATTCAATTATAGAAATAGCCATAATGAGAAATCACTAATGACTTACTTAGTAAGCAGAATAATCTATCCTCCTCTGATATTTTCAAAGAGGGTCTAAAGGATGATAGTGTAAATTTCAGATGCTATCATAACTCCCTAAAATATTTGAAAATACAATTCAGTTATGGTAGGAAGCTGATAACTTAATTTTACATTCTTCTTAAGAAACTATAAAAATGGCAAAAAATCATTTACATTTAAAAAGTTGTGTTTAAAAAGTTTCAGAAGTTTAAAGAGCTCAAATATATTTGAAACTATATTTGGTCAGATTGTCAAATATCTAATATGCAAAGTAGAATGATAATGATTATTTCTAAGATGTTTTGTGAGAAATTTATGAGAGGATATTTGGGATGCTTCCTTAGCAGAGACCAGATGCTCCATGAGTACAGGAAGCTCTTTCTACATAAGCTCCTGTAATTTTTTTGATAGAAAAACATTTATTCATACATTCTCCATAGAAAGAGTTTTACTCTATGTTTCCAATAAACATAACTTTGTAAAATTGCCCATCATATGAATATTTATGTTTTATTTCTACTACCGTATACATATGTGTGTGTGTGTGTGTGTATATATATATATATATATATATATACTATAAAGTACTTATTAGTAAAATTTGGAGAAAACACTTGGTAGGGTGTCTTTGTTGATATGTGTTAGGCAGTTTTGACAGCTAGTGTGATTAGAAATGCCAGTGAAAATGGGACAAGATAACTGTTAAAAGGTTTCAATAGAGGTTGACTTTTTTAGTCCTAAATTTCAGTGTATCTGTTCTTCTTTTGGTCAAATGAGTTCAATTTCTTATAGGTGTGACTGAATAAAGTCTATCTTACATTTTAGAATAGCTTATTCCTGATTGTAGAGACTTAGTTCAATGATCACGTGTATTCAAACAATGTAATTGCTATTAAAATTCTTTTCATAAGATATAGTTTCTCATTCATGTTCAAGGTTTGTATCAATATATTAAATGGCCTTCCAGAATCACCCATATGTGTGCAATCTTCCCTTTACAGCAATCTTCATACCAGACAGTGAAATAAGAATGCAGAAATCTGGCTCATGTGTAATGGTGAAAGCGATACAATTGTGTGCTTTGTGTATATTTGTGCTTGTGTGTGTGTGGTTTTTAGAGAGTCAATAGTCTTTACCTTGAGTGTGAACATGAACATTTTGACTAATAATGTGCTTTGCTATAAAGTTTCAGGAGCATACTTGGAGATCTAAAAAGTGACTGGTGAAAAGATGAATCTGGTAATATTAAACCCCCTTCTTTGAATGTATGTTTCCATGTGATAGGCAATTTTATGATTGTAACTTTATTTATGACTACTTCCAAACATAAACAAAATTTAAAAAGTACAGTGAAATTCCTACTACTCTTTGTCAGCATAATGACATCATCATTGGCTTTATTTCCATGTTTTCCAATACTGGTGATTCTTTTTTGTCAATCAGTTACAAATTCATTCTTTGATTAAAACTTTTCCCTCCCTAGGGTTAGAACCACACTTTGCATATGAAGAAAAATGAATGGGCAAATCATAGCCACTGTTTGTGATTTATTGGGTCAGCATGTTAGCTATATACATTGAACTGTATCTTTAATTGGATGTAAATCCTCTAAAAATAATAAACTCCAGTTAAATGAAAATGTATACCATCTCAAACAAAGGAGTAGTGATTTTCTCATGAACTGGTTTAGATTTTAGAATACTGTAGCATTTCTGTGCTTCTATCTTGTCTTTGAAGGTTATCACAATAAAACAGCTCAAAATGTTGATATTAATGAATTTAGAAATTTATTATAAGAAGAAAATGACAAAATATTCAGGGAAATAATTTAAGCAAATAAATCTTTGGCTACAAATATTCTATAGTTGAAATTTTTCACTAACTGTCATTTTGTCAAATTTCTCTTAATTCTTAAGTGTAAAATTTAAGGATATTCTTGATGAGAAAATTTTTTCCTCTTGCTTTTGATAACTGTGTGATACATAACTAAGAATAGTGAATGATTTCAAACAAGTATATGAAAATTTAAAAAGTATCTAACTTTTCAGTGATTATTATAAGGTACACTATTTAATAATAGTGTTGTCACCTATAAAATGTTATTGGGATGTTTATCTTTGGAATAATTTTTCTTGTTTTGAAACCCAATAGCATTAAGTTTGATAATATTCATCCATAGTAATATCTGTTAGGTAGTGAATGATAGTTCTGTCTGTATACTTTTTATAGCATTTATCTATTTCTCTAAGTTAAAAGGATTCAAGATATGTAGGGAATTGTGGGTATGTCTGCTGAAGACATAGGTTTTTGGAATGACACCTAAATCCACAATATAAAGGGATGTTTACCTAAAGGAGTTGACTCTCTCATGACTGAGGTTCCACCAACTCAGAAAGTTGTTTTCCCAGTGGTTAATTTCAGAGCAACTTTGCCTTTTTCACAGATTGTACCAGGAGAAAAATTGATATCCTAATCTTCACTTTTTTTTTTTTAATTTGCACAGTTCTAAAATAAAGTTGGATTTGACTGTATTGGATTGCTAGGAACTTACTCATATAAGTACACTGTAGCAGCAAAAATAGGGGGATAGCAGAGAATATATCCATTTTGAATACTGTATTAGTCTTTATATTGTGGGAGATTCAAATATCATCACATAACACATTCTCCACAAGAGTGGAATTGTCCTTTCCATATCCATTTCTGGTCACTCCATTTGAGACTTGATAGTTTAAAAGCTCAATGAGGTCGATTCACATAAAGAAGTTAGTTAGTTGTTCTGTCATAAGTGTATGATTAATTTATACTGCTTCTAGATATTCCAATTATATAGAAGTTCTCAAAAATAAGCTACAAGGCAAGAGAGAATTGATGATATTTCTGTGCTTCCATCTTGTCTTTGAAAAGTTATTTACAATAAAATAGCTCAAAATATTGATATTAAAGAATTTAGAAGTTATTGTAAGAAGAAAATAATAAAACATTCAGGAAAATAACTTAGAAGTGAATTTAGTGTTAAGACCTGATATTGTTTAACTGTTCTCTTTATGAATATAATGTTGGGAATCTGACCAGAATTCTGAAGGAAAAATAATTTTTATTGAAGCATTTTTGATTTTTGGAACCTAGATATCAAGTATAATCAAAAAGTTAGTGAAATAAAAGATTGGCTACTGTTAATACTACAAGTTTATTTATTTGCTGAAATTCTGCTTCTTACCAGCACTTTTATTAGATTTGAGGATGGAACTGAGAATAAGTTAGTTACTGTGGGTAAAGCTGAAATATACATTCCAGGACAAATGAATGTATGATAATGACTAATATTCTGAGATGCCAACTCATGAGACAATTACTGGCAATAATGATGATGAATGCAGGCCAGTATCAGCATTGGTAAAAGTAGATATATATCTGAGAAACCAGGCTGTCATTTTTTGTGGAGGGTAAATGTGATGTTGAGAAACCTGAATTGAATTTTAAATGTTATAGAAACCTCTGAAGGCCTTTTCAAAAGAGGATAAAGTGGTCTATGTTAATTTTTTTAAAGATTTTATTTATGCATACAGAAATGGGTTATAGGCCATTTCTGCAAGGGTGGCTGGTGAGAGGATTCACCAGAAGCAGAGTGGGGAGCAGAACAGGCCGACTGAGGAAGTACGCTGCTGAGGAGAGCAGCAGTCAGGTCAGGAGAGGTCTGTTGTGCCTTATGGATCACATGGGGCAGGGATCGAACTCATACTGAAGCAGCCACAGCTTGGTTTAGCTTCGCAGTGCAGCACTCCAACACTCTGTGCCACCAGGGAGGCACAACCTGTGTTAATTAAAAAAGCAAATTTATATACTTATACATACAGCACTGGAGTATAGGCCAGAGGTGCAGGGGCTCTGAGAGGATTCACCAGAGACAGAGCGGGGGGCAAAACAGGACGAGGTACAATGCTGAAGGAGGCAGTGGGCCAAACAGGAGAGGTCTGTTGTGCCATGTTGATCACCTTTGGGGTAGGGATCAAACTTGCACTGAAGCATCTGTAGGCAGCTTGCAGTGCTGCATCCTAACCCGTTGTGCCACTAGGGAGGGCTGGTCTATATTAGTTTATAAAATGATCACATTAAGATTTCTTTATCTAGTAACAAGTAAATGGTGAGAAGGATATTTATTTGCAAATTGTTTTAATGCATACAAACTTGCCCATAAGCGTTCTTCATGCCAAACAGGTAAAATATATTTTTGCCATTTTATTGTTAGGAGGTTTATCAGTTTTTAAAGTTAAACAGTTCACCTAACACAAATATGTACTTTATAGGAATTTTGTGATCATATTTTTAAATTTTCCATAGGAGCTTTCAAGTCTTAAAGAGGCTGAGTCTTACTTCAAAGATACAGATCCACATGATAAAGACATTAAGATTCATTGCGATAAAACAGTTTTAAATATGTCAACAAAAATCTATAGATAATATGATCTAAGAACATTACAACAGATCCACTAGTTTGGATGATTTCAAAATACATGAAGTTCTCTTCCTAATAACTGTTATGAGAACAAAATCGGCTTTGTTTACAAACACTTGTTATTAAATTGCTTTTGCTCATCCATAGTGATTATGTTAGGTTTAAACTCCTGTGAAATTATGAAATTAACTTCACTAATCGTATTTGTAGAAAAGATTTTCAATGCAGAAAAGTAAGGTCAAAAGGTTAATTTATTGGCTTAGATTTCTGTACTTGTTAGTGAAGCAGAACTCGAGTTCTGTTTATTGGAATCACATTTCCATGAACATAAATTGCTTTACAACAGAATCATTGCTGGAATTATGCAGAAACTAGGAGAACATTAGGCAATTGAACCAGGAGTAAATATATTATTTTTTTATTTACTATATATATTTGTATCTGATGGACTGTGTGACCTTAAAAATCTGAAAAGAATAACAATCATAATTGTTTCATAAACCTCCTGGTGAACATAATCTTTCCCTTGAGTGGATTCTTGAATACTTTATAACTTCTTTGGAACTTGTTAACTGTGTAACAATTAGTCATTAATATGTCCTGACTCACCTACTGTACAATAAAGTCAGTAGGTATCAGGCATTCAAATATTCGTTATTTTTACCCCACAGGGCTGAGTGTGGCATGCAGTCAATATATTATTAAATTATTTAATAAATTTTGTTAAAGGGGTATCAATTTTAAATGCCTGGTATTGATCTAAGGTATTATGAGAGTTTATCAACCAAGAGTATTCATTACAACACATGGAACTATATTGTGATGATCATTTTATAAGTAATCAATAGTATTTTGCCCCTGAAAAATCACTGTAAACCTATATATTGGAGGTGAAACAAAGAAAAACAAAAGGGCAGTGTATTTTGGACATCTGCTAGGATACCTATGCCCCCATCATAGAGAACTGGGCCTCGCTATTTATTAAACAAGACAATTCTTGGGAAATTAAGCTGATTTTAGTGACCCAGGTTTCTTAAGCCTGAACTGTAGGAAGAAACAGGTTGAATCACGTGTGTCTCCTCAAAGAAGAAGTTACTACTTGATACTAAAGCTGGAATTTATGAATATCTTCAAAAATTGGCATGACTCTATGCCAATTATATTTTACTAGTTTGCAATTTCATATGTAGGGAATGTATGTTTGCATGGAGTACCTATTCACCTATAGTTTCAAGGGAAGCTGGGAAGCTGGGAAAGCCAGTCATTACAATTTTCATCTTTCATAGGTCACAGAACCTGTGTTCTTTGAAATCTCACAAGGTAGCCATTTTCCTGATCTAGAACATGAAACCAAATAGGAAGCAATAAAAATGAGTGAAACATGCATACTTTCCAGGCAATTACTTGATGACAATGTTTTTAAAGAGGATTAACTGAGTTCCTATAACAAAAGGAATGAACATGAAAATAGTCTTATAAATATTAGCCATTATTATCTTTTAATTTGTGGCAGAGAATTACTCTTCAGCAGATGTTTATTGAATGAAACATTGTGTCTCATTACATGAATCAAGATAGCTATGCTATGCTGGTTTTTTCAAGTGTGAAAATAGTGTGAGGTCAGGCAGGCATGGTACCACTAATTCACAGCTTCCCTTCAGATGTTCTCCATGTTAGCTAGAAAGAAAGAAAAGTTTTAAATTCTAACAGAGTTTACTGAGACAAATATTTATATCCATAGGATTTTGTATGTCTTTATCTAGAAGGAAGACATAAAAGAAAGCCTGTTTCTTAGTAAGTTTCAAGTCAAGGTTCATACTTTCTGTAGACCAAACAGAGGTAACACATGGAAAGTAAGGATGGAATGATGGTTATGCACAGAGAACCAGCATCTGCCAGTGCTCCAGATGTCTGGTTTTCTAGAATATGAGTGACAAATTCTAAGAATTTCAATAGCATACTTCATATATCAGAATATGTGCTTTTCTGTTGAGGAAATTTCAGTTCATGTTGTATCAGTAACTAACACTTTAATAGACACCAACAAGAAACATTTTTCTTCATAAACTCTTGCAAAGATAGATGAGGAAATATAGTAAACAGGAAAAAGGGGTGATTTTGGAAAGTTTGGATGAGGGTTTTTAAATAGCTAGTCTTGAGTAGAATGGAATTTGGTATATGTTTGCTTACTCATGGGTCCATTAATTAATTATATGTTTAACAAATATTTATGAACAATTTTACATGCAAGGGACTATAATAGGTAGTGGGGGATACTAAAATAAACAAGAGGATGAGCTCCTTGATTTTATAAACTGGGCTTTTTACAGAATAGAGGCTGACACAATGAATTATCTTCTTGAATTAAATCAACTCTCCCTACTCACTTCTAATCTGCACAGCTGAAGAAAACAACCACCATGGCCAGTTTATTTTAAATTCATTTACATTGACTGCACTTAGGTTTTCAATGATATCTTTTCTATTGCATTTCTGTTATCTTATCCTCCTCCACAGACTAAGAGATCAGTCACACCCTACCCACTTTTGAAACCTTGCACATCACTAGTTTACTTGTTAAACTAGAGAAGAAGCACTGAGAAAAGAATTTCCACATGCTTTTCCCACCATATTTACCCTCAACTTGCAAACATGCAAATATATGCTACTCCTTCCATCTCTGTAGTGCCTTTGGGAGCCTGTTATTTTTTCTAAGTGCAAACCATGTATTTGTGTGCCAGATTCCACTTTTCTAATATCCTCAAGAAAATGGTCCTTCAATTGTTTGCTCAATTTCCTGGAACAAAATTTCCTTCTATAACCTGGATCATTTCCATCAGCAAACAAATGGTAATATCACTCATCTTAAAAATGTTACCCCTTTGTCTCTCTTCAATTGATTGAACCTCCAACTTTGCTCTATCACTTTTTATAGCAAAATTCAATGCAATTTTTTTTCTTAGCTCATTTCCCTGCCTCCTTTTTTGCTTGAAAACAGTTTACTCAGGCATTTGTCTCAAACATTTCACTGAAAATGGATTCCATAGTTTTAATTCAGTGATTTGTTCTCTCAACATCACTAAGATTGCCAATTGAATTTGACTTAATCATAATCTTGTTCTATGAAAATATATTGTTCTCCACTTGAATTTTGAAATATGCATGACTCATTGCTACCATACATTAAATTAGTTTCTCTTTGAATTTATTTTATTTTATAATTTCTTATTTCCCTAACTTTTTAAGGTCAAAAAATTCAAATCAGTACACTGACTAGAATTTGCATGTTTTTCTGCTAAAAGAATTCCAGAAAGAGTTAATAATCACTTAACAGATTCTTGAACATTTCAGTGACATTCTCTAAAGTTGAGCTTCCAAATATTTCTTTGTATACAATGGAAGAAATAAATTTATTAGAGAGAGGGATATTGGATAAATTTATCATTTCTGACATGTTGATGATCAAATGACTATGTTGAACAGGAAGGGCAAAACACATTTTCTTGATCAGTTTATTGATAATACATTGAGAGGAGGTCCATAAGTTGAAACTCACTGTGGTATTTACTGTTGGGCTGAAATGCTTATAGATCCCACTTCCAGAGGGGAGTGTGAGTTCCATCAACATCTTTTAGATTCTCGGTGGTTTAGGGTCTCCTTATTAGAATATCTACTGTAACAGGGAGAAAGTCAGAAAATAGTCAGAAAATTTGAAGTATGAATACATATGACGGTGACTATTGATTATGGCTCTTTTAAAGACTGGCTTTAGGGTAAATGATTTAAGTAAGCTTTTTATGTCAGTAGCCACTGTGCCTATCACCGGTGACCTTGATCATGTTGATGCAGAAGGTGCTTGGGATCACTGGCGGGGGTAACATGCCTGATTGTGGACACCTGGGGTAAGGGTTCGTGTATGTATAAGTGTGCACACCTGCGCCTAGAGACCAGAGCTATAAAGGGAACATCATTCAGGCAACAGAAGGTGTGAGACTGGAAGAGAATGCCTGAGGGAGACCAGAGAAAAGGAAGTGTTAAAGATTTGCTTGCGGCATGGAGGTTTACCTCCAGGTTTGCCACTAGATTTGGGGAAACCTAATGAGCTCTTATCTGTATAATGGAACCAACACAATACAAACATTCATTGGATGGATCAACCCAGCTGAGACCTGCTACACAGGTACTGATCTGGCAACCTTTTTTTTTTCCCCTTGCAGCTCACTCTTTAATTTAAAGAGGGGATGCTGACAGCACTTCCATTTTTTTTTTTGTTTGTTTTTAGCAAACAAATTTAGGAAATCAACATTACAATACTGACTGAGGTTTCTATCCATTATCTAGATTTATGATTAAAATCCAGTAAGATCGCAGCAGTGAGACACAGGACTTGGGGCCTCCATGTATTCACAGCAGAACAAATCCAATAACCCTGGAAGGAAACATGGACAATGGTAGCATCACCAGGAGCAACTGTATGCAGAAAGGTAAGGGAAACTTTAACTGAACTTTGTTTATAATGATTGTGGGCCATAGCCAACACTTGGTACTCTTTAGAACCAGCGCAATACTGGCTAAGAGGGGTATGCATATTTGATACTTGGACAGTGAGTGTGCTGTTAGATAGCTGGCATGTGTCTGATGATTACAGTTTGAATGTGAGCCTTTTAATAAGGAACAGCTGCTAAACTATAAGGCAAAACAGGTTGGACCACCTGTAATTCCTCATACAGGAGGCAAGTTCTGGGGTCTAGGGTGGAATATCTAAACACCTGCCACCCCCTACCTCATGTCTAAAGCCGAAATGACAAGTGAACACTAGCATAAACCATAGGTTAAGCACCTGTTAACAATAAGAACTGACTCTCCAGGATAATGCTCAGTGTTGGAAGAGTAACCCCTGGTGTATGATTCTGTATCAATTAGTTTCATTAAAATGCCTTCATGTAGACGTTGATCATCTTAACCTTCCATAGGGTATCTCATTAATTTGCTGTATGGATTATTCAAGATCAAATGTCCAAGTGCATAAGAAATCACTGATACTTTAATTTCCTTGTTCAGTTATGTTTGTCCTTGGAAAAGTGAAATAAGCACCTAGTGTCTCAATTACTTTCTTAGTTTTTCTCCAGGACAAATATTTCGATGACATTTTTTTTTCTTTTTGTGATTGAGTCAGCATATGCCAAGATGAACTATCTCATTTCCTATGAGAACTGTAGGTCATAAACTGTAGCACTTTCAATCTGATCAAGGTTAAAGTATAAGCAGCAGTAACACTTTATCCTGAGAATTTATTGCTAAAAATTAGTGACATATGTACTGTGAAACTTAGTTTAATCAAAGAAGAACCTAGGTTTTTATTGCTGGTCTTTAACAAAATATTGTTTTATTGAACACAAAACCATATTTCTATCTAGAAACCATTTGTGGTTTTCATTGTGTCCATACAGAAACCCTCACCGGACGCTAGGTCACCCAACAAGCATTGTTCACCCAACAATCATTGTTCCATTGTTCACCCAACAAGCACTGTTCAGTTTTCTGTCCAAATAAATGATAAAATCAAAAGTGTTACATAGGTCATCAAGATCACATGGGCTTATTTCTCAAGACTGGATTTGAAAACCCGAGGGCTAATTTGTTAAATATATCAGTTTCATAGCATCTGTTCAAATAGTTCCCTTTTTAGGTTTCATGAAAATTCCTAAGAATGACCTCTAACTGCAGTTGAAGTTGACAAGGGTTTATTGATGACGCTGCTTGATACATTCGCAGCAATAAGAGCAGTTTTTTTTAAAGATTTATTTATTTATTCATATAGAATTGGGGTACAGGCCAGAGATGCGGAGGGTGAGAGGATTCACCAGAGACAGAGCGGGGAGCAGAACAGGCAGATGGACGAAGTACACTGCTAAGGGGAGCAGCGGGCGGGTCAGGAGAAGTCTGCCAACCCATGTGGATCTCCTCTGGGGCAGGCGGGAATCAAACTCATGAGGAAGTGGCCTTAAGCTTCTCAGTGCTGTGCTTTAACCTGCTGCACCACCAGGCAGGGCCAGCAATAAGAGCAGTTTTATAGTGACACCCAAGGGAGACCCTCAACATTGGTAGAGAATGTAAATCTTTTCTATGGTTGAAACAAAGACCAACATGCCAAAGTCAATAATGACTGGAAGGAATGGATTATATACTGGTTCTGTGCAGTGGCTAATGATTTCAAAATGTTACCAGAAAATTTTGCAGGATGTATAAGATTTATGGATTAGGTTCTAAATGTTCACAAAATGTATTTGTTTTACTGAACAACGTGTATCTTTGCAAAAAAACAATTCAAAGTCAGGTAGAAAGATGACAACTGCGATTATCAGCAAAATATTTTGTTTTAAAAACTAAGTGATTATGATAGGAGGAAGAGAAATTGCATAGATTTAGCACATATCACCAATCAGTAGTTGCACCTGATTATGGCTGGATGGAGGAATTGATGGATGGAAGGAGTATATACAGTATTTTCTATAATAAATATTTGCACTTTCTTGGAAATTTGGAATATGACTATTTTTTAACTATACTACAGAGGTGACATTTATGCATGTCAAAATTTCTAGAAGCTATAAATAAGATTTTGACTAAACTAGCCAAGAAATGAATGCCAGTTAGAAATTGTTGTAATATTAAGCATCCTTTTGTGGGAAACTTGAATGTGATTGAAGAATTTTTTTGTATGAATAATTGTTGTATTATGTCAGATCAAGTTTTATACCTGTTATGTGCATAACTAAATGGGGACATATATGAAATTTGTATAGCCAAAAGGCCAAATGTGTACTTACTGAGATTTAGTACAAACTATAATACCTTCCTAAATTGATGTTATCTACCACAGTTTCTGGAAATTTAGCAACTACAATTTTAGACTGGCTTTTAACTTAGGGGTTTGATTCTCCTATGTTAAGGTGGAGGTGGAAAGGGAAAATGTGCAGGAGTATATTCCATGCAGTATAGTGCATGGAGTCCTCAGCCATTTTTTCAAACATTGTTAGAAAGGACATTAGGAAATTCTGAGGCAACACTGAGAAACTTTTTGCATTTGGTCCTAATGTTATTAGACAAAATATTGGATAACACTGGAAGTAGCATTCCCTTAGATCCTTCCTTGTGTGGTAGACTTAATTCTCTAAAATACCATACAAAATTCACCTGAGGGCTTCCCAGTTGTTGAATGCTTTCAGCAGTCATCTCTAGAGTCCAGTTCTACAGAAATTGACATCTTTCTGCTGAAGAAAGTCCTCTCCACAATGTTATGGCTTTTCCCAGGGGTAACCTGCACAAATAACTAATAAATGCAAGGTTGTGAAAGCTTGTGCTATTTCTGAATGATCATCCCAGCTTCAGATTTCCTGATGGAATTGACTAATGTTGGCACTACCCAACTTCTCCTCAGCTCAACCACTACTTTTTGAACTTCATGTTAAATTCCCAGAACATGACCCAGTTAACTTACTGATAGCTAATGTCCATCATAGCCTAGTAACCTGACCTGCCACTCCCTGGTATTTCCTTTTCATATTTGATTGTATAGTGTCCAATTCCAGTTCAGGATACTTTTTAGCTATCATTATATATTTTAATGATAGCATAATATTCAGATTATAGTATATAATGCACTACATAATATAGCAGCCCTTTTTGCTTTAAATTGAAAGAGTAGGTTCTATTGTACTTACCACATATTATCAAAATACATGTACTCTATTTGATTTTATTTTGTGTGTTATATGGGTATCTTTATTTGATTGTTCAGAAATGTTTTCAGTTATGCATTCCTCCAGCTACTTGCTATGTGTGAAAAAAATATATATAAAAAGATTTCTGCTCTTGTTCCAGTCAATATATAAATAAAAGTAGAAATCCTTTGATCATAGGACTTTACACACATATATATATCCATATATAGCATACACAACACAACATGTTGTCTGTATCTTTTTTTTAAAGATTTATTTATTTGTACATTCAGAACCGGGGTACAGGCAAGAGGCTCAGGGGCGGTGAGAGGCGTCACCAGAGACAGAGTGGGGAGCAGAACAGGCAGATTAATGAAGTACACTGCTGAGGGGAGCAGCGGGCGGGTCAGGAGAGGTCTGGCACGCCATGTGGTCTCCTCCAAGGCAGGCGGGGATCGAACTCATGCGGAAGTGGCTTTAGCTTCTCAGTGCAGTGCTTTAACCCGCTGCGCCACCAGGGAGGGCCTGTTGTCTGTATCTTTAATGAGTGAAAAAAGTTGAACATTGCATAGTAAAAATTGAAAATTTTATTGAAAATGTTTGTATAACCCTCTCTATTGTTTTAAATTGTCTTATTTTAACTCCCATGAATCATCACATTTAGGAACATAGAATTTTCAAAGTAAAGTACCTTACTGAAACTATACTATTAGTTCTCAGGACAGACTATTTGAACTAGTTATGGGCAGATCAGCAGCTAGAAATCAGTTCTTTGTTTATTTTAATAGTTTGTCTATTTATGCATACAGAACTGGGGTGCAGGGGTGGTGTGAGGATTCACCAGAGACAGAGTGGGGAGCAGAACAGGCATGTTGACTAAAAAACTGCTGAGGGGAGCAGTGGGTGAGAGAGATGTCTGCTGCGCCATGTGGGTCACCTCTCTTCCCAGGGATTGAAGTGCTGAAGTCTCTGTGGCTAGCTTCGCAATGCTGTGCTTCAACCCATTGCAGTATCTGAGAGAGCCCAGTTCTTGTTGTTAATGATGCTTTGTTTTAGAGTTGGAAAATATAAAGTGAAGCTTCTTGCAATACAGATGTCCTGTTTGGGTCATTTGTCCTTGTTTATTTTCTAGTTTTTGAAATTTTTACAGTTGTAAAAAAGAAAAGATGTAAAACCAAAATGAGTGTTTCTATTTAATATTTGAGAAAAAGAATTACTGCTTGCAGTATTTTTTTGTATTTTAATCTTTTATAAGTTACTCTTAACTAGACACTGACATGCGTGTTCCAAATATGGGTTAATGACTCCTTACACGGCCTGTTGCATTAGTAGAAATATTTAAAAGGTAAATTTGATTAATACAAAAAAATTAAAGGAAGACATTCTAGTTGCACTAAATCAGAGATAAAATATGGTCACAGTGTCAGTTATACAGATTTTTCAAAACTTATACTTAAGTTTTGAAAAATATTTCAACAGTGCTTTTTTGATATTCAGTACACCATCCGAATAAAATGGCTTAGTCTAAGTTACTTTCCTTAGCCCGTCCAGTCTCTCAGGATGTCAATTGAGGTTGGGGCAGAATGGTCAATGCTATCAAATCAATGAATGGCCCAGAGAGAGGTCCTAGTCTTCAGCCTTGACTCTATGTCCTGTGCTTCTTAAGTCCTATGTGGCTTGGAGTTTTTCATGGGTGTTGCTATGCCTGTCAGGCCACTAGTCAGACAGTGGAACACTGTGCATGTTCTACTCATTGACCATCAAATATATTTCCTAATCCTAACTATATAGAACCAATCTTTAGCAAAACATTTTTTATAATTTTTTGATTGACATAACACTGATTTGGGATGTTTTAATTTTAGAACTAGTCTCTACTTCTAGGTGTCACCACACTGCACCAGCACCATAGCACTCACAATCCATGTACTCCCTCCTTTTTTCTTGCCCTCCCCACTCTTTAATGCTCTCCCCCTTTGTTATCCTCAGTTTTATGTTCTGATTTCTTGGGTTTGCTATTAGCGTTACTTTATCTAATATTTTATTTGTTCTTTTTATCTCCACGTATGAGTGACACTTGAGTATTTGTCTTTCTCCTGACTTACTTTGCTTATTATAATCCCCTTTTTTAATTCCAAGTTTCATCTCGATATCTGAGATTGAATAATATTGGAATCCCTTTCAACACCATCAACTTGGATTTAAATTAACTTTCCATGAAGAAATAGAAACTACCTTTTATTTTCTCTTGATGATGCAGATGATGCAGGCCAAAGGGCTTTGACCATCATTTTTTCCCTTTCATACTGTCATAGTCCAATTCTCTTTATTCTAGAACATTGCTATTGAATTGGAGTAGGAAAGGAAGAAAATTTAGAATAGGTGAGATAAAATTTTCTTTGTGTGTATGTATATATTTTTTTTAAGATTTATTTATTTATGCATACAGAACTGGGGTACAGCCAGAGGCTCAGGGACGGTGAGAAGCGTCACCAGAGACAGAGTGGGGAGCAGAACAGGCAGATCAACGAAGTACACTGCTGAGGAGAGCAGCGGGCGGGTCAGGAGAGGTCTGCCACGCCATGTGGTCACTTCCGGGGCAGGCGGGGATCAAACTCATGCGGAAGCGGCTTTTAGATTCTCAGTGCTGTGCTTTAACCCATTGCGCCACCAGGGAGGGCCGTGTGTATGTATATTTTGTCAAACTCTGCATGTACATATATAATTAGAGCTTAGATGAACTAATATCAAGATTTTATTTATTTATTTTTTTGTGAAGGGACCTTAATTGTGGATTTGTTGATAGTTGACCTTTAGTTACATTTTACCTTTTAGATAGATACTGCTTATTTTTGTAATGTTAACTTGACTTCATAGTTTGATGTAAAACACCATTTTATCAGTTTGTAGAACAAATATACCAGGCAAAAGCCTGACTAGTTATTGTACAAACTGTTATCTGATTTCTATCTGTTTCCCACACCTCTAACTAATGTGGAGACTGGCATTAATTGTCATTGACATTGGCAGACTTTGTGACTGTACAGTTAAAGTGTGTGGACATGGCATCTAGGACTTTCCAATTAAAAGAGCATTCTCAGTATCTCCTTCCTAATTAGAGAGTCTTCTCAGAAGGAAGGGGTTGTAGAAAATGTTTGGAAGTTACTTTTGTATGTAGGGAACTTCATATTACATTTCATCAGTATTGTAGTTTAGCTTAAATTAATTTAAATTTCTTTTTACATTGTAGTAACAAAAATACACCTTTAGCAATTTGACTTGATTTTTTTTCTAAGTTAGAGATAAATAGCCTAACTCTGATTTTGTATTTTTCCTAAAGAACTTCATTTAAATATTATAATGCAAATAAATAAGTACTTACACATACCTTTGCAATATGAACTTTAATGGTTTTCAGTATGGAAATTTTTATTAAAATACATCTGCCTGACCCTCCCTTGTGGCACAACGGGTTAAAGCACAGCACTGAAAAGCTTAAGCCACTTCCGCATGAGTTC
>NW_004567110.1:37152406-37153614 GCF_000260355.1 Condylura cristata
CATGCGGAAGTGGCTTAAGCTTCTTAGTGCAGTGCTTTAACCCGCTGCGCCACCAGGGAGGGCCACTTCTGCCCATTTTTTTTAATGGGTTGTTTATATTTTGCTGAGTTGTATGAGCTCTTCTATATCAGTCCCTTTTCACATGTGTGTTTTGCATTTATTTTCTTCCATTGTTAGGGTTTCTCTTCATTTTGCTTGTTACTCTGTGGATAAATGTTACATGTAAGTTAGTGGCAGTGCCGTTCTTACATTTGTTAAGGATTTTAATGCTTGCACCCCCCTGCCCATCATGAGGTCATCGATGACCTTTGTTTTCACTTCAGTCTACAAGATATATCTAGAAGTTGACCATACCACACCATGACACATTTCCACATCACTTCTCGACTTAAGGCCAAGGTACTATCAGTGGGAACATTGAAATAGCATCAAAACTGTTTTCCTTTTTTCTTGCCTCAATGAAGTCTAATCTCTACAAAGCTTCTAGAATAATCCTGCACTGAAACAAAGACTAAATTCTTATGATAACCTTACAAGTTTTTGCTGGGTCTATTTGATCCCAGGACAGCTGGGGTCTGGTATTTATTTAAAAGCAGTCAGTCCAGTGGAATCTTTTTTGAATATGTTTTTCCTGAATATCTTTTTTAAGATTCCTAAACATGTCTGCTCCAACATGTAACATCCTTGCACCCTTTCTAAAATCCCCTTAGCATTATTAGTGTTTTTCTTATGTATTTTGAGTATTGTCTTGAGTAACTGTCCATATGTAACACTTATTCGCTTTCCATGAAGTCAAAGATGTTTGTCTGCTTTGGTCCCAACTATATCTCTATCTCAAAAAACTATGCTTAAAACATGACAGGTATTCAGTAAAGGCTTCTAAAAATGAATAAGGGAGAATGTGAATAGATCATAAATAGATGAGTAGATAAAAATTTACTATGCTGTATTCCCCCCCCCCCCGAATTAATTTTCTATGCATTTTAGTACTAATCCTTCTTATACATCACAGTATTCTTTGATATGTTCAGGCGCTTAGATGTTTGGCATTGTTTGTTGCTGATTGATGTCAGTATTCTTATGTCGCCGCGTCCGGCTAATCGGAGCCGAGTCCGGCGAGGGACGATGAGGTTAAAGAAAACACAGGACACCAAGGTTCTTCATCCAGGAGTCTCTCTCTTTATTGTCCGTGACCCCCTTTATATATC
>NW_004567110.1:37153714-37155641 GCF_000260355.1 Condylura cristata
ATTGTTTACTTCCCTCCTCCCCTGTATAATATGAAAATTTTCAAATTTATTTTTTAACATAAATTTTCATAAATCATAAAGAAAAACATAATCACTACCCACAGAACATTTAGAATAGTGTAAGTATTTAAAACCTATTGAAAAATCCTTTGTAATCAGAGTCCTCTTTTTTCTTCCCTTTCTGTAATTTATTATTTTACAGTAACTTATATTCTTTCCTTTAATGTGTTTTTATGTTAATGGTTTGGTACATTTCTTTTATTAGCCAGTGAAATCATAGATTATGTGTTCTTTTTAACTTTTTGGTGTTGAGTTGAATATTATGCTTATGAAATTAATCCTGCAACTTCCTGTATTTGTTCCATGCTTTTAAAAATACAGCATACTTTGTTTAGTGCTAATGGTCATTTGGACTGGTTTGCAATAGTTAAAAATAATGTAGCTGTAACATTTTAGACCATATCTATTGCTACACATGTGAGCCATTTCTATTTGTTTTTACAGCATAATTATTACCAGAACATTCATGACGTTTGCTAAGTTGAAGTCATCAAATTTTAATAGTAACAGTTCTCTAATGTGTTTGTAATAATATATATTCTCTCTTTAACTATAGGCATTCTCATATTTCAATTTTTTTCCAAATGACAGATATTACCTAATTCTTATATATATGTGTGTGTATATATATGTATATATGTGTATATATACGTATATATGTGTGTATGTGTGTATGTGGTGGGAAAAGTAGGTTTTATAGACTTAAAATTTATTATTTTAATTAAGTTAGAATTCAACTGTTCTGCTGATTGTGTTGATAAAGTGGCATCTTAAATTTCTATTTCTTATGTGTTCTATTTGTAACTTCAAGAAACTACTCACACAGTAGATTGTATATTTCATTATTGTAAAAAATATGTGTATAATTTGAAAGATTATATGGCTTCATTTTCTGGAGGTGGACTTGATTTGTATGGGTTTCCCAGTTAAAGTTGTAAATGCCATCAGGTTATAGTTTATGAACTCAGATGGGGGTCAGGTATGATAACAATAACATATCCTGTCCTGCTAAACTGCATGTGTACAGTAGCATATTAAGGATAAAGTCTGATTTTACAAGGCTTAAACCAAGCAAGATACAACTGAGTAAAAGAATGGCGAGAAAGTTGAGCCTAAAGGCAAAAATAGTAACTATGAAGATTTAACATTGAAAATAAGCTAGGTGATTTAGGAAAAAAGGGGCGGCTAGAAGAGAGAATTGATTTCACTGTGATCAGAGAAAATTAGTTAATAATTATACAATAATCACTGAATCTGACAGTGAAATAGAATGGAGGTCAAGATTATTCTTTTTGATTGATGATTAGTATTCTATGTGTATACATACCACATCTTCTTGATCCACTTAACTGTTTTGGAGCACTGAGGTGTTTCCATATCTTGGCTATTGTAAATAGTGCTGTACTAAATATGGGAGTGCAGATTTTTTTTTTAATTAATGTTTATATTCTTTGTGTGGATGCCAGTTGTATAGTTGCTGTGTCTTATGGAAGGTCCATTTTTATTCTTTTGAGGAATCTCTACACTGCTTTCCATAGAGGTTGGATCATTCTACATTTCTACCAACAGTATACAGAGCTCCTTTGTTCTTCACAATCTTACAGCAGTTGTTCTTTTGGAAATTTTCAATATAGGCCATTCTCACTGATGTGAGATATTATCTCATTGTGGTTTTGATTTACATTTCCCTGATGATGAGTGATGATGAATATGTTTGTCTTTGTCTATAGGCTATCTGCATGTCTTCTTTTGAGAAGTACCTACTTAACACTTCCACCCATTTTTTTTTAAAGATTTATTTATTTATTCATACAGAACTGGGGTACAGGCCAGAGATGCAGAGGGTGAGAGGATTCACCAGGGACAG
>NW_004567110.1:37155741-37290619 GCF_000260355.1 Condylura cristata
TATTTCTAGCACTCTCCTTGCAGATATCAATCTGGAGTACAAGAACCTGATCCATATGCCAGTAAAAATTCCAGGTGTTCTTCTAAAATTTTGACAGTCTGAGATAGAACATTTACTGCTAAGTATGTTGGGAATATTTAGAATTGTTCTATTGCCTCGAAGTGTGTATTAAAATGCATAATCCCCAATAATCCACTGACTTTAACCCTGGGATCACTGCTGGAAATGGCTCTACTTGTTATTTCCTTTCTCCCTGTGTTTTTATAGCCTGTGAATGAAATTTTAGCAATTTTAAAATTTGATTCCTTCTATATTTAAATTACTAAAGTTCATTTCAAAGATGCATGAGTGACAGTCCTCTAATTTCCAGAACTGTTACCACCATATCTCTTACTTTCCTGTCGTAAGAGGAGAAAAATTACATGACATTTCAGTGGATAGTTTTTACAGCCTGTTTTTGTTGTTAACTTTATAAATATTACTTTTAATTAGGTAAAAAAAATTAGTAGCAAAATATTGACCAAGTTACTGCATATGAATATTGGGGAGGGAAGACAAATTATTAAAAGTTTATAAAAATAGCACATAACTCAATTTCTGGCCACACTTACCTATTCAACATAGAATAAACTACTTAATGGTGTTTTAATTAGACCTCTGTGTTTTTCTTGGTATTTCTATCATAAGCATTTTTCTATCAGTTGATTCAGCATTTAGATATTATCTCAGCACTCCCCAACCATCACTTCCCTCAGTCCCTGCTCCCAAAATAACTATAATATAAAATTTGAATAAATACATATTCAGTGCTGTTATTTTTCTGACTTCAAAATATTATTAGCTGTTGTTCTAAGTGGCATACCAAGGGTACAGTCCTTTTTTTTTTTTCCTTTTGTACATCTTTTGCATTTCCCTGAGGTTAGTAATTGACTAAAAAATAATGACTTCATTTCCTTAACAACTTTGGCTTTGCCACTTCACAGTGTGTTTTACCTTGTAAAGTGTTTGAGTAATATAATTTCTACATAACAAAATTGGTCAAATAACTTGGTAATTTCTTTTTCTTTCATTCTCAGTAATCCCTGGAATTTAATAAATGTTTCAGATTATTCTGTAGACATACTGCAACTTAATCACCTTTAAACTTCCCTTTGATCCTTTAGAACATCCCTTTCCTAGATTATCTTTTTCTTAATTTATTTTTTCATTTTTTAAATACATATTCCAACAACTTCCAGAGAAAGGGGAAAGAGGAGTTGTATTTTCTTTCAAACTACATGTATGTCTGAGAGAATAGATTGAGTCCACCCTTATTTTGAGCACTGGTTTATTGGATTAGAATTTTTGCTTGCAAGCTATTTTATTTTTTCTTAAAGGTTTATTTATTTATTCATATAGAATTGGGGTACAGGCCAGAGATGTGGAAGGTGAGAGGCTTCACCAGAGAGAGTGGGGAGCAGAACAGGCAGATCGACGAAGTACACTGCTGAGGGGAGCAGCCGGTGGATCAGGAGAGGTCTGCCACTCCATGTGGATCTCCTCCGGGGCAGGCAGGGATCTAACTCATGCGGAAGTGGCTTAAGCTTCTTAGTGCTGTGCTTTAACCCACTGTGCCACCAGGGAGGGCCAAGCTATTTTATTTTTTAAGACAGATTTTTTTTTTTAGTTTTGCATAAAAGAACCGGGTGTAGGCCAGAGTTGGGGATAGTTGAGAGGGGGGTTGAGAGGATTCACCAGAGACAGATTGGAGAGCAGAACGGACAGATGTACTGAAAAACACTGCTAAGGGGAGCAGTGGGGAAAAACAGGAGAGGTCTGCTGTGCCATGTGGGTTAGCTTCCTGACCAGGGATGGAACTCAGTCAATAATAGTAAACCTTAGTGGTGGTCATGCTGATTATTCCTAAGAGCTATGCCACCAGGGAGGCCCTTCAAACTGTTTTAACTTACAAACTTGGAAGCATTTCCTACCCCTTTTTCTTTTGTTTTCTAGCATAGTTATTGTAAACCCAGGTATTGTTCTGATTCTTCAACATTTGTAAACTTTTTACTGGCTGGAAAACATAAAATTTGTATCCATTGTTCTAAAATGCAACAATGAAAATTGTCATCCCTATATTCTCTCTTCCAAGACTTACATCATTTTATTTTTAGAAAGAAATGAAAAGTAATTTCATTCTGACCAAAATTTGTTTTTTCTAAAACATACTATATATCTCTATTGATACCTTTCAATACCTCCTTTTGTTTTAGTTTCTTTATTGTATCACAAGCTTCCTTTATAAATCAGGAATTTTTTTTCCCATTCATATTTCAATCTGTCTTATTTCAGAGTGAGACAGTGGGAAGTTGTCATTGAATGGATGGAGCATTTTAGCTAGTGAAGAATGAAAGTGTTGTCTTCAGATATTTCAACAGAGAATGGTTAGGCTTTTTATCTTTGGGATTCTCATTTACTTTAAAGTAATATCAGGGCTATAGGACAACTCTGCCTCTATGCCTAATGTTCAGAAGCCCAGTTGCTGGATAATCTAGAATACAGCTTTGAGCACCTACAGTCACGTAGTTAATTTAATTTTAGGTTTTCTGTATCTGAACTCACTACTTCTCATCACTGTCTGCTACCTTTGTGCCAGGATTGTGTACTAGAATATGGGGGAGAGACAGTCTCCTGAGTATACACCATAAAATGTAAATTGAGTGCTTAAATTGTGCTAGGTATCATCTCTTGAATAATCTGCTTGTGTCTCCTCTTGAATAATCAACATGTCTCCTGCCTCCTCTGGCATTAGCTTCCTCCAATTAACTTCTTTAATATCATCACTTCATCTCTAGGCTGACGTATTACCTTTGAGGACCTTAGCAATTTATTGGAGAGAGAAATGATTTTTTCAAATTATAGATTAATATAGAAACAGAAACATTTGAATAGATGACAAAAGTCTTCATACAAAAGTAGAAAGAAAAGAATTATAAAGTCCAAATTAGAAGGCCAGAAGTCAGACAGTACTATAACATAAAGATTCTTAAGCAAAATTTCAAGGTGGAGAGTATCTTGTTTCAGGGAGAAAAGCTTAGCTTTATGAAAAATGTTTTATTTTCTAATAATTGTCTGTCATTTTAGTGCCTGTGAATTATACGTATAAAAGCAACTGTATAGACTTATTAACACTCCATTTATTTTTGAGACTAACCTACTGATTTTAGTGACATAAATCATCTGAACAAGACTTCAGTTAGATTTCAGTGTTAAGCAAAGAAATTTGAACAAGTTGTTATTTCCCATGTCATCTAATTACTGTGAAATAACACCACTAAAATCCTTGATTATTTTAGGTATGTGCTTTCATATTTGTAAACATTAGTTAACATTCAAATATTATTCATGAATCTGACTATTTTAACTTTTGATTTACCTGAATGACAGTGTAGCTGTGTTTTGAAGAAATAGAATATAAATTTACTTCCATTATTTATAAAAGGATCATTTTTCTTTAAAGTACTTCATAAAAATCTGACTACTTTAATTTTATGTAGATGAAGGTAACAAATAAACCAGTAGCAATAGTAGCCAGGAACAAATAATACAAACAGTGTTTGACAGTTTCATGTGGTTAATGTCAATTTTTCTGAAATAGTTACTATAACTAGATTTATCAAAATTGTTGACATCATTGTTCCATAATAAGACTGAGAAAGGTTTGCAAGCATTATATACAATTAATTTGAGATTCATGTTTGTAAGTTATCTGACATAATGTTTTTCTGATATAAAAATAGATGTATAAAATATGAAATTCTCAGAAGTTGAGAAAAAGCGATAACTATTCCCTCCTATAGTCTACAAAAATATGTGAACATATTTGAGGCACTTCCAAACACTTTACATACCTAAGTTCATGAAATCTTACTTTGGGAGCAGATACAAGTCTTTATGAATTGCAAAGTGTGATTTCCTGTCTGCATCTTCTCTTGCTTACTTGGTAAAAGTATAGATAATTTTTGCATATTTAAATAATTACAAGCATTCTGCTAAATGCTTATTTTTCATTAATTGATTTTTTCTTATTAAAAAACATGAATGTGGTATAAATACATAATGTATTATAATTTGGCTATAAAAAAGATGAAATCTTGCCATTTATAAAGTGGATGGATCTAAATCAGATTATCCATAGAGAAATATTTCAGAAGGAGAAACAAACACCACATGATTACACTTATGTGTGATGATAGTTAAACTGATGAAATATATGTTACATAATACTGCATAAAAATGCACAGCCATAGGGCCCTCCCTGGTGGCGCAGCGGGCTAAAGCACAGCACTAAGAAGCTTAAGCCACTTCCGCATGAGTTCGATTCCCGCCTGCCCTGAAGGAGATCCACATGGCGAGGCAGACCTCTCCTGACACACCCGCTGCTCCCCTCAGCAGTGTACTTCATTAATCTGCCTGTTCTGCTCCCCACTCTGTCTCTGGTGAATCCTCTCACCCTCCGTATCTCTGGCCTGTACCCCAGTTCTGTATGAATAAATAAATAAATCTTTAAAAAAAAATGCACAGCCATATATATATTATTTTATCAGTAATTGGGGCTTAAACCCAGTTTGCCCCTAGAGAAAATACTACACAATTTTGTCTGATTATTAATGGTAATTGTTAAAGGAGGCACAGATTTGTGGGATGGGAGAAGAAAGAGAAAGATGTAAAGGCTTATTTTCAGAGTCAGATTTCATCTGAGCCAAAAGAAAACAGTATGAGTTTTTTAAGCTAATCTAAAAAGGTTAGGGAAAGTAATTTATTATAGAATTGTCTGTATTTGTTAGACATTGTATTGAATACTTAATTGTGCCATGCCATTTAATTTTCAACTAAACCAGGTTAGGTGGATATAAACTCTTAATGTTTCTATTTTAAATTGAAAGAAATAAAGTTCAGGGAATTACTATGGACTTGCAAAATCTGAGAATTTAGGTATTTGTAATTAATCATTGATTGGATCATAAAGATAATCTATAACTGTTCTGCTTACAACCTTGAGGTAAAGTCAAGTCTGAAGTTGGCCAGCTGTCTTTTCAATACATTCCATTCAGTTTCGATATTCCTATTGTTCTTATATACTGATTGCACTGCAAATACAGAACTAGGGAACCAGCAAATATCACTTTGAGTGGTGAGCTTTGCCTTGTCCATTTCTCCCTAGGAAAAATGATGCTTGCTTAAGTCACAGGGTAGACTCTGATATTCCTACTTCACTTCTGTGTGTACTGCATAGAACAGCATGTGTCAAACAGCTCCAAATAAAAGCTTTTGAAAATTGTAAGTGAAGAAAAATGCAACTTGATTTCACAGAAATGATTTTCACTGTTAAACTGTAGTTCAGAAGTCCTGGTGAGTAACTAATTAGATATTAAAAGAAATTTGAGCAGTTTGAGATAGCTATGATTTATTTTCTAGATATTATTATAGTCCTCATTCTTTCCCTCTAAAGGATTAATTTCATGGTATGAGAATAATATAACTGTTTATTATCAGATAAATAGTCTAAGTATATGTCTGCTACTATTCTCAATGAATTCTATTTTAAGTTTAAAATTAGTCAGGAAGAAACAGTATTCTTTTTAAAAAAAAACTTACACAGTTTCCTTTTACTTATTAAAAGTAAAAAAATCTTTTTGGTAATTCCAAATTTAAATTTAAAACAAATTAATTATGTACCAAAACAATTAATTATTTCTCTTTCTTGGGATTTTTCTTTCCCTTTTCCCCTCACTTTTATATTTCCCCAATATCACTTCTTATTTTCATGCTCTTAAGGCCTTATGATAAAATTCTTATTTTTGTCAAGTTCTTTACCATATTTTTCAAATTTAAAGATGCACCCATATTTAGGAATTAATAAGGACATTTTTAATTTGTTATAATTGACTAATGATAGCTTATATAACAATTGTATAAGTAGACCATTCATATATAAGGTACATTTTCCCACAGTGAAGCATCAATTTAATTGTCCATACTATGTTTTGATGCTGCAGTCTTAAAATTACTAATACGACTTTAAATAGAATAAAACCTCAATTTCACTTTCACATTGATAGGATGTTTTAGTATTTTCATTTTATCAATGAGAATCTTGGACTGAGTGAAATTCTGTAACTATTTTAGTGTGATGACATTAAACCTCAAAAATTTAGCAAGACTAGTCATCCATAATTCTCACCATAGAATTAATGTCACTAGAACTAGACATTTTGTTGAGATACTTTAAAACTGTTCTATATCAAAGTTATTTAAGAAATTCTAAACAGTTTATTTTATATACACTTACAATATGCACACACAGACATATACCAACAGAAAAAGAACAGATTCAGAAGTGCAATAAGAATTAGGAAAAAAGGATAAATCTAACAGATGAAGAATAGGGGCAGAAGATAACCAATGAGACCGAGAAAAATATATATGTAGATTTCATATAGGGATGAATTACCTTAAATTTGACTATTACGAAGATAGTGTTGGAATTTTTGGCAATAGGTAACTAGATGGTATGAAACTTTTACAAGAGAAAGGGGAAGAATTACAACCAGTTTGACATAAAGATTATGAGGATATGATAGTTGTGTTATATATTGTATTTCAAAAACCTCATGTAATGCATAATATATTACTATACTATATGTACATGTCATATATCTTAATATCTTTAAAATATTTTTCTTTAGTTGTACATCTATTAAGAATAACTTTTATATATGGTGTAGTGAGTTTAAGGACTTATTTATTGATATCTGGTACCCTGATATAATTTTTTTCTTTTTTTATCAGAGTTCCCATTAATAAAATTTCATGCATATGTATCTACCTTTTAACTTCTCTTTCCATACTTATTAAATGAATCCTATGGTGATTTTAGTTTTGGGAAAAAACAAATATTCTGTGACAAACCAAGTTATCAATTGAGAAGGACCTGAGTATTTGAGGATCTTTTCTCTATTAAGAAAAGATGAAGTCATTGGAAACTAGGAAAGTTATATTCACTAGAAAGAATATTAGTTTGTTGGTCTCCATTTAATTGGGAGGTTTACTGGGGACACCATTCTACCCCTGGGGACAGAAGTCCTTGCTCCTACATCAGGACCCTAGTACCTGGGAACAATGCTAGAAAGGAACTTGCATTCATCCAGGTGTGGAAAACGAAGGCATTTTCCTCTAGAAAACACTGGCCTCCAAGGCACAGATCTGTGAACCTCTCATGCTGGTTTCAGTTTTAAAAAAAGGAATTTCTTTAGTTAGGTCTGTTTCCTGTGACATTGAAGCAGTATTCAATAGCCAATACATGGAGACAACCTACATGTCCAATAACGGGTGACAGTGAAGGGTGGAGGGGTCCCATGGAGTAGTAGAGGTTCAGTGGTACTCTGGGGGTGGGTATAGTGTGATTGCATGCATTCAAAGGTGGGTGAACTGTACTCCTAAAACATATGCAATGTTGTAAACCTGACCTGAATAAATGCAGAAAATCCACTTTCAAACAGAAAAAAATATATCAATCATACCTTTGGGACAAAAACAAATATATTTAGAGGGAGGTGATTAAATTAAAAAATATGAGCAGTATAATATCTTCAGATTTAATTAAGAAATAAGAAACAATCTTTTCTAAAAACTATTATTCCTATAAAATCGAATACAGAATATCAGTTTTACAAGGTGATGGGGAACAATTGTACATATGTATTACTTTGTCTATAAGGCAAATCATTCAGATTTTTGGAGTTTATGGCTAAGCATGATATTTTCATTTCAAAATTCTGTGAAAAATCATTCTGTATTTTATCTATTCTGTATATAATACATTCAATTGGTTAAACACATTTCTTAGAATGAAACAATTCAGAAGACACTTTGAAAACAAATAAAACTTTCAAAGAATTTTGCAATTAAATTAGATCAGAATTCTTTGAAATTTTAGTAATTTTTTTGTTATTAGAATTTTATCAGATTTCTTTTGTTTTAAACAATAAAATTGTTTGACCTATTGTTACATGTGAGAACAATGAAGAATATACTATCTTGTATTTTTTGCATTTACATTGAAATTTTGAGTTGATGGTCCAAAACTGAAATTCAATTTGCTTGAATAAACAAAAATATTGAGAATCTTTGATGCATAAGCCTTATTATGGATTAGCACAGTGAGAACTGTGATAAAGTGTATATACAATGACTTCCACTTCAGGGATAAGTGAAGAACAGTTACACTAATTTCTATTGTTGTGGTAACTAATTACCAGTCACTAAGCTCAGTAGCTTAAAATGCAAAAATGTATTACCTTGTATTTCTAAAGTCCCGCTATCCAAAATGTGTTATCAAGGCCATATTCCTTCAAAAATCCAAAGTGGACAATCCATTTTCTTCCTTTCCCAACTTACATATTTACCTGCATCTCTTGACCATAGTCTCTGACTCTTTTTTTGTTAATTTGTCTTCTCTCATCTTCTGTTCTGAATATCCCAAATAACTTATTTATTTATTTTTTTTGCTAGTGTTATGATATTGGAATCAGTTGACCTCCAGCAGCCAATGTACTTATTGTATATTCACCTGACATCTTGCCAGTGTTCATAAAATGGCATGGTGTTGTTTTGAGTTTCTTTCATATAGACTGTGCAAATAACATGTCATATGCTAAACTATCAGTAATTTTGATATTTAATAACCATCTTTATTAAATGTAACTTAAAGAAGGGCTAATTACAAAATAGTTCTTTAGATTTATTTTTTGTACCTTCTTTCTGTCCATGAAAAATACATGGATAATGGAGAACACATTTGTGTAAATTAAATGTCTTTCTTAGAGAAATGGGTGATTCAAAAAACCCTGTAGAGATAAATTATCAGTAATGTGTTTCTGTAGTAGTCTCCAAAAATGAGAGGACTTGTAAACATTTAAAGCATATAAAAAAAAATTTAGTATGCTGCTTTCAGATCATCATAGAACTTTTATGAACAACTTCAGTTTTAAATAAAAGGTTGTATAAAATATTTAAGATGTTTATGAAGATTCTAAAATATTTTAAGACTCAGAAATAAAATCATTCCCTGGAAACAGTATAATCCTTGGAAATGCTCCACAGTAATAAATATAATTATATACTGAATCTTTGGAATCCTAATTAATTTAATGAACAAATTTATATATTATCCCATTTTGGGTTCACTGTATTGAGTATGCTTTTAAACATACCCTTTCTTAGCTATGTGGAAGCTCTAGAGCTATAGCTACATATGACATTTTCCAAATTAAATTATGGCAGAGGTAAGCCAACCTACATTGTAATATAATCTTTTGTATCTTTTAACATCTTACATTTTACTGTTGACTGCATTTTCATGTACTCTAGCAAGGATAACAATAATTCTTAATGTTTTTTTTTTTTTTTATCCTCCCCCTCTCACCATGGAGATGCAATGAATTTATAACATGCTGTGAAGTCTGAATTGTGCCTCAGAGCTGTGCTTGAATGAGGTGCTCCTGAATAAACTCTATCACGCTTGACTCTCCTGTCTTGTACATTATCTCAGGAAGAGGCTACCTGGGGTCATATTCTGTATTAAATAGTTTTAATTTTTTAAAACACTGAATTATGTCATGAAAACAAATTTATTTTTTCTAGCAAATATGAAGAAAGAAAATACAGTTATCCACAACTTGTACTAACTAAAATTGAGAATACAAACATTTTGGTGGTATCATAAAAGAGTGTAGATAAATAGGATAAAACTTGTTTAGATGAAAAAGAAAGTTGATTTTTCCAAAATACAAATATTAGAATTTTTTTTTTCTTTTAAAGACAATGATTTGAAAATGTTTGTGTTAGCAGTGGATCTAGAGTAATGACTAGAGTATATACAATGACTATATTGTATAGAATTAATCTCAATTTTCTCGACTCAGTTTTCTCATTTTATAATATTTTCTTGTTAAAATTCAGGTTAAAGTGAAAGAATGGAGAACCATTAAAATATATCAGATATCATCTGACAATTTAATCTATTAATATTATATTTTATGTTTTAGAAATCAAATCCAAATCTCATAATATTCATGCTGTATATTTCCAGACAAGTAATAAGTAAGTTATCTGTTTCCAGCCAAATGGTACTGCCATTCTGAGGGACTATTTTTTGATAAGCTAGTATTCTAGCAGCCCATTGTTTTGTATAGGCTACTGCCTTTCTGTTTCTCTGCTTTTCGCAGACAGAGTCTTCATTCCTTGAGCTCACTGCTCTTTCCAAATTTTCAGCCCTCAATAAAGGCTTGGCTTACACCAAGATCTTAGCCAGCTTCAATGCAGTTAACCATATTGAGGATCTAGTTGAGGTTTTGCATGATAATCATCACTGGCCATCAATGTTGATTAGAGAAAGTAGTATAAAATCTTAAGTTTTATGTAGTTGTTAGCAGAGCTTCAGTCTTATCATCAGGATTAGAATCCCGAGTTTGCTGTTTCCAAGCTATAGGGTTTGGTCTTTCTGTGCCTCAGTTTTATAATTTATGAAAATTGGTAAAAATATTTCTGACCTCATAGAGTAGTTTGTCACGTTCAAGACTCTGGAAGTGCTGGATGGTTTGATTTCAGCCTAGACCAGGAACATTTATTTAGTTACTAACTTAACTTTTTCTTTCATACTTTATTTTTCTTGCTCTGGTATATTCAGTTTTGCCAAGTAGTTATATATTCTCTTTTGTTACAGGTCAAATGCAGATGCCATTTTATACAATCTGCATTTTTAAGCATGGGTTCTAATGTACTAGTAGATTTGAAGAGACAAAGAATTTTAAAGACAATGTAGAAAAATATCTCTTAAGATGAAGAAACATTAAAGAAGGGGGGGATTCTATTTCTATTGCATATAAGCAATCATTTTCCCTACATATACTTCTAGAAGAAGAACAGTGGAACTGTGGAGTATAATGGAAATAATAACTTTCTAAAGAATTTCCAAATTATTTTCTAAAATTGTTTTATGAATCTGAACCAAAAGTCACTTTAAAAAATCCTATGGACTTCTCATATATTTATTGTCACAAGTATTTGTTACTCTGTGGAATTCTTGTTCAAAGAGTTAGTCTAAATTTGAGACATTTAGAAACTGATACATGAAATAAGACAATTGATTTGAACAGATACCAGGAAAAAATAAGTTGCATATAGAAGATAGTCTGTATTTTTCTGCAGAGCTGGATATTAACCCAAACTTTTATGTCTCTCCCCCCCCCCTTTTTTTTTTTACAGTGTTGTGTGCTTTTTAATTATTAATTTATGGCTTATATTCTTTACACAGCAACTTTGTGTCAACCCTTTGTATGACTGGTCAGGTCTATTCTCCACTGTAGCTTACTTTTCCCCCTTAAGTTCCTAATTTTCATTTAGTTAAATTTAGTATTCCTTTTCTAAACCATGTGGTTTGTTTGCATTTGACACTGTTGTTGTTTAAAATCTAACCTCTTTAAGTACATTAGAGTACTTAGATTAGTACTTAGAGTACCAAAGGATTGGAGTCTGTAAGACTTTTCCCCAGTGAATGAGACACACATACACACACATCCTTTCATGTAGTTCCCTAGTATTATCCTGAGATTTGCAGTTTGATCTTTAAAATGTTTAGGACAAGGTAAGATTCAGAGATGAACTTATTATAACTTAGCTGTTAGTACCATAGATGGTTATTAATATTATTTGTATACTAAATAATTCAAAGTACGCTCATCTGCCATAATTTGACTTAATATCTGTGTTTAGTTGAATCTGTGTCACATGGTGTGCATGAAAACTAGTTTTAGTGGTGGTTGAATAACTGGTCAGAGGTTTGGAAGATAATAACAGTCTACTTATAGGTAGAAGTTCTCATATACATTGCTTGAAACTAATAGTTATGAATGTTTAAAAGTGGTAATGTAAAAAAAAAACTAAACTAAAAAGTGATAATGCTTAGGTTTTCTATTTAAAGCCACAGATATTAGAAAGAATACTTGTCTCCCAAAATGTGAGGTAGATTCATCACTGGTTTTCTAGAACTCTGAGTTCTCTTGGTCAATGATCTTGGGACTGTTTGGATGAGGTTGACCTCAAAGGTTGGATGTATTATGGTACTAGGGAGACAAGATTTCAAGTATCAGAATTTCATTCTTGGCAGTAGTTGTACTTTATTGTGGGTGATATAGAAGCAGATAGAAGAATAGGGCATGAAACCAGGTAAGTAGGACAAGTCTTAATTCAAGCAAACTTTGGTAGTGCTTAGGCTTTCTTACCTGGTTTCATACAAATTATTTACAAGCAATTAAGAAATGCAGTATTTCTTATACAAATTAATGTGAGTCCTAAGTTTAGATGTTATCTAAATTTATTTGGAATGTAATCTTTTCAGCTATTATTTATAAAACAGCAATTCAAATTCATAACTTCAGGTTATAGAAATAAAGTGCTATTACATAATAAAATGACACACAAGACCATTTAGTATTAAAAAAAAAAAGACACATAGACAAACTTGCATCATTTTCTGGATTTGCTTATATTTCTCCAGGTTCATTGCATGCCATTCCCCTCTTCAGGAAATCTTCATGAAGACATTACCTCTTTGCCATCACCTCTTCTAAGTGACTAACCTAGGATTATAAAGGATTGAAGTAATAGTGGTATCTATTTATACCTGTGTTAAGGGGACACTTCCAGGTATAAACGTAGAGTTTTGCAGATTGCTCCATCAATCTAAGAGAATTACCATGTAAATGGGAACCATTCTTGAGCTGAAAGAGCATAAACTTAACTTTTTTCACATGTCTAGTTGGGTTCCTTGCATGGGAATGAAACTTTGGTAAGGGTGTGACATGTAGATGGCTTGTGAGGTAGTCCTCTATATTTAAGATGAGAGAACTTAGATTGCCATCACAGTGAGATATTACCACATATCTGTCAGGATGACTATTATTAAGAGGTAAAGATAATAAGTATTGATGGAGAAAAGGAAAGTTTTGTGCACTGTTGGTAGGAATCTGATTTGGTATAGCCATTATGAGAAACACTATGGGTGTTTCTCTAGAAATTAAAACTTATCAGATACCCAGTGATTCCATTTCTGGGTATTTATCCAAGAATGTAGAGAAAGAACTTGAAAGTATTAAATTGGAAAAATATTCACACCCATAAGATGATCACAAAATTTGCAGCATCCAATATATTGAAACAATATCTAATTATCCATTAGTTGATTGATGAATAAAGAAAATGTGGTACATGTAGGCAGTAGAACATCATTAAGCAAGTAGAAAAGGAGTCACCATGCCTTTTTCAAAACATGGAGGGACTTTGAGAACAATATATTAAATAAGTCAGGGAGAGAAAAACAATTTTGTATATCTCTTATATACACAATGGACTATTAATCTGTGATCAAAAGAGATAACTCATGGTATTGCATTCATGTTGCAGCATGTTCCAGGCACTGAAAGGGATACTACTAAGTGAAATAAGTCAGGAGAAAGATAAATATCGATGATGTCACTAATATGTGGACCATAGAGAAACCCAACTAAGAGTCACGTCTGTGACTTTTAGACAAGCTTAAACACTAACCTTCGGAAGCTGGCTATCAAGCTGAAGCATCCAGGGAGTGGGCTAATGGAGAAGTGACCACAAAGGGGGGGAGGAGAGCAGTGATTTATGGTGATGGGCTGTGGGTCAGTTGGTGGTGAGAGTGCTGTGAGTGGAGATGTCTGAAGGTGGATCCTATATTTCCAAAATCCTAACAATAATGTAAGCCAGTGTTGCCTTGATTTTTTTAAAAAGTAAACTTACAAAAGCAAAGTGGTGGCTTTCCAAAAGATGAGTGAGGATCAGGGCAGATGTTTAAGGAGCAATCTTAAAAATAAACCCTAAAGAGATAATGTTCAGTACAGTGAATATATACAATACTGTATTATAATAATCAATCCTGCTGAGACTAAAATTTAATTATTCTTACTGGTAAAAACTATGTGATAGAGGTGCTAACAATTGCTCCAGTGGCAATCATAACATAAACACATCAAATTAGCATGTTATACCTTAAATTTATACAATAATGTATGACAAATACACTTCCCAAAAAATGTTCTGCATTTCCAAGGTTACAGAATTTACAAGAAATAGTATTATTCCTCTAAAGAACTGGGTACCTTATACAAGTCATCAGTTCAACTGATTTATTATTCAATGTGATTTAAAATTAGATGGAAAAAGAAGCAGGGCAAGATTGTTTGCCTGCCCATGATTATATTGAATTTTGTGCATAAATCTACTCATTGTTATAATGTGCCCATTCAAATAAATGCTTTTACTTAAAGGGGTTGCTTTTCATCTTAAAGAATATTACATTTGAAACTTAAATTTAACAAAAAACTCAATGTATTTTTAAAATGTACTCGTGGTCTATTTGGAGCCTTGCCTTTATTCTGAATACGGTTTCTAAAATCAGATTTCCTGATTAACTTTTACATGTTATGAATTATTCATCATTTATTCATTATGAACAAAATAGGCTGATATTACAGAACTCGTAAAGCAAGGTAGTAATATAACACTAAATCATAACTAGCCAGTTTAAAAACAAGACTGTCTTGCTTTCATGTGTTTCTTATTCTAGTGATGATGTCAATTGGTACTACAACATTTGTATCAAATAAAAACATAGATAGAAATTTACTATATTATCCTTATGTTTACCATACAATCAAATGCCACACTTCAAAACCCAATGAATGCATAGTTGATTGAAAGGAGAAAGGTGGTTTTCTAAGCTTTGTGTGTTTTAAATACTTCTCCCTGTTTATTAAATTTCATTTTGCATCTCAAGAGGAAAGTGGTGCAACATGTATTTATTATTTCTGTTGTACTATAAAGCAACCACTTATTTAAATGAGTCATGAAATATCTAGGTAGCATGGGAACTTGTTCTGTTGTCTAGGATCAAGGTGGTGTGCGTTTCAACTGTGGACTCAGTCTAGAGAAGAGTTACATAAACATAGTTGTACTGAGGCTTGGGAGGCCCTGCCCTTGCTAAGAATATGAATTCCAGACCATATGCACATAGTGAGGTTGGCTGGATCTTCGAGAATTTCAGACATGTTATATATACCTTTATAGAGAAAATACTTAATTTAAATGGGTATATTAGTAGCTTGGATATATGGATAGGTATTCCTGCTCTCATTGGAATGTAATTTGAGATTTCACTTAAAATTATATAACTCAACCCCAAATAGATAATAACTAAAAAATATTATTGAGCACTTGTAAAGTTCAACATCGTTATGTGATTAACTCATTCAATTATTACAAAACTATGAAGCAAGTGATATTATTAAGTGCTGTAAGATCTAGGAACTAAGATCAAGAGAGTGTTTGTAATATGCCCAATCTCACACAGATGACATGTTATCAAAGGGGATAGAAAATCAGGCATGTGACCCCAAAGGTTGTTAAAAAGAAAAATAATACCATACTTATAAAACACATTGTTTCTTCTTATAGCTACAGTTGATAATAGTAAATAAGCAAAAAAAATTAAAAATTGCAATTTTTTTCTTGAGATTTGCATTTGAGTCAGTTGTTTTGCCACTTCTTTGATTTAGCTTGATGACTTTGAAGATAGATTTTATCCAAATTCTCAGTTGTTTTCATTATGACTATTGACCCCACGATTACTACCTGGCATTACTTTAAAAAGGAGGGCCCGATGTGTTTTTCAGTGTATTCTACTAAACGTAGATCCCTTAGATCCCTTTACTATTAATTACAGAAGAAGAAAGTGTGTTTTATTTACTCTTGAAAATGACAAGCTTAAAACAAAATCTCCAAATTCCAAAATATATGGTGTTCTATCTGTACAAAGAAAGTAGGAGAAACACATTCTTGTATATAAAAATTTTCTTTAATAGTTCTAAATCTTTTTTAATGAATGACAAATAGCTGATCATTATTTTAAATTCAAGGAGTAGCTAGCAAAGATGTAATTTAGGGGCAAGAAAGGAGGGATGGGGCCTTCCTGGTAGCCTCAGGGATTCTCAATACTATGAAGCAGTCAGCAGCCATTACAGCGCAAGTTTGATCCCCAGCCAGGGAGCTGACCCACATGGTACAGCGAACTCTCCTGTCTCACCCACTGATCCCCCTCAGCAGTGTATTTCAGTCAATCTGCTTGTTCTGCTCCCCACTATGTCTCTGGTGAATCCTGTCACCCACTACATCGAAGGCCAGTACCCGTTTTTGTATGCATAAATAAATAAATCACTTAAAAATAATAAAGAGGGGGATGATACAAAGAGGGCATGAATGGATTGTGTTCATCTTGTGCTTCCGTTAGTGATGACGTTCAGTTTTAGAATTCAAATGAAGAGCTAATCAAAGTAATCTACTAATAGAAAAAGTAAAATAATTTGAAATAATTTTCCAAGTTCTTAGAAAATATCTTCTGACTTGAAGTTAACCCATTTTTACTGTATTCTGCTTGAGTACAGCAGCTGCTAGTTTTCAGGTGTTTGAGACTTGCAATGTGAAAAGAGGTCATCAACTTAGTGTCGGCTTGATTATAAGAACTTTGCAAATTCTCACCTCCAGACTATATGGGTCCTTCGGAACCAGCTTAAGAAACTGAGAATGCATATGTGAATGTAGAATTTATCGGGAAAGCTTGACTAAGAGACATATGATATAACAGTTTTCTTCCTAAGTGAATCTGGTATCTTTGTTTCACAAAAAGCTAAGAGGAATCAAAACAAATGACTTAAAGGTGCATGTCTCATTGAGGAATAGAGCCTATGGCTAGAGAAGCTTTCTCCTGGTTTCTAGAGAATAAAAGTTATGCAGATAATCTAAGGATTTTGCAACTTTAGGTACTAGTGCTATTTTATGAAAACCCCAAAGAAAACTGGTATATAAGTGGTTAGGGAAGAGCAAATGGAGTTCGATCAGGTGTAATCCATAGGAAATAACGAGAATGTCTATAGAAGCTGAATGATAACAACCGCCACCTGTTTCCCTTGACAAAGACTGTAGCCTTGAGGCATTTCTGTCCACCGACCTCCTCTTCAATGAAGTGTGAATCTCCGTGTGTGTGTCTCTTGTCAAACTGGTGTCTCGGTCTTATTGTGAGCTCTCCCAAATAAATTCCCTCTGATAAACTCTTAGCTCTTACTCTTAGTATGAAGGATGGACCTCCATTAATACAATCGTGTGGGCATCATTCTCTTTTTAAACCTCTTCTTTATTCTCTTCACCCTTTCCTCAGAAAGATACATGAAATCAAGATACTTGATGAAATATATTTTCCAAATTAAAAGAGCTTGCAGTTATTGCAACTTGGATGTTAGGCAACGGGAACATTCATTTTGATAACATGATAACAAAGGATAGAAACTTTCATTTTATTTAAATTACTAAGTATTAGAAAGATGGGAAAATATACTATGGCAAACTGAAATTAATATTGTATTTGTTTAACTTTTCCCTGCTTTTATTATTAGAATGCTTATTAAAATTGCTAGGTGGCAAATTAGTGCTAGGTGGAAAAATTAAAGAGAAAACCACAAATCTAACATGATTAAACAGTTAACAGTTAAAACTTATTAGTAATGTTTGCAATTTTGAGTTTGTTACAGCAAATATTCCTACCTTTAATAATATTTACTTGATATAAACTAAGTTTAAAATTAGCAGTAGAGACTTTAAAAATGGCGTGATTTTGTTAAAAGGGTATTAAATATTAAGGAAAAAATTGCATATCACAGGATTTGATGAAATGTACTTTCAAATTAAAACAATATGCAACTATACAACTCATTCATTGAGCAACTTTTTACTAAAAACATTAAAACCAAAGAAAACTGGTAAAATGTTTTTGAAAACAGTATTCAATAGGTTTTGAAAAACAAATTTAATGAGATAAGACTTTTAAACTAGACCTGAGGCAAAGCAGAATAAATTAATGAACCAAAGCATTAGAATAATTAATCGTTGGCAATTATCATGACTAAAGTAATTTTTCATTCCTGTAAATTATCACTTAGACTTTCACTTAGATTTTTAGTAATGTGCTCTAAAAGTCTTTCTTTTTTAAATACAGAATATGTCTCTATACGTCCAAGATACATTGGTAATATTTTTCTAATACTCATATTTCCATCTGTTCACTAAAAGAGTGCACATGAATATTTTTCCATGGCTAGCAGTAAGTTATCCCAACATCCACTCTTCCTCTTTACCCATCAGACTAGCACAGGAAATAGAACTAGATCTTTGACACTTGATACAGATTTAAGATATTTGAGAAATGAAGTTTGATTGTGTCAAATACCAAAAATATTAAACATACAGCAGAATCTATCCCCTGCGTCATTATCATGATTCTTAATTAGTTTGAGATGAACTTAGTTTTTATTTTTATCTGTCTTTTTTCTTTAACAACTTCACAGTTTCTTTCCATTAAAATGGCACACCATGGTAGTCTCGCACACTTATTATTTCTAATGTATTAAGAATTGTATCATGTATGTTTATACATTTAAAGTATACTTTGCACATTACATTTAAAGTATACTTTGCACTATACATTTAAAGTATACTTTGCACATTAATGAACTGCTCTAATGATCAGGGAATAGCATAAAGATTATGGTTTGTAGTACATGTATCTCTGAGATCTGTGTGAAAACTCCATTTTCTGACTCATTGAACTGAATGACATTCATTTGCCAAAAGGGACAGTTGTTTCCTCATGTCCATACTCATATTTTAAATCAATAGCTAACTTTCCTTGTCAGTGATATGTTGTTTATAATGGTGATGGATGGTTCTAATGACAATTTTCAGGACTTTTTATTTAGTCTCTTGAAATACTAGTGGACAAAATCTTGCCGAAATAACACAAAGTTAAAGTGATGACTCTGTTACAGTACAATAACCATCATTTTGCATTTTATTTCAGTAAACATTATACTCCTAAAATATTGTTTAATCCATCTTATAACTGAGGCATAAGTAATTAATTAGATCAATGAGGAACATTTGAAGAGTTTTGATAAACCAAAGCCAAATCAACCAATCTCTGAGGGATTCATATAATAGATTAATAGAATTTACATCAATATAAGTATGGGAAGAATTTAATTGCACTGATAAGTGTTGAGGCAAATTAAAATTGATTAGAAGATAAACAACATATTATAGATACATTTTGTCTTCTTAGTCTCAAACTTAAATTTTATTTATTACTCTATTAGAACTTAATTTCTACACACTTACTGCTTTGAAGAAATAGCCATTAAAGATCTACGCTACAAAGTTTCAACTCTGTAATTGATGTTTTAATCTATTTATATTTTCTTTTTTTTTTCAGGGCTTAGGAACACAAAAAACAAATCACTTTGGTGGATATATTTCAAATCCAAGGAGTTTAGTGTGAGATCACAAAATAACACAAACTAATATGGATTTAGAACTCCTTTTCTGAAGGTACTGAAATAATTATGAAAACCAAAATGAGAAACTCTAACATAATTGTTAGCACAGCAAATATTAATATATTCAATTTCAAATTCATTTTTCACATAATTTTCATTCCCTCCTTTTAGAAGCATGAGACATTTCTGCCACTCTTTGTACTCATGAACTTATCCCCTAGTATAAAGCATTGTTTCACAATTGTATATATTAGCTATTGGAGAATAGTTCAATAAATAAGTTTCAAAAATGTTGTACTTCACTCCTAGGAAGTTCTCAGAATATTTGATTTTCAATTTTACATTGTAATTCTCAAAAGTTAAAAAGGCATTACATGTATCATAAAATTGCTTTGACAGAGGACATTTCATGGAATATTGTGCACTGATGGATTAAAATGACAGAATTTTGAATGCAGACTAATAAGTCTAAAAATTATTTATATTTTAAAATGCACACTTATTTATTATTTTCATGTTATTGTAAAACATGGAAAAGTTATTCTATCGCTTAGAACAATTAGCTTTTTGTCATTATAAACAACCAAACTCACAATAACAAATACATTTAAGCATTAAAATATTTGTAACTGTAAATATTATACATATATAGATTAATATTTGGTGATTTTTTAGCCTGTTTTCTCAATTTACTTTCTAATATTTCTTGAGTGTTTTTCTGCTCCTGTCTATTATATACCTCATACTCTGAAAAATTAAAAATTAAAATATAGTTAAAATTCATCAGACATGAGAAAATATTTCAGTGGTCACAATATCAATACCAGTGAGGCTGATATCAATGAATAATGTCTACATAGTTTAAAAATTGTTGACCGCACCAAATTAGAGATCAGGGAACATAACAAAAAAAAAATAGTACAAGACTAAATAAAAATAGTCAGACAACTATAAATTGAGACATTCTGTAGGAGAGAAGTCCGGAGTCGTTACAAAATGAGGGCAGGAAGAACACGAGTGGTGAGGTGATGGCGTGCAGAGTTTCTGGTGGGAATTCTGTGGGAACACCTGGTAAAATATATTCACATTAGGAACTGAAAATTATATTTAAAAAGGTTGGCTGCAACTTGGTTAGGCAGCTAAACAGCAATATCAATGGGTTGATGTTTTAGATTGTGTCATTGGGGCTAAAAATTAATCTTGTTAAGTAGAAAGCTCAGCATTTGCCTTTAATTTGTTCTTACAACCTGAATCGTAATTTTTTCACACATATTAATGCTAATCCAACATGCATTTTATATCTTTAAATTTGGTGTAGGAAAACCTTGAAATTTTTTACTTTATCAAAAAGTAGCATCTGAGGTATTAACAAAATTATTGATGGTGACTATTTTTTGTATGCATGACATAAACCATTTAATCTGAACTATTTAATCTGGTAGTTGTAATATATATATATTTAATTTTAGTATAAATACATACTTGTTTACATTAGTAAAACAATAGTTTTGAAATTTCAGGGGGAAAAGAGTTAGATGATAGGTAGGTCAATAAAGACATAATAGTGAAAGAGAGAAATACTTTCTTGGAGTTATTCAGATCTATATTTTAAATATTAAGAATCATACATGAGAAAAGGATCATTGTGTCAACCATAACATAGGAGAACTAAAAAAATATATTGCAAAAGATATTTTTTACTGCAAGCATTCTGGGAGAAAAAAAAGATATTAACTTTGAGATAAAATGATAAAAAGTTAGACTCATGGGTTTTGCCATTGCTCAGATTAAAAGTTAAGAGTATGAAACTACATCTCCAAATTATGTAGAATATTATAAACCAATGATACCTTAATTAAAATAAAAGAATAATGGAAATATATGCGATAGAAATATACCTACAGATGTATGGGGTTAGATAGTGAGCTTCAATGTCTTTTGAAAGTTTGCAAGCTTTCCAGGAAATACTCATACTGTTTTCTCTTGAATCTAATAATTGCACATTTTCTCTGAAGATAAAGTGTACTATGTTGTCCAGGTACCACAAAGGGAGAGACATCGATTTGGTAGGAGGTGGCTAAGGAATATAGGAATTTCCCAACTGAATTTAATGGCAGAGTTAATAGCAAAGTTTTCTGCCTTAGAATGCACAGTATGTGGTGGGACTTGGCACAAACTCCATATAAAGATTTGAAGAGTAACAAAGTAACAAGAGTCAAAGAATATAGGTTAAGTTGCATTAAACACTTTAACTAGAGCTTAAGGATAACTAATACCACTGAGCCAATATTGATGAGGAAATAAAAACGTATCTTTTGCACTGTCATTGGGGAAAGGGGGGGAAATACTCTTAAAAGGATGAATCCTCCAATTAATTCTTTGTTTTAAACCTTAAATTTAATTGGAAATAAAAAATACTCCTTTCTTAGTTAACACGGGACTCCAGAAAATGAAATTCTACAGTTAAAGGAAATGTTTAATCCTCCTCTTACTTTAGAATGTTCATATTTTAAATCAAATCCTTACAATAACCTTGCCAAGTAAATGGCATTACTATCTTCATTTTTTTAAAGTAAAATCAGAAATGGGTTAAGGTAGGTTGATTGACTTTCCTAAGGTGTTAGTGTAAAGTGAGAGGTTATAGCTAGATTCAAAATCTTTTCTGCCAGACTCTGAATAGTACATGCTTCAGCTAAACCTAATGTCTTTCTCTCCACTTCCTCTCAATTACAGTAGCTGTAATTAATGACTATGCTAACATTCTGTGATCTTTCCACTCTCTGGAAATACCTGACAAAATCTTGAGGCAAAATTATTGTAAAAAGATTATTTCTGCCTTCTTCCATTAAGCCTCACCAAATGTCTGGGATGTGAAAGATCACACAAGACATGAAAGTCTTAGATAGTTGGAAATCGTATTTTGTGCCTAAGATTTAATGTCTGAAAATTTGAGTTTAATTATTGAGTTTCTGACTTCCTTGGGGTATGAACTTTGTATAGCTACTCTAAGACTTTATTTTTTAATTTGCATAAGGGAGATGACCTGTCTATTTCACATATTCATTATCTGCAAAAATGTATGTAAAAGTGCTCTGTGAGTGCTAAAAATCTAATATATCTATATTTTAAATGTATATGGTATATTAATATTGGTTAATAACCTGATCAGAGCTAATAGGATTAAACAGTCTGGAATTCATTTAAAAATTGAATATTCAATTAATTAATTGAATATATCTATATATATGTCCTTGCAGAAACCTGCAAATACTTATGTAAATACAGAAAATAACAATTAGGTTCCATATTGTTGAAAGGTGAATTACACTAAATGACCCTGAGATAGTTCATGTATACTAATTCATATTCATATTAAAGTTTACTTGAAATCAGTACCAGAATTTCTAAACTATATCAATCTTAAAAGATGAAGCTTATTTAACTGGGAGGGAAAAAAAAAAAACTTGTAAAAGTAATGAAAGTAATGTGACACACACACATGCCCACACACACACACAATGCACACAAACTTAATTTAAGCCATACTGAAAATCACGTAGGCCAATCACATAGGACACATAGGTCAATTCGTTAGTTTTCTGAATGGCAATGTAGAAGTTTGTAGTAGAATAAGTCTTCCTTGAAGCTGAGCTAGGTTAAATGATCACTAATTTTTCCAGTATATATTTTTTTATTATATTATGCCTTGTTTCAAAATATAACAGTTTACAAGACTGTATGAGACATAGTTATAGGTTACATACCTCTCCAGGTGTAATTGATCTTCTTTCTTTTTTAGTTATTTTTCTTAAAAAATAACTTAGACATTATATTTTTATTCCTCTATGTCTGTTCAAGTTCCAAGGAGTAGGGAGAGCATTAGTTGGGTAGTTTGGTAGTGGCTTAGTGTACATGTGCTTTACTTATTCTTCATTAACAAATTGTGTAAAACCTATAGTTATGAAGATTCAGGTAGCCAGTGCATTTTCAATTAGTGAAATTATTTTTAAAACTTTAGATTAAAACTCTAACATCTTACAATTAGAATGTAGGAATTCATAGTACTAAAAATATAATTAAGTATTTTAGGCTTTGTTTTATTTTTAGTCATTCAAGAGTCACAATTCTAGGCAAAGATTAAAGTTTCTGTATGAATAAATGTTCAATTACTCCATGGCTAAGCAATTCTGTTTTTAAAATATTTTCCTATAGATATTATTTTACTTTAAGATCATGTTCCTCTTTCTACTGTTGTAAAGCTGATTCAATACTGAATAAGGATGAAAAATAGATATAGAGTAGAGCACATTGGGGTGGCAAAATAAGAGATAATAATAGACATCATTATTATGATTTATAACTTTCGTATGTTTTGTCTCCCTGCTGTACCCTTACAAAAGGAAGATGCAGTTGTGATGTTCTAAGTTATTGTAATGTTCTAATAATTAACAGAAAATGACTAAGGATTTCTACCATAAACAGGCAGACAGGTAGATAATATGAACTTCTTTAAATATTGCAGCAAAGTAATTAAATGAGAAACATGGACATTCAGCAAATTATGTTAAAATAATTGTTTATCCACATGGAAATAATGAATCTTGATACCTATCTCACACCAGACAAAATTAATCTTATTTAGGTTCACGACTCTTCACACCTTGCACAGAAGTTAATTGGAATTGTATCATAATACTAAAATTAAAAATTTAGCATGTAGAGTTTTGAGAAGGAAAAAAAAAATCTTCCCTGTCTTAAGCAGGCAACAATAGTTTCAGAGCAATAACACAAATCCCTAAAAATAAAAGAAAATAATGAAAAATAATCAGAATTTTAAAATTTGCTCATTAAAATACACTATGAAAATGAGAAGTTCCCATGGACTGGGGTAAATTAAGTGAAATATATATACATATATATATGTGTGTGTATATATATATATATATGTATATATATATGTAAATAATATACTCAGAATGATAAAGAATTCCAGTAACAGACTGACAGGAAAATAACACAAATAAACAGGCATTGATGTATTAAAAACACACATCCCTTCATAAAACATAGTTGGTAGTATTCTCTTTCTCAATTTTTCAAAAACTTTGAGTAGGACTGGCACTAGTTCATTTCTGGATGTTTGGTAAAATTCATTGAAGACCTAGACATAAGTCCTGAAACCATAAAATATAGAGAAGAAAATATGGGTGAAACACTACATGACATACACCTCAGTAACATCTTTAAAGATACAGCACCTAAAGCCAGGACAGTGAAAGAAAGGATAAACAGCTGGAACTACATCAGATTGAAGCACTTCTATACAGCAAAAGAGACATGACATAAAACAGACACCCCACTGACTAGGAGAGAATTTTTGCACGGAATACAAATGATAAAGGACTGATCACAGATATATAAAGAGCTGATGAAACAACAAATATACAGTGACCAGCTGCATCAAAAAATGGGCAGAAGAGCTACAAAGCCATTTCTCCAAAGAGGCCACCAGGCATATGAAAAAATATTCAGCATCACTTGTAATAAGGGAGATGCAAATCAAAACCACGATGAGAGACCACTTCACACCAGTGAGAATGGTACATATTAAAAAGACAAGCAACCATAAATGTTGGTGACAACCAAAAAAGATAAACTCATGCCATTTGCAGAAATATGGATGGAGCTGGAAAATATCATGCTTTGTGAAATAAGGCAAAAAGAAAAATAAAAAATAACCAGATAATTTCACCCATAACAGGGGATGTAAGGAATCAGGAAAAAAATTAATATGCATATACATATATGTATGTGTGTATGTGTGTGTGTATATATATATATATATATATATAGTAATCATAATAAAATATACTACAGATGCAAAATAACAGGTGAACATTTACAGTTTATTGCAGGTATAAAAAGTATTTTGATATTTGCTGGAGTCAAGTATAAAACAGGAGATTGAAGGTACGGTTAGCTCTGTCTAGTGCCATGTTAGAGAGTGCAGTCTTCATTCAGGGAAATGGACTCTTTCAAGTTTTGTAAAGGAGAAACACATGTTCAGATTCATGTTTTATAAAGTCTATTCTGTTTATAAATTCAGGGACTTAAACAGAAATCCAGCAAAACTTGACAAAGACATCAACTAATGTATTTTTCAGGAAGATGAAGAAAAATGTTAGATTTAAGAGTTCTTACCAAGGACAGATGAATTCAACTTATTTTTCTTACAAAAATTAGTCAAGTACAAAATCAGTAAGTGATTCTTCAAACCCTAAACTGGGTCTCCAATTGTCAAACTTTCAGTGGATTCTTGGAGATGCAATTTAATTTTTAGTTTTGATCTCTCAAGAAAAAGATCAACTTAATTTTCTTATCTCTGGAAAGCCTAATTTCCTTTAAAAAAATGTTACTATATCTACACTACTTGAAAATTCCAAATGCTGTATTCTTACAATTGTTTTTAAGAGAAATGTATTATGACTGTCATCATTATCATTAGATTCCATATGTGTGTGGAAACTCCAGTGACAGCAGAAAATAATGAGCTGAATCAGTTGACAGTAGCATTCAGAGTTCACAGATGTCGTATTTGAAATGGTGGAGAGAATACTCATTTTTAGCATCTTTGCCAATTGGTCAGGATTAATGACTGGTGGAAAGTGCTGGTAAAACAAACTGCATATATGTATAAATACAGAAATGTATTTACCAATCATAGCTATTATAGTGGTCAGGATGAGTACCTTTTCTTTACCAAAATAAACATTTTTTTTATTTTAATGTTAAATGATCAGTTTATTTTAAAACATTTAAATTCCAGCCAATGAAATAAAAGTGAATTATTCAGTGTAATTTTTTTTTAATTCAATGATGGTAAAATATCCTGTAAATATAGAGCTTTCATTCTTGAATAATGTCAATGAATGAAATATGACCAAATGTTATAACAGCTGTGAGGATTTATTTTTAATATTGGTCATATTAGTAAGATTAAAGTCTCATGAAAAGGTTGATAGTGTTCAGAACTTGAATTAGGAATATTATAACTCAGGCATATTAAAAATATCCAGACTTTTTTTTTTTTTTGGTCTCTTTCCAAGAGTTAAGAAAAGTACTGAAATGACTTGATTTGTACCTATGGCTATTTTTCTATACTGTTGTAATATACCCTGTTGCAAAGAATGATACCATCTAAAGTATATTTTCCTTCCCTATTTGATATCATCGTTCTTTAGCTTCACCAACATTACTAAAACGCTGTTTCTTACTGTCTCCAAATGCAGTAATTTATTTCTTTTTGATACTTTAAGGATTTGAAGAGTTGTACATATAAAAAATATTCACAAATGAAGTTATCCACACCATTCATAGCTATTTATGTCATTTTGGAGATTATTAAACCATTTGATATTAAAAGGCATTTCTGGTGATCAAAAACAAAATGTGAGGAATCATTTTTATCTCAATAATGAATGCAGTATATATGGTTAGTTATCTCCCAATATCCATTTGCTTTTCCATTCTCCTTTTCTCAATGTTATTTAGTTGTGAACAGTAATTTCCAGAATAAAAAAGGACATATCCTATTTTTCTTCACAGCTAGTGATAGCAAGGTTGTCAGTTATGATCAATAAATATATATTTTAGAAAATCTCAGGAAGCTCTCCAAAGAACTAAGTCAACAATGTTCTCTGCTTGTGTTTCTTATCACCTTGTACCACAATTTGAAATGTGTGTTTCTGTTATTGATAGAGCCCCAGCATCTAGTATAGACCACAACTTAATTTTGAAGACAGAAGTCACAAAGATGGAGGATCCAACAGGAGTAGATCACTAATGATAGCACACAGATGCACTAAACTGCCCAAGGACAAAAGAAATACAATTCTATTTAGGGCTATTCTCTCTGGCAAAGTATTATTTGTATCCTGTCTGTGGAACCATATTTTTGGCTGAAGTAGTTTAAAATCATGACACAAATGTCATCTATTCCTTGAGCTGTAATTGAGATCTCTTTTCTCTGAGGTACAAGGTGGAGATATACAAATGTCTGAATCAAATTAGGTTCTACTAGGAAAGAGTTATGTACTCATTTCATGTCAATGACAGTATATTAAAAACTGGTTGGACCTCTCTGATGGCACAGGGGTTAAAGTCTCAGCACTATCAAGCTATCACCAGGTAATGAAGCATGAGCTTGATCTTGATCTCTGGCCAGGGAGCCGAACCACATGGACAGCAGATCTCTCCTGTCTTGCCGTCTGCTTCCCTCAGTGGTGCATTATAGTCAGTCTGCCTGTTCTGATCCCCACTCTATCTGTGGTGAATACTCTGAACTCCAGCACCTCTGGCCTACACCCCAGTTTGTGTATGCATAAAATATAAAATCTTAAAAATAAAAAAACCCGGTTGCCATTATATTGAAGGTGCAAAATAAGCCAGATATTTTTGAAATCCTATCATTTTGAATGATAGGAATTGCAAGAAAATGAAGGCAAACAGATTAAATTGTAATTTTAGTGATTTACTTTTGAAAACAGCCTTTTCAACATAAATTATTGACTGAATAAAAAAGACTACCTACATGTTTAGGAATGTGCATTATATTTCTAATTAGCAATTATAATGATAATGTACTTGAATTTAATTTAATATTTCTGGTGGTTAATGTTAATATTACCACATTTTCATGACCAATGTGTGGGTTCATTGTTAAGTTCAAATGAGAATATCTATATTCTTAGAAGTGAGCTGTACGTGTATGCAATTAAATAATACCGAGTTAGAGTGAAAGATTTTAGACAATAATTGTTTTGCCTGAGTAACATCTTATGATGAATGTTCAGTTTGTCTGAAGAGCAGTTAGTTTTTGGAGGGATAGAGAAGAGATTCTAAAAATTGGAAAGGGAAATAAAAAATAACAAACATTTAGATGATAAAAATTATCTTTTTCCCTGTGGTTTCATATTTACTAAGTTAAGCAAAGGGAAAAGCGTCTTGTTTCATTTTTTAGCACTTTAGTATTATGACTATACAACTCATGTTTACCATTTTTCCAGCTCCTGTGTCATGTCAGAAATCGTCCTATGCATTTGACTATTTTTTTTTCCCCAAAACAGACCATAACACAACTTTAAAGAATGACATCTACTCATTTTTAAATGCGTATCCTAAGACTTAAGTAAAAAACAGTATCCAGATGAAAGGGGGAGTAAAAGAGCATGTTCCTCTCCAGCAGGATCTGCCCTGGAGACAGAAGCTTCAGTTTCATCTAACCCAACACCTCACAGCAGCAGTGACTGCTCTAGGCTAGGTAACTTGTCTTAGGTTCTCCTCCAAGTGGCAGACATTTCTGAGAAAATGATTCACTGCATTGAATGCTAAATTACTCTTTACAGTGAAATTAAAACAAGTATACATTAGGGGCTTTTTACTAATAGCTGAACAAGACCTTGACCACTGGGATTTCAATCCAGAAGAATAACTACAATGTTGTAAACCTGCAAATGCATTGAAGCAAGTTTAGATAACTTCAGGAAAAACTAATTAATACACAACTCAACCTTCTTCAACCCCCTTTAAACATCCTCCCTGATTCTGAGTTTGAGATGATTTTCTAAGACACTAGCACAGCATTCTCTTTAAGGTGGTAGTGTTTTCTTAACTCCAGATCCTATGTTTCATATTTGACTTATAAATGACAAGTAGCCAAAGGTAAGTGTGGCAATACTAGGATTTCTATACATATTTGTCTTAACTCTAAACAAGAGTTGCTTGTCTCCAGCAAAATTAGTCACACAAATTTTTGATTCATCTATCGTCACTTTATATCAATGGTTCTGCTGACTGGTTTAAAAATAAACTATCTGTTCCTTACAGAAAGAATTGAAGAACATATAATTAATGTTTGATCAGTGAAATATAAAGTGAGACACAGCTCAAACTATATGATGAATCATTAAAAAAAAATCTTACCTCTTTATGTTAAAGTTAAAAAAAAAAAGCTTTTAAATTTAACCTTCAAAGTAAAATCTTAAACTGGAAACTAAATTGTATCCTGAAATTTTGAAGTACCAAATTTCCACTTAAAGAGTTAAGCTTAAATTCTAATGATTTATATATATATATATATATATATATATATATATATATTCTACATAAAATGTAAAAACTGAAATGGTAAGAATGTTAAAGGACATGAATGAGTAAATAATAAATAAGTGGAAGTTAATACTGAACCCAAACATAGGCTATTGGAATTTGATAATATTGATACGAACACAATATAAACTATCGGAAATATAATTTCCCCACATCTAGATAAATTTGATAGTCTACTTCATCAGTGGATCAATAATATATAAAAAAAGGTCTTTGCAAACGCCAGTCATTCAAAACTGTAATTAAAACTAGACTGCCTTCATTTTCTTGCAATTCTAATAATTCAAGCTCTCAACATTATGACTTCCTTGGAATTTTCACTATAGAGGTGACCATTTTTTAAACATACTGACATTGACATATAGGATAAGGATACAACTCTTTCTGCTTTAAAAACCAAATATAGAACTCAGTCACTCAAAATTAGGTCCTAATTAAGTACCCCTGCTGAGGCAAAATGACAGATTCTTTCAAGTCAAACTGTCTAGGCTAAATATGAACAAAACAGTGATGACGTGTAATAAATGATCTCCATCGAATCAAAATCATGAGAGATGTATTTTTCTAATGTAAGTAAATCCTCTCTGGGAAAAGGAAAAAAGGGCTATAAGTCCATTTGTCTCTAAAAGTGAAACAAATGGCTCCTGAAGAAACAGACCTGTAAATCTCTCCAGAGATCTCACCCATTAACTCCTTCTGTCTTTCCTGTATCATAAGGGTCCAGCACGTAACTAGTTTTTAACCCTGCAAAGAAATGAAAGTATTGATGGAATATTTTCTCCTGATGTTAAAACCGGTAATTTTAGAAGACTAAATTAAAAATTACTAGGAAAAATATAAACAATACAGATTTAGAATTAAAAAATTAGTTGAGTTTTTCTCAATCACCTGTAGTAATGTGGATTAACTTATTTCTGTTACTTCTAATTAACTTAATTCTAAGAAAATTTTTATAGACATGATTTATAATGTCATTTAATTGGAAATTTCTACTGAAGGCACTGTTTGTTTTAGAGGATTTCCAATTGAATATGTGTTATATTGTAATATGGACTGTGTTACTATTTTTTTATCCTGAGATCTTACTGATTTTGAGAAAAACTGGATAACTAATTTTTATTAAGCTGAATAAATGGCACAAAAGTTTCTATTTCTACCATGGTGGTGGTGTTTTTCATATGATTACAACACTTGGCAAATGTTTAATCACTAAGTATATTTTAAAAATTTCAATCTTTTTTTCTTCTATGTTCAGTAGGTGAAAAATATATTTAGTGCAATGAATAAATATTAAATATAAAATAGATGTGCTTTGACAAATTTGAGTAGCCATCATGTCATCAGCTATATAAAGGTAACATCAACTGAAATACTTTCACCATAAATGACTTTACATAAAATCTCTCTTATCACTTATAGTAAATCCCTGATTTATTGTGCAATAAATCAGTGAGACTTGCACCATTGTTTTGTATCGATAGATGCACGTATCTCATGTAGCTGACAGTGTTTTTGATTGAAATAATGCATTTAATATTCATATGCTTAAGTGCCTCACTTTTCCTTGAGTCCTTAATACTGGATGATATCCCATTGAATGCATATGTCTCAATTTGCCTATTCAGTTTCTGATGATTGCTGTTTGCAATGTTAAGAGTTTAGACAATTGCAAATAAAGTGTTTTTATGCACAAGTAGTTTTTGTAGATATATTTTTGTTTGTATAAGGTGTGCATGTAGAAAGAAATTTCTGGGTGCAAGTTAAATATTTAACTTCTAAGAAAATGTCAAACTTTTCCAAGTCGAACCATCAATATAGAAATGTTCTAGCTAGTCCAAATTCTTAATCAAATTTTGTTATCTTTTCAATTTTACTTTTCAAGACTGTAAAATTCACTCATTTTGGTTTTAATTTTAAGAGTAATTATATCAGTTTTTGAACATCTTTTAGAACATTTATTTGCCATATGACACCATAAAAATTGAGTTTGGAACTTAAAGGAGAGTGCAATTTTAACAAGAAGTATTAGTTATTTTAATTCATTTAAATTGGAGGATATAGTAAGGGTTATCTGGTTATGTCCATTAGGGACATAAGGGACACTTTCCCATTATTACATAGCAGGTTTTAGCTATCTTGTATATTATTATGTTGTTTATAACTTATTAGGGTACATTGGGCTATAACACTGTATATGATTCAGAAATATAGGATCCCTCTTTTCATGTATATTTTAGGCAAGATAACTTTCAAATGTGCAGAAAGGAACAACTCTACTGCATTATCCTTTTAAAGTTATTTCTTGCAACATATTGCAAGTCAGGGTTTTGGAATACAATTAGTTAAAGCCCCCTGAGACAAAGGATTAGTAAAAGAATTCACACTTCATTGTGAAAAGTATGTAAGGCTGAGCAATATATTAAATTAACTTAAAACCTAGTTGGATTAAATTCTGTCCTATAATAAATAACAACACTTTCCTCAAAATTGATTTTTTATATATATTTCCACTTAAAGGTGAATTTGACTGTACTTTTTCAGCTGACTTTGCTTCTGTTTCTGAAACAGCATTGCTTTCAAGAACTTTTAAGGGGAAATTAATGCTTTTAGCTGTGTGTATTTTGAAAACTCAGCAAAAATATTGCTGAGTTGATGACACCTCTGAGAGTTCAAATCCAGTATTAATGAAGTCTTTCCTAATCTCTTGGAGAGAGAAAGAATAACTGAGTGTTCTCTTAAGTTAACAATCTATGAAAGTGGAATATAGTTCTTCTTTTATTATGATTTCTCCTCAGTTGTATTTTTCTATGTATAACTGAAAGTTCTCCATCATTTTAAAAGATTTTATAATCGCTACACATATTTTATATAGATGAGACATTTCCTCACTAGTGATATTACATATTTATGAAGTGTTCTTATTTTGTAGGCATATTAATAATTTAAAATAATAATTCATACTGTATTATAAATATTTACAATAAATGTTTATAGTTACATTAAATTGTGACTATTATTACACCCAATTGTTTGAAAGTTAAGTATTTGTGCATATTTTGTCAAATTCTTACCATCTCATGAAAACTGACATGCTAAATATAAAATTACAGTAGTGTTTTACTTTGACACTTTTGTGTTATTGTGAGTCATTTTGGTGATTACTTTTTAATGGAAATAAAAGTAGTTTCAGTTGTTTTCTTGGTGATTAATTGAAGTGGGACAGCATTGTTTATATTCCCTTAGAATATATAAAGAAAATTACCTTCTGTATTAAATAACTCTCCTACTCAATGAATCTTAACTTGCTTTATGTTTGGTTTCATTGATTTATTCATTCACTAAATGCATACTAAATACTTAAACTACAATGGAAAATATATAGGAATGTGTGGCTGATCCTTCCTTGTAGAAGTAGGAGGATGAAATACAAGCTAGGTGTTTGAGAGACATATCACTAGGAGAATTAATAGTTCTGTAAATTCTGCAGCAACTGAAATAGGATAGGGTATGAAGGAACATTGGGGAAAAATGATAAAATATATGTGTGAGATGATTAAGAATTCAAAAGCAAGTTTCATACATGAGCCCTCATTGCCACTTGTTTTTCCTGATTCAGTATTTTGAAATGTAGAGGGTAATTATCCCTTTTTTTTTTTTTTTAAGATTTATTTATTTTATGCATACAGACTGGGGTATAGGCCAGAGGTGCAGGGGTGGTGAAATGATTCACCAGAGACGGAGTGGGGAATAGAACAGGCTGATTCATGAAGTACATTGCTGAGGGGAGCAGTGGGCAGATCACTGTGGGCCAGGTTGGTCACCTCCGGGGCAGGCGGAGATTAAACTCATGCTGAAGTGGCTTCTGCTTCTCAGTGCTGTGCTTTAATGCACTGCCCCACCAAGGAGGACCCGTGATTGTCTTTTATGTTTCTTCTTAACTTCCTCCTCCTCTTCTTCCTTCTGCCTCTTTCCCTTCCCTTATCCTCTACCTCTTCCCCTCCTTCTTTCTTCTCTTCCCTCTCCTGTTCCTGTCCTCTTCCTTCATTTCTTCTTCTCCTCCATTTCCCCTTAATCTACTTATTCTCTTCCTCTTTTCCCTCTTTTCTTATGCCTATGCTCACCTCCATCGCTATCTCTACTTCTACTTCACATCTACCCACGTTGCTATCCTATCACCATGTCTAAGTCTTTACCTACTCCTATACTTATCTTTATCTTTGTTCTTCCTAAGCTAATAGATTCCTAGCAGCCATGAATATATAAGAGATGAGGAGACTGATATAAAAGAGAAAAATAAGCTGAAGAATGCTCACAAGGGTGTAAAGCAAGGAAATTCCAAGAACATAGTGACTGGCTTTATAGGTCTTTTTAGTACTCTCACAATTCTATTGTTCTCTCCTGAGCTAAGAAGTCTTGTGTTTTCTTTGGGAATTAAAAGAAAGACTTTGGTAAGAAACTTTTAATTCTATAATAGGAATGAAACCTGGGTCTCCCCATTTCAGAAAGCAATACTCAGAGATTGATTGAATTATGAAGCTGGGTATACTATTGTTTATATATCAGGAAAGATGAAACACATTGTCTGAGATAAACAAAATTAAAACAGAAGAATAATAAATGTTCTGAAAAATAAAAGGAAGGGCAGTGTTATCTTTGAGATGAAAGAACTATTGATCCAGAAAGAATTTTTACTTTCTATTTAATAGCCAAAGTGGTAGACAAGTAGTTATTCTTACTCAGCAAGTAAGACATTGTGTCAGACTTAAAAAGAGATATTACAATAGAGTGTCTAGGGAGCCATTGATATTGAAACAATTGAATGACGAAGAAATTGAAAGACTGAATACCTATAATTTCAAAGAAAATTGGGTGTAATGTGAAAGAGATAAGTCCATCTAATGTAACTTCTAGATGGTGAAATAATTATGAATTTTTACTTGAGCAAGATTAGGGCACATTACATGCTACTAATTGTTAAACCAAGGTAGGAATATGTTTTTAAAAGTTGATATAACTGCTTGAGTTTATAAAAGTTAAAGCTCAATAATTTAAGTTCACAGATTTCCTAAATTACATTCTCATACTTCCATGGATAATACATGGAGGTAATAAAGAGGACATATATTTGCTATTAAGCATAAATGTGTTATGAAATAAGCTATTTTAAAAAGATATGTTTGTACTTATAATTATTTTTATAATTTATAATAACTTTATAAATAGCTTTGGAAGTTGCAAAGTATTAGAACACTGACAAGTATCCTAATTGCAAGTTTTATCTTTAATTTATCAAAACCTTTTTATTTTATTTAGGGAAACTATTTTTAAACATTATCTTTAACTTAAGGAAACATGTTTCAAAAAACATACATTGTGTTGGTGGAACTGTTAAAGATTTTCTGTTAATCTTTTTTATATTTGAGAGAATTGTGTATTCTTTCTTGAGAGTAAATATTTTCAAGTTGAAATGTATATATGGTTTTTCAAAATTGATTCACTCTTCACAAAGAGAATAGAAGTAATCCTTAGGATTCATTTTATGAGAGATATTTTTCACTAACACACTGTTTAGTGATTGACTCATAATAAATGTTAAGCATAGCTTAAATTGATATTTCTTAACACAAGCTGACTGAAAGCTATTTAAAAAAATAACTGAGTGCACACTGCCTTCCCATGCCACCTATTTATGTCAAAAGTATTTTTTATAATAGTTGCTGTGTACTCTTAAAGTACAAACAATGTTTATGTTCTTTCTCAAAGTGAAATCTGCTGATTCAATAATCTCTTTGGTAGTTTAGTTTATATGAGTTGAAAATGTGATAAACTCTTCATTTAAAACAGAATTTTCACTCATGATTGATGGATTTGGGATTCAACTTAATGAAACCTTACCTACATGAAAAAAAAATAATTAACTTAAGTAGCATTATCTCTATTCTCTTACTTTCTGTCCTGCTTCAAATTGCATCATTTAAATATTAAAGCCTTTCTCTTTATTATCTAAGATTTGGTAGAATCCCCTTATTGTATGCTATATTATTTTCATCAGTAAAATGGAATTATTTGGCTAGGTTTGTAAGCAAGAAAGAAAACAACACATTTCACTTACTTACCTGTATGTTTGCCATCTTTTATTGTTGAAGAAGCAGTTTCATAAAGAAATTCTGAATAGTATATATAAATGATAACCTATAAGCCATAAATTGAATCCTTTTCTTCTCCTTACCTATAAGCAAATCCAAATCCAAAATAATAGCAGTAAAGGAATTAAGCCATATAGCAGGCTTACTTATATCTCTGACTCTCATATTTGAGCCAAGGAAAAATGACTTCTGTCTTTCTGTCCCTAATCCCTGATTTCCTGAATTCTACTTCAAGCAGCCATATTGTGGAACATGTTAGGCCATTATCCACTTTAATTAAAGTGAACTACTTCCTATCTTAACTAATGAAAGTCAATGTTATGATCTGTCACTGGGAGATCACTAGGAGGAAGAATTTTTCTGTGTTTTTTTGTAAGAAGCACACAGGTCCACAATGCATTAAAAAACAAAACAAAACATTATAAACCCATTTGTATCTCTTGTCTTTAGAGTGTCAACCAAAACATCTGGGAAGCCAGTTGTATTTCGCCCAGTTTTCTTCTGTATATTATAGTTTCTGATTTTATATCCATGTCTTCAATCCATTTTCATTTTACTTTTGTTTTTGTGTGAGATGGTATTCTAGCTTAATACTTTTGTATGAGGCTGTCCAGTTTTCTCAACACCATTGAGAGACTATCTATATAAATGTGTATTTATTTGTGGGCTGTCAATTTAATTCCACTAGTTTATATGTATAATTTTATAACAATGCCATATGATATGCATATATTATTTTTTCTCTAGCATCAGCATCCTTCTGTTTTTCTTCAAGAATATCCTTGACCAGAATTTTTTTTTATATATGTTACACCTTTATAACCCCTTTCTCTTTGTTCTTGAAGCCTTGAGCACCAACAAAACACCATTAATCAGTCTTTGTTGCCAACCCAAGCAAATCTTCAATCAATTTTTCACCAAACTTTGGAAGAGGCAGCATTTGGAAAAAGCAAGTCTTTGAGAATTTTTATTTTCATTCACTAACAATATTTTCCCTTAATATAGCATCAAGTGTGATAGAGATCAGTTTTATTTTAATTGCCCTTACTGTTAAGATCCAATTTCATTGTGTTCTACTTATATAGGCTAATAAGAAGCACCCTATAATTTTTATTTCCTTCTCTGTATATAAAGTCTTGTTTCAATGCTGGCTGATTTTAAGTGTTTCTCTTTTTAGCTGGCTTAAGCAATGTTATCATGACATACCTTGTTATTTCATTCTTCATGTTTCTTATTGTTTAATTGAACTTCAGGTGTCTTTGAGTTTATTTATATTTTTTCTTACTACACTGTAATTTTTTAGTTATTACTGCTAAGTAATTTTTCTGCAAAGCCCTCCTGTGAGATACTAATTACATGTTATATTATGTTCATATTACCCTATTTCTAGACCTTTTTCATACCGATGCAATTAAAAAAATATTTATTCTTCATTTCTTGTAGCTTCTATTATAATGCCTTTAAAATTAGTAATAGCTTCTTATGTACAGTCTAATCTTCTGTTAATTTCACAGATTTTTTTTTAATCTCTGTACATTTCACTTTTACTTTAAAATTTCTTCAATTGTTTTTCTCATCAGTGTTACATAACAGCTTTGGTGTGACCAAATCAAGCAACATTTTACTAGAAAACTAATATTAGCTCCACTGGTGAAGTCATAGCCCTTGGAGAAAAATACCCAATGTCTCTTAAATTACCATTTATCTCCACTCTGGTTGATAAGAGTGCATTTCCAGCCATTTGTAAACTTGTATGGCTATTTTGACCTGAAACTTCCCAGGTCTTTCCCTGGCCATATTGTTTCTTTTTCAAGCATGTTGAGATTACTGAGAATATTCTTCTTCAGATATTTGGGTCTTTCTATCTGTGGCATCTTTTCATCATTACTTTGCTCCACAGATTTTAATGACCTTGACCATATGTCAATCTCCTCAACTGTTAGATTCTATTTCGTTCAATATTTTTGTGCTTGCTTAGCTGCCTAGAGGCATTATGCTGAAGCAGTTTTCTGGCTGTTCTCTCCTGCCTCAGACCTCTACACTGGCTCTTCCTACTGAATAAAAACTATTGTATAAGTTTTGCATCCTATTTTCAATGGGAAGATAATTCATCTAGTAGTTAGCATTTATGAAACGCTCACAGACTAATTTGAGAGAAATGAGAAAATAGGTAAATTATCAGAGGCAACTGACTGATCATGTTTCATGTGTATGTATGATTTTCTCTTGAAAAAAAATTTCATGCTGATCTGCTATTGTCCTACTATCACCAATTTTTTAGATCAAGGATATTACATATAACAGATTGCTTTGACAAGAAAGTAGGCAAGCAAAGGTTATCTCAAGTAATGTAGAACAAAAGCAATTCTTTAGGGAAGACAATTTCTTTGATAAAAGGAAAATTAATGTTTCTCTCAAGGCAGTAAAAAGGGAAAAATATAGAAACTAAAATCAACTTTTACAATCTGTGTTTTCCTTTTCCCCACCCTCCTGTCTAAGTTGTCTCTGTCTACCAAACACCCTTGAAGCTGAATCTCTGGAGAAGTCCTCACATGTTTTATTTTCTCCTATATACCGATATCTACTTGTTTTTAATAGTTTCTCTAGGGGTGATTTTGGAAATGATAGTTTATCTACTTTGCATTGGGGAAGGAACGTCTTCTTTTTAGTCTCTTGTAGCCTCTGGTTCATAGACTCTGAGTGTTTATGTCCCCTCAAAATTCATATATTAAAATTGTAATCTCCTAGGTAATATTTATGTGTGCACTTAACAGATAAATCACGGAGGTACAGAACTTATAAGTGGAATTAGTGCAATTGTAAAAGAAACTTCAGAGTTCTTTCGCCTTTCACACATGTACAAACACAATATGAATTATATAACAAGGAAAGTAGATCTTACTAGAACCAATTGTTCAGATATTTTGGTCTTTCTCTTCTAGCCTCCAGAACAAGTGTTTTATGTTTATAAGCAAGTCACTCTGTTACTGTTTTCTGAATGGACAAAGAAACTCTCTCAAATTTCTATGTTTACTCCATCTATTGGAGATTTATCTAAATTGTGCTTCTTCATTTTCACTTCATTTCTATAGTAATTTCCAACCAAGAAAAAATAAATAGGCCTTCAATAAAAAGGCCTGTTATAGAGAACATGATTTACATAGAAGATAGATGGTAATGTTTGACTCTAGATAGGAAACATTATAGATGTACAAACATATGGGCATTAATAATCTGTCTGTAGGTAATGAGCAAACTTATAAAATATTTTTGAGGGAGAATTATGACTTATACTTGCATTTTTAGATAGAACTTTATGTACTTATGAAAAACTATTTCAGGCAAGCAGATTTTAAAGCAGAAGTCGATAAAGTTGATGAATAGTAAAATGGGGTTAATGTGAAAATGAAAAGAGTGGGTTTAATTTCTCAGGAATTTTCGACTTATTCATCAGTAGTCAATCATCAAATATGAAAAGTTAGGTGGAAAGAAAAAAATGTCTTTTGTGTTTCAAGTTTGGATGTTAAGATGGATAAAAGGGGTGTCACTTGAAATACAGAATACTGGAAGATGAGATTCTTAAATAATGAGCAATTTTAATTTGTTGAATTTAAATATCTCAAAAATATAGAAGTGGAATCTGAAATTTGTAATTGCTAGTAGAATGTTTCATATATTTTCAGTGCAGTCATAATCCCAAAAGACTAAATATTGGGGAAAGTCAATGTTATAATTCTTCATTAAACATGACCAAATAAACATATTTTACATATGTTCCAAAGCAAAGTTTTTTTTAATTAAATTATTTTCCATATTAAGCATGAAATATTTTTTTTTCTTCTCAAAAATCTAGTATAGAAAATGACCTTAACTTATATAAAATAATGTTCTTTTTCTCTGTGCATACAGGGACTCTGCAGTCTTAAAAGACTATAACACTAGTCATCACCTTACTCATTCAAGAATTCTAAACTTCTTATCCATCAATCTTTCCGGTGACCTGCAGGTGGAGAAAAGTATTACAAATGTTTTAATCTTTAAGTCTCCTTCTTGACATGTAAAATGACCAAAAAAAAAAAAAAAAGAAAAGAAAAAGAATATTTAAGAACTAAATAATAAAAGTGGAATAAAAGCTTGCATAATTGGGAGATAGTATATCTTAAAAACAATGTCCTACACACACATATTAATATGGTTCTAAAGATGAGCAATGTTGTTAAAAAGAGAGTAAAGTATAGCTCTTTCATTTTTCTTCCCTGCAAGAAAAAGAAACTTGCAAATAACACAGTGAAAAAGTGATAGTGCTCTCTTAAAAACATTTTCAAACCTTCTGTCTCTTTGACTCTAGTTCTGACATGGCTTACACTTTAGAATAAGACCTATTATAACTTTCCTGACATTCTGACATTATATCTTGCTTCCAGCTGTGTTGAATATTCCAAAGGAATCTTTGCAGAAAAAAAAAAAAAGAATTAGTCTTACCAAATGTCTGTCTACATGTAGGCAGTACTGATTATAACTAGAGAAGATAAGTTAATAGTTGTAAGGCTGTATCATCTTCTGGGCCTCAGGGTTAGCTAGAAATCCATAACTCACTCCCATAGTTTAATTACTAATAGCGTTGTTAAAATTCTAGGTGAAATACCACATTTGCTATTGTAATTTGTGGGCAAATGTTAACATGGCAGATGAATGAAACTACATGAATAGTCCTGTATATTCAGGCTTAAATACATTTTTCTTATTTGCCCCTACCACTGAGGTAACCTTTCAATGAAAAACATACACACATTTTATTCTAACATATAGAATTATTTTAAAATATAGTAATTACATTTAAAGTACTTATCAGCCACTTTGAGAGAATTTTTAAATTCTCTCAAACTATAAGTAAAAAAACAATATATTAATTGTGCAAAAGCTTACACATGTCTAAAATATCAAGGTATATTCAGGATGGAGTTAATAAAATGGGGAGGGGAAACTCATTTTTGTTTTCCTAGAGTAGGAAATGTAGCATACAGGAAACATTAATGTGAAGGGAAAAAATGGAATTATTACTAGAAGTCTTGGGCTTAAGTGTCAACTTCATGACTTACTTGTGTTTTGTGTTAAAATAGATAGCCTCCTATAATTTGATTCTTGTCATAGGAAAACCAACTGAGATCATGAAAATGCTCTTTAGTAACAACAAAATAGGAAAAAATGAATTACTACTAGCAAACATTTTTCAACTGACAAAAGAACCTTAAATAACTATTTTAATACCTTATTTTTTGCCTTTCTATTCAACTATAGGTAGGTACTATTTATGGTATTTTACTTATAGTATTGGCATAAGTTTCTCAGGAAAAGAAACTTCTAAGAGACTTCCCTATAGAAAACTATTCTCAAGTGATGTCTCCACCCCAAACAAGTACTGCAGTGTATGCTGGGCATATCTTAATAAGTTTTGTTTCTCTTGTGTAAAGTATATGAAACATATTAGAAGATCATATTAGCAAATATATCATTCATTTTGTTCCTTATTATTGTTATTTTATGTAAGGACATAAAATAACAATAATAATTAAAATAGTAGCTGGTACTCATGGAACACATACTATATTTACCAAACAAAAATAAAAATGACATCAATGCTCCAATTTATAGAAGTAGAAAATGAGCTTTACAAAGTTTAATTTGCGAAAGGTCTCCAGCACTAAAGAGACCTGTCTCTTTCACTTAATGTCATTTCTGATTCCATAGTGGTTGTACTTTTAATTTACAAGTTGGCATACGAAAGAAGTTTTAATGAATTAAAATATGAATAGTCTGTTTATGGTTGTCAAGCCAAACTACAGTGATACTGTTTTACCCATCAAATTAAGAAATGCAAAGTGATATCAGATTTACCTTAGTGTGATATTTCAATGTTTTTCAGAATATTCTATTTTAGTATTATTCTTCCTACTTTTTTCTATTTTCAGAAACCATGTCACCTGACAAGGTGAGTGTTCAATAAATGTTGCCAAACATAATTAGAATTTGATGTACTGGTTTCTCTCATTTCTGCTATGAAAGAAATCTAACATGATAAAGTAGTCAGGAGGGAAACATTAACTTGAACATCTACTAACTTGCAAGCATATTGTACACATCATTCAATTTAATCTGAACCACAAACAATTTGTTGGTTATTTTGACCATCACATTAAATGATGAGTCATTTACTTAATTTAGCATATTGACTACTGGAAGAATCAGGTCTGGTTTTTTTTTTTTCTTTTTTTTGCAAATCAAAATATTCCAACTAATCTACAAAAATATGAAAAATGAAAAATTGAAGGCTAAGGATTTCTTTACCTATCTAACTTGTCTCTATGCAGTAGGTGTACAAGTTCCACAAACTTTTATTATTCTTTAGAGTACGTGACATTTTGAGGAAATTTGGGAGAACAGTAGGTTTAATGCACAAACAATGATCTCTCTCTACAGTGTAGATATTTCTTTTTCCAATTTCAGGGGCAAAAGTAAGTTTCTTTCAGACAGATAGCCAAGAAAGCTTTCCAACTTGAACATCACAAAATAAGACTTGTCTTTTAGAATTGGGTCTGCCAGACTCAGCTTTGTTTTGCTGATGAGGCATGATTATCATCACACAATCACCTACTATGATTTTTTTTTTCCAGGTTGGGAAAAACAAGTTAAATAACAAGGATTTGTTTGTTATTTTCTGTAAAGATTCTTAGTTACCTTGCTTATGCTTAGAAATGTTTCCATTTTTTTTTTTTTTTTTGCTCAAGAGTCAACTTTTAATAAAACTTTCAGGATATCTGATTAGAAAAACAAACAGCTTTCTTAGATCAGGATATCTGATTAGAAAAACAAACAGCTTTCTTAGAATTGAGGCATGTTTTCTCTTGGGAATGTAAAATCTAAATGATCTGCTGAGATGTGTGATTTTTTACTCTTTTATAATAAATAGGTTTTCTGCTAAAAAGAAACAAGCAAAATTCTAGAAGATTGACCTTGATGTAGAAAGTTTCTTGACTATACAAAATATGCTATGCCATGTAATTTTATGGAAATTTAATGCCAGACTTTATTTAATTTATACACTAAGTTATGATAACTGTAGGATTTATACTCTGATTTATGCTGGAGGAACTGTGGGGAAAAAGAACATTATTTTGTGGTCATGCTCAGTAATTGCTACATGGTGTAAAGACTGTGCTATGGTAAATCGTAATAATTACAAAGTTATCTCTGCAATGTAACATGCTTTCTATTCTCCTGGGATGGTGCATCAGGCTAGAAATTCTAAAATTTCAGTTAAGCTGATAATATCTCTCCAATTAATTGTGAAATATATGATTCACCAGACAAGCGAGAACATCAAGAGTGCAGGGAAGTAACTATGACCTAGATTTGTGAAGCGTGTGATAGATGAGGGAAGACTAACCTTGGCTGACCCAAGAAAGCACAATAGCTATTAGGATATATGAGAGCCCTCATTCTTTATCATATATTAACTGATATGTAATATATGTGTCTCTTGGGTAACATCATAAAGAACAGTAAAATTGCCAGATACTGTCAAGTCAGGAATAGAGAGGTTTTTAAAATGATTGTTCTTAAGATTTGCCTTTTTATTTCCTTTTTATTTATATGTCCTTACATGTTTTTGCTATTACCTATACCTCATTGATTTTTTTAAATTGATGAACACATTTATTCTCATATTTTGTATTGATTCTTTTATTGGTCAAAATACAATACACATATTTGCCTATTGCAGGTGTCTGTCCTAATTCAAAAATATACATTTGCCTGCAGTTATACAAATATAAAATTAAAATGGGTGTTTAGAAAAACTCTGTCAAAAAATATTACCATTAGATTGAATATTATAATAAATTCACAAATTACAAAACTAGCAAGCATTACTTTAGCCAATAGATCAAAGTAATGTCATCAGAAGTAGAATCAACTAGCATCATGGTCTTCCTGATATGATACTGTAGGAAGGGAAGAATCAAATACAAGGCAAAAAGACCTAACTTGAATCTAATTATTAAGATAAACTGGCCAGGGGCCTTCCTGGTGGCCCAGGTGTTAGAGACACAGTCCAATGAAGCAATTTTCTGCCAGCGCAGCGTGAGTTTGATCCCCGGCCAGCCAGGGAGCAGACCTCTCTTGGCTTGTCCTTGCTCTCCTCAGCAATATATTTCAGTGGCTCTGCCTGTTCTGCTCCCCATTCTCTCTGGTGTATCTCCTCACCCTCAACACCTCTGATTTACACCCCAGATTTTGTATGTACAAATAAATCTTTTAAAAAAAGTTAACACTAGACATATCCTACTTTAGGGACATTTCATCCATTACTGTGTTGAAAGTTCTAGAAATTGTAATGTTTTGGAATACAATAAAGACTGAGGAACTGATCCAGATTAAAGTAGATTTAATTAAAAGATATGTTTTCAAAAGAAAATACATATATTAGAAATATAACTGATTTTTTACTTTGGCTACCCTGAAGATCGGGGGTCAGTAGCCCAACATAGGAGGGAGCAAAATTGAAGGTATGCTTTCAATTAATGTATTTAACTTGTATTTACTTGATGGATTTTTATTTCATTGATGTCAAATAAAAATAAAAATACTGAGTGCCTAAAAGAACATACTGAAAATTGTGAGAGACCACATGTTTTCACATCTGAGAAACACTCTTTTCTCAAATATCTTAGATTAAAATTTCTTAATTTAGCTAACTCATCAATTATTAAAATCTCATATTGTAATTAAATTTAAACTGTTATGCTTTTTGGGAAACAAGTCTAATGAGTTTCCAAAATCATATTGATATATTTAATTGGAGATAGGTAGGCTATAAACTGCTTCCAATTAAACCATTTTGAAATGTTAAAACCATAAACTATGTCTATCACTATTTCTCTGTAAAATGGTATACTAGATTTTTCAATTATCCAGAATAGACTTGAATTCAAATCTATCTAAAAATTATTAGTAATACATTTTAAGTGTGTAAAACATAGTAATTATAGTTTATTAGGATATTTTTTTTCAAAGATTATTTATTCATATAGAACTGGGGTACAGGCCAGAGGCTCAGGGGTGGCGAGAGGCTTCACCAGAGACAGAGCGGGTAACAGAACAGGCAGATCAACGAAGTACAGTGCTGAGGGGAGCAGCGGGCAAGTCAGGAGAGGTCTGCCGCGCCATGTGGCCACCTCCGGGGCAGGCGGTTATCGAACTCATGCGGAAGTGGCTTAAGCTTCTCAAGTGCTGTGCTTTAACCCGCTGCGCCACAAGGGAGGGCCTGGGATACTCATTTTAACATTCTCTCATGGTCTTTAACCCGCTGCGCCACCAGGGAGGGCCTTATTAGGCTATTTTTAAAAAAAGATTTTTTTATTTATGCATCCAGAACTGGGGTACAAACCAGAAGTGCAGGGGTGCTGAGAGGATTCACTGGAGACAGAGTGGGGAGCAGAACAGGCAGATCAATGAAGTACTCTGCTGAGGGGAGCAGCAGGCGAGACAGGAGAGATCTGATGTGCCATGTGGGTCACCTCCAGGGCTGGGGGTCGAACTCACACAGTGCTGTGGCCAGCACACAGTGCTCCGCCCTAACACACTGCACCACCAGGGAGGGCCCTATTAATGTAAAAATTGTCCTGGATCCGTTGAGTTATACTTTAAAGACACCTTTATTACTTGACTATCATAAATAGTCCTGCAGTGAACATAGGAATGTATGATTCCCTTCGAATTCGTGATTTTGTATTTTCTGATAGGTACCTAGGAGTGGAATTGCTGGATCATATAGCAGATCTATTTTTAATCTTTTGAAAAGTCTCCATACTATCCCACAGAGGCTGGAGCAGTCTACATTCCCAACAACTGTGAAAGAGTTCCTTTTTGTTAACATCCTGTACAGCACCTCTTTTCTTTGGTATTTTTGATATGGACTATGCTGACAGATGTGATGTGGCTTTTATTGCATCTCACTGACAATAGTGATAGATGGAAATGGAAGGGGTTATGCTAAACAAAATAAGTCAGAAACAAAGACAAATAGGAAAGGATCAGATAAAACCAAACTAAGGACCTAGAAAACTGACTACTATAGCTATGAGGCTATGAAAAGGAGATAGGGCAGATGGGAGTGGGCAAACCAAGGTGAAAAGGGAGCACAATTAACCATGGGTATGACAATGGGTGTCTTGGTGGTGGGTAACAACAGCACATCAAGGGGAGATCCTATACCTCTAATACAAAGGCAATGGGGTAAACCATTGTTGCCTCAATTAAGAACAAAAATAAGTCAGTGGAAATAATAGCATTTGATTTCTTTCCCTATGTTTTTTTTTTTTTAAAGATTTATTTATTTGTGCATACAGAACTGGGGTACAGGCCAGAGGCTCAGGGGCGGCGAGAGGCTTCACCAGAGACAGAGTGGGGAACAGAACAGGCAGATTGACGAAGTACACTGCTGAGGGGAGCAGCGGGCGGGTCAGGAGAGGTCTGCCACGCCATGTGGTCACCTCCAGGGCAGGCGGGAATCGAACTCACGCGGAAGCGGCTTTAGATTCTCAGTGCTGTGCTTTAACCCGCTGCACCACCAGGGAGGGCCATTCCCTATGTTTTTTTAAACTTAAAAAAATGTTTATACATATAAGAATGGGGTATAGGCCAGAGGTGCAGGGGTGGGGATGAGAGCCCTCACCAGAGACAGAATGGGGAGCAGAACAAGTGGATCTACTGAAATACACTGCTGAGGGGAGCAGCAGGCAAAATAGAGAATTGCTGCGCCCTCTGTGAGTCAGCTCCTTGATCTGTGTTCCAACACAGGCTATGTGTTAATAGTCCTGAGATTTAACCCTTATACCACAAGGGGGACCCCATTATTTTCCTGTTTTCTTATGCAAATCAGCAGTTACATATTACCTCTTTTACTAATATGTATTGGATTCATTCACTCACCAGGTACTGTGTACATGCCTTAGTGTTAAGAGGAACAGATTGAACAGTGAACAATACAGACATGGTCTCATTATAGACTAAGATATCTGTGCAAATATGTTTAGTTTGGAATTTTACAGGATGGAGCTATATAGTGTAGAGATAGAGGAAGAGGGAGCCCCTTTCCTCTTTGCTTTCTCTGCTCCCTCCCCGCTCTTTAATTTAACGCTCCTTAATAAAGTCATACTCTTTCAAATTCTATGGGAGGTGATGGTTGGAATCTCGAAATTCATTCTAAAGAAGAAACGTGTATTGGGAAAGGTATGTAAGCTAGTTAGTAATCATTAAATAGAAAACCTATTGAGACAGATTTTACTGTCAGTATTTCTTATTATAAACATTTTCTGGTCTTACAGATACCAGGACATTTTTCTCATTTCCACTACTAACTTTGGAAATTCTCATGTCAAAATGTTAAAGATATATACTTTGCTATCTGATTGCTGCTAAGATGGACACTCAATCATTATATGATTTATATACATATAGGACTTGAACATTGCTCTTAGATTTTACTTCATCTAAGATCAGGCAGGTAGTTTAGAGTGGGAGGAAATTACAACTTGATCAAGTACTTGCTGTAGAACTTTGCAGAGTCTGGGGCTGAGAGATACTGTTGAATGCAGATGCCCGATTCTTTAAGACTAGTTATCAGAAAACAAAAGCAAGGACAAGTAAGTAAACTAAGAATGGAACAAGTTAAGGAAAGATACTGAAGTAAACTCGTTCTACACATTTTTGCTAGTGGGCAGAAGGAAAATGGCTCAAGCTCACTGAAATCAGTCATCAAGCAGTGAATGAGGAGTCTGGAAAGAATTTTGAGAATGGACCCTGAATTATCTCAGAGGTAGCAAAGCAAACAGTCAAATTCTACAGTAGCAATGTAAAGTACAGGTCACTTTTGGTTTACAGAGTCACTAAAGAGTCTCTAGGATGAAGAGGTGCTGACTCCACATTATTTAATACCTGAACAAAGTCAATTAATCAGACACTAATAGATTTTAGATTGACATGGATCAGTTCCCACAAATGTAGAACAATGACCAACCTCATAAATCAAGGTGGAAAGTATCTGTATGAACTGCCAAAGAGATATTAGAAAACAGTGTTTCCCTGTAAATTCTTCTGTGAGAAAATGTATGGTAATATTTCTGTTATGACATAATCACATTTATTTTCATTAAACGTCTTTGTATTTCAGTGAACAAACTGCTAGCTCCCACAAGGCAGAGAGGGAATCTTCTAATTTTTAGAAACCATCACAGTGTTTCAAGTGTGTATACGTTTTAATTCTTCCCCTTATTTCTACTTTTTCCTCCTCTAACTCTCCATGTGGTTCATAGAAAAGTTATTTTAACCCAGAATGGCTGATTCTTTCTTCTTAAAACTATTCTATTTCTGGTTCATGTATAGTGGTCTAAATGTTCTTATTGTGGGCTACGTGTAGGGCAACCATATAATTTATCATTTATTACAGGACATTTTTGAGAGGTAAGAAATTATAGGTATAACATAATTAATGGATGTACCAGAAAATTGTGCATCTCTGTTTAATCTATCTTCTAACAACCCCTGTCTATGTGGCACAGCCAGAACAGAAATATAGTAGCTGGCATGTCATAGGCACATTATTAATAAATAGCTGTTGAATTAATGAATGAGTGAGTGAATGAAAAATGAATATATTGTTAATTCCATATTGCCTAACACTAGAATACAATTTCCTAATAGCTCTGCTTAAGTACCTTCTCCAAGTATTTTAATTTTCTACCTTGACTTGAATTTACAATTTATCTACATGCATATTAGCTTCTGAGGACTGCCAATCTCAAGTACCAAAAGTAGGTGACTTAAATAAGAATGTTATCTCATAGTTCACAGGGTGAAAGGCCAAGTCCAAGTATTGGTTCCCTTGGCAGCTTTAAAGAAGAAAATCTTCCATGCCTCATTCCTACATTCTAGTAATTTCCTTTCATTCTTTGTCACTTCTTGGCTTTTGACAGCATCACTCCATTCTGTCTTCACCTTGCCCATATTGTCTGTGTGTCTAAATATGCATATTTACAGGAATATGAGAATATTGGACTAAGACCCACCCTAATACCTTCATATCAACTTGATCATTTGCCAAAATCCTATTTGCATTTAAGAAACATTCCCAGGGACTGAGGATTAAGAAAGCAATGACTTTGGGTGGGATACAACTCATCTCAAAATATCTATACAATTAGAAGGGTTTTTAATTTTAAAAATAGTTAAATTTGATTATAAAAATACTTGGGGAGAAAGGAGTAGTTTGTCATATGGCATTACATGATGTAACTGAATCCTTCATTTGCAACCACATGTGCAAAATAAGACAATAGAATAATTGTTCTATTTTTTAAATATGTGTAGTGTATATATGTGCATGTAGACATTGAGTGTATATATGGTAGGACAGCGGCTCTAAGTAGCAAAATTAGCTAAAGATAAAATGATTTGTAGTAGGTAATATAGAGGTGAAACAGAACCCTGTACTTTAGAAGATGGAACATACGCTGTGGTCCCAATTTTAGTGAATTAAGCAGCTGTAGCTTCATTCTTCTTAGGAGATTTCTAAATGGCTCTTTTGCAACAAAATTATTATGTTTATGTGTACATGTATTTTAATTTCAATAAGATAATTCCTGAATGCTCTTTAATTATGACAAATGATTCACCGATGAATTCTGAAAGTAAACATCAATAGATTCTGAAGAAGAATATATTCAAACTCAGTAGTTAAGGAACTTGGAGTTGTATATTTCCAAGAGGTGAGGGGCTGGAGAATATTTGAATTACTGGTATATGTGAGGGAGTAGAGAAGGAAAGTAAGTCATATAATCAAAAAAATGGAAACAAAATATGGATTAGGGTTACATAGCAAGTGACAGTGAGTTAAATCAAACCATGCTGAAATGATTCCACTTCAGGCTTTTTCATTGAAGATGCATATTCTGGACAGTGTTATCTGTGCTCCATAAGAGTCAGGTCATGCTTGCTTACCAGTCCAGTTTGGAAAGAGTGATGAAGGTTATGTCTATTTATATTCTCTTCCATAGTACCATTCCCTCCAAGTTCAAGTTATCTTCCCTTTTATAGAAGCAAGTCCTCTCCTCACCCTCTCTCACCCCTCAATCCCCACTACTCCCTGCTAAATTCCCTTCCTCATTGCAGTTGGGTAGCTAGTAATTGCTGTTGGAATGAAATTGATTAATCATTGTAGAATTACTTAAAGAAGGTAAGTATTAGAAATAACCTAAAATAAAATTTTATATCAATTTAGGTGTTTGCTTGAAAAACACAAGAACTTAATCAAATGCCAAAAATACATGCACACAGGTAGTGGGAGTGCTGAAGTCAGCTTATACTAATTTATTGGTGTTGGAGCCATTTATCACATTTTCATACTTTACATATTATTAAGATTTAGATAAATTATATTTAAAAGAAATAGAGGTAAATATCCAAAATGTATCACTTCCCACCTATTGCTGGTAATTCTCTAGTGCTTCAGTCTTTCTTAACTGTATTATGTACTAAGGCAGTGTCATGCAATATAATGCCAATGGATAAAAAAAGGAGGATTTTTTAAGGGTAGAATCAGAAATACTCAACAGACTGTTTCAAGTGCTAAAAAACAATATGCTAATAACTTCAGATAAGGGATAGCAGATGGTTCAGTACAGACCATGAGAGAATGTTAAAATGAGTATCCCAGGCCCTCCCTTGTGGCGCAGCGGGTTAAAGCACAGCACTGAGAAGCTTAAGCCACTTCTGCATGAGTTCGATTCCCGCCTGCCCCAGAGGTGACCACATGGTGCAGCAGACCTCTCCTGACCCGCCCGCTGCTCCCCTCAGCAGTGTACTTCATCAATCTCCCTGTTCTGTCTCTGGTGAATCCTCTCACCCTCTGCATCTCTGGCCTGTACCCCAGTTCTATATGAATAAATAAATAAATCTTTAAAAAAAAATGAGTATCCCAAATATCAGATTTTTAAAAATCCAGGTTTGAACACCACCTCCACTCTTAAGTAAACAATTTTTGATGCACCTATTAGGAAATTATTACATGTCATTCAATAAAATCTGTAAATAATAGATTCAAGTATATAATGATTGTGTGTATATCTGTTTTATGTGAAAGTTTGTATCATTTCAGAATTGTTTTTAATTTCTAAAAGTCTCAGTAATTCTTTTATTATCATTTTGATAAGTATTACGAAATCATTTAAGTTATAAATATCATGAAATAACTATTAAACCACACCAATTAAAAAATATAGAAATACATAGCTTTTACCTATAACAATATTTTGACTATCATAGCAAAAAGGTCAAATAAGGACCCCAGAGAGCCCTAGATTAGAAAGGATTATTTTGGTCTACATGTGCTGCATAGTTAATAAGCAGGATTTACTACTGGGAAGTAAAATATTTGGACTTGGAATTAAGAATTTAATTGCATTAACACTTTAGTGCCTCTTGGCTGTGCAAATTATTTTAATATGTAAAATATCAACAAAATCAGCACAACAAGCTTTTTCCACATATAATTCAGGGCATTAGGGAATCATGAAGTTGGCTTATCTAAATATGAGCAAATAAGGAAAAATTAGCAGTCTTATTTATTTTTTATCTTTGGGTACTCACTGAAATAAGAAAATATGTATATTAAAAGGCACTAAGAAGTAAAATGAAAAGTGACCGTAAGCAGCTTATATTTGTAAAGGCAAGAGAAATAATTTTCACTAATTAATGCATATAGTTAAATATAAATGTAGTTACCTTAATTTTGAAATAAATAACATTTTAATAAAATATTTTAACTGAGATTTATCAGTTATGTGAAGTTATAGAAATCAACCAAGCTAAAATGATAAATTGTGCATTCACTCTTAGAAAGATCTGTACTTTTTATTACCATGTAGAAATTATATACACAGTATATATTATATTACTAGAGTATTAATCACAGCCTCCTTTATATTCCCAAACTTCATGCATACATAATCTTATATCATTTAGGAGAATGACATATTAGAATATAACTCCTTTCAGTCTCAAGCGTATGTTGAAAAATGTGAAATGTCTGTTGTACCCAATGTTGGCAAATTGAAATATATTGCCACGTTTTTATTCCTCTGTGTCTCTTTATATTTACATATGAGTGAAATTACCAAGTATTTGTCTTCCTCCTCATATACTTTACTTAACATTTACCACCCCCCAGTTCCATCCATGTTGTTGCAAATGGCAGGATTTAATCTGTTATTGTAGCTGAGTAGTTCCATTGTGTATATATATCTTCTTTATCCACTCTTATGTTTGGGTTCTTAGGTTTTCCCATAACTTGGTGATTAAAAGAGTACTGCAGTAATAACAGGAGTACATATATCCCATCAAATTAGTGTTTTTGCATTCTTCCAGTAAATATTTAGGAATGGAATTGCTGTACTTTGTATTTTTTTTAAAGATTTATTTATTTATGCATACAGAAATGGGGTACAGGCCAGAGGTGCAGGGGTGGTGAGGGGATTCACCAGAGACAGAGTGGGGAGCAGAACAGGCCCACTGACAAAGTACACTGCGGAGGGGAGCAGGGGGCGGGTCAGGAGAGGTCTGCTGTGCCATGTGGATCACCTCCGGGGCAGGCAGGGATTGAACTCATGTGGAAATGGCTTTAGCTTTTCAGTGCAGTGCTTTAACCCGCTGCGCCACCAGGGAGAGCCCACTTTGTATTTTTTAAGAGAACTCTATAATGCTTTCCATAAGACCTGGAGCAACCTGCATTTTTTTCTCCACCCCCACCCCCATACTTGTCCTTTTTGTTGTCATTTGTTTTTTCATATGGGCCATTCTTAAACGTGAGGGGTATATATATAGTATATCATTGTGGTTTTGATTGGCATTTCCTAATAATAAGCAATGGTAAGCACTTGTTCATGTGCCTGTTGGCCATCTGTATGTTTTCATTGCAGAAGAGTTTATTTAGCTCTTTAGCCCATTTTTGATTGTGTATTTGTTTTTATTGCAATATAAGAGTTCTTGGCTTTACTTAGACCCTTTTGGATTTTTCACAGACTGTGGAGCCTTTCCTAAATTGCACTTGTTTCCTTTCCAGGCCTTTACCCTATGGCTTTATCTTCACATTGGCTTCACCATTTTGTCTCATTGCGTTTCTCTCTCTGACCAGCTGCCTGTACAGACTGTGTGGTGATGATTTTAATTAACACCCAAGTTTAATTGCTCTGGTTACATCCTTTACTTATGCTCTCAAGTGGTGACTGGGACACAGGTGTCAATTTCATACATTTATTATGACTCTTTTTTCTGAAACTTCTAGAAAAGCTGAGCTTATGATTTATGGTTCTTTCTAAACTAACTGTTTGACTTAGGGTAAAAAGAAATCCAACTAATTTTATCAATGGATTTTAATAACAAATTGTGAAATTTAATAAATTTATTATTCAACAAATTTAATAAAACATATTTTATATGTTTATTATTAATAACATTCAACAAAACATATTTTAAAAAATATTACAATTCCTCATCCTATAAATGGGTATCAAAATTTCCTGTGAACAAAGAGATTAGCATTTTTCATGAATATCTGTTCTGGTATGTATTTAATTTAATGCAGAATATTTGAATCACACTATGCTTTAGCTCTTTTTTTGTCATGGTGAATCAGAAATTTTAAGATGCCAATGACAGAACTGCTTTCTTATTAAGTGAGATGTAAAACCAACAATTAAATTTTATTCCTACTTTGTATTACTTTACTTCAGCTGCATAAAGAAATGTGTTTATATTATCGTGAGTACCAAACTAACAATTCTCACCCAAGGATGGTAAAGAACATTGAGGCTAGAAATACTTCTTAGTTGAATCTCTAATCTGTACGATATAATATCCTAAATTATGAATTATTTTACTTGACAGGCTGAGGCTATTATAGAATTAAATCTCTCTTTGACTTGTCAAAGACAAATTTTAATGAACTTGAACAAGGGTTAGGAGAAAGGATGTATATAGATAAAGATAAGAAATGTGTATCATTTTTTAATTTTCCCCCATATACATAAGATAATAAGGTTATAAGATGAATTGTAGTGGCTGATTTACCAATCAATAATCACAAATGTGTCAAGGTGTGTGGTTCCTATAACTACTAAATCTCTTCACATATAAGATAATAAGAAATTCAGTTCCTCATGGTGATTATTTTAAGAAATAAAATAACTAAGATGAAATACTTATAAATATCCTTCTTTATTCACTATTATATTAACTCCCTCATCTCAATTAATTGATCTGAAATTCCACTATTAAGAGAGGGCATAACAAATATAGAATATGCAAACCCTGTATTAGAGACTTAGTGATACAACAGAATATGATGTCTTGGCCCTAACTAGCTTCTATCTATGTGAGATGAGGAAAGTTTTCATGCCATGAATTATTGAATGTTAACCTTCACATATTGTTAGACAGAACATAAAATAGTGTACTTCTACTCCAAAGTAGTTAGCATCTGGATCTCTGTGATGGAGATCAAGGACAATTTGGACAGGCTAGGGAAGATAAACATAAGTGACCATCAATACACTTCACAAAGAAATATGAGTAGAATGCATATCAGGTCAGTGATGGCAGAGGAGATTTGAATTTTGCAGAGCTTGGTCATAGGTCATTGTCTGCCATGAGAAAGCCTTATTCTATTGACTGCATCCAAGTTGTTCCTCCTATTTTTATAGCACTTCAGATGTCCTGCATTTGGGCTGTCTGATCTGTTCTATCAGTTGGGAGGTAGTGGCCGTGACTCAGTACACCTCCTGTTACCAAGGATAGAAAGTCAGAGAGTGACAGTTTGGGGATACCATAAAAAAGATATTTATACTTTTTATTATCAGGTGCTCAAAGTTGTAAAATTAAAATTCATTATACTTTTTAGAGTAGGAAATATCTTAGATATTACTTAATACAATAAAGTATATTTATTTAATGTGATCCAGGACCAAAATAAGTTAAATGATTATCAATCAATAGGAAGCATCAAGACTGGTGCTGAGGTTCTGAACCTACATCTCTACAAACTTTTCATTATTGAGAGAAAAATAAGTCTTCTGGGTAAACATTTGAAATTATGAGAGTTCAGCATTGAGAAACATTTTTCTGTAAATGGCCAAATAATAAAAAAATTAGATCTTGTGAACAATATGGTATCTGTTGCAAGTGCTTAACTCTGCATTGCACCATTAAAGAAGCAGTAGAATAGCAAATGAGCATGACTATTTTTCTATAAGACTCAGCAAACATAGACCACGGAGAATATTTCCAAATATAGTGTATAGTGAACTTGCCATAGTGTGTTAAGTCTGAACCAGTTTTATTCAGAGTGGTATAAATCACTGAGTATTGTGTTTTCTCTTATCAAGACAATTACATTGCTTAAATTTGAGTTTCCACTAAACTCACATATTAAGACCTATTTGTGTTCCTGACCTATTGGCTCAGGTCCACAAGCCACAAAATCTGTTATGAGGTTATAACTACTTGAAGATACCATTTGTTGCAAAAACTCAGTAACCTACTCAAAATAACTAAGTGTAAATTGGGTAATAAGCTGATTTTCACCTTATCAATTTAAACAGCAGAATATGAATATGCATCACATCAGAAATACTGGGAAATATATATGCCTGAATATTACATTCTTTAAAAATGATCATTCCTGTGAATATAAGAAATGGCTGAATTAATTTAGATTTGCTACCTGCTGGTGTAACAATCTGGACCTATTATCTCAGCTCATTATAGTTTGGTGTTAATGAGCCCAAGGTCAGGGGTTCAGCCCCCAAATGAGACACAGCAAGCTTCCATTCTGTTCATGAATTTTCATCAGTCTATACTGTCTACTTTATTTTACTCATATTATACATAAAAAATTGCAACTGGTCAGTAGTCAAACAAGATACGGGACCTCCTGTGCAGTTCACCCTCACTGCTAGTGAAAATACTCTATAAATGCATCTTTGTGATGAAATTTGTATCATCATAACATATGAGAAACTAAACTATATTAGGTATGCTTACTCCATGAACTTAATGAGTGATAGATGCACAATGATTAATTTGTTAATATGATCTGATGATTATTCTCCAATTCTAATTGCATTTATTCATATGCATATCAGTTATGATGATGTATTCTGGAAATATAAAAATCAATAAGACCTCAACAAGTGACAGTGGGTAGAACACAAGATAGGCTCAGTGACTTTTATGTTATCATTAAAGAATGAACCAGTTTTATCCAGAGGTGTATAAGTTACTGAGTGTGGTGTTTTTTCTTCTTAGGTTAATTATATTGCTTAAATATTATATTTGACTAAAAGAAGCAGAAATTCTCAAATCCTATTGTACCAGTAGGCTTTTCTCTGAAAACATTTTCTTAAGAGAGATGTAAGACAAGGTGCAGTGCCAGAGAGAATTAGCTTATTATTTTACTAGTAAGAAGGTTTTGGCTTTCAAACAAAACAATACAGAAATGCAGAAAACTCAGGAGGATCATATTGTTCAAGAGTTAAGCAACCATTTATACTTTCCCATTTCTATCAAAAGACTTCATTCTAAGACTAGTGGCATTGCTTTCCACACTGCCATCTGCTGAGTCCAAGGTGTTCTACACAGCACAGTACTGTCCTGCTGCTCTGTCATGTTCTAGTTGTAAGAATTGGAGAGAAAAAGAAACAGGCCAACTAATAACATTTTAACCAACAGAGAGCATAAAAGCAAAGTGGATTCAATTAGTAACCAAAATTTGGTTAAGTAAGTTTTTTTTTGCATGCAGGAAGAACTCGAACATTCTTTTCTTTTTTCTTTCTTTTTTTTTTTTGCTTATCAATTCACATTCTTGCCCTGTTTTTTTCTCTTTTTCACCATTGGTAACCACATACCTAACTGCATGACATTTTGGGAAAGTAGGTAAAAGAATGGTAACATGTGTCAGCCAGATACTGAGTAGTAAGGGTATATTAATTCCTTATCCTTCTCATTATAGCAAGTTTAACTGTTTTGGTGTTTGAAATTAGAATATAAAGCTGGTTAGAGGGGCAACACAGAAAATATGTACTTTGATCCAAATAGTGATAGATTTTATCAGATGAAAAAGCTATTATTTGTAAAATAATAAAAGCAAAGCAAAGGTATAATATACTTATGTGGATGAGATATTTTGGGAATCTCAATAAGCTTAAATAATAAAATGCTGAACAGAATATTACAATTGAATGTTAAAACTCCAAAGATAATAGGAATGATCTTGTTCAACTTTTGGCTTTAAATATAGGAAGTTTGATCCACTGTTCGAATAGTGGTACTTACGTTCTAATGTGTAGTTAGTGATAATTATATGTCAGGTTCCAAGCATATAAGCACATTTGTTCCATATGCCAAAATATACCTAAAATGTTCAGTATGCAAGAACTTTCTTTAATAAGTGTTACTCATTTTTGCATGGAAGCCTCAGGAGTATGCTAGAGGCCCAGGGGCGTGTGGGGATGAGCAGATTCACTAAAAACAGAGATGAGGGCACCACAGGCTGATCTAATGAAATAAACTGCCATGGGGAGCAGCAGGAGAGACAGGAGGATCAGCTCCCTGGCAAGGGATGGAACTCATACTGTAGTGGTGATAACACTGACACTAAATCCCTAGACCATCAGAGAGCAACCTGTATATAAGAACTTTTCTTATATAAACTGTCAAATTAATCAACAAGAAGAGCTGAATTAGATGGGAGTAGGTAGAAGGTCAGCAAGAGCTAGCGCAAGTGTGCAGTAGTGGGCTACTGTACTGGCACAGATTTTCTGATTAGGATGATGAAAGCGTATTGGAATTAGACGGTGGTAATATACAACAGGGATATTAATCATACATTCAAAGATGGCTAAAACAGCAAATTTTATGTAGTCCATATTTAATTGCCATAAGAATAAGAGGGGTAATCATTAAAAAAAAAACAGTAAAGAGACTTATGTAAAATGTTGGACTAGATCAAACTATTGAAAGAAAAGCTTAAGTATTTTTTTAAAGACTTATTTATTCATGCATGCTGAGCTGGGGTACAGGCCAGAGGTGTAGGGGCGGTGAGAAGATTCACCAGAGGCAGAGTGGGGAGCAGAACAGGCCGACTGAGGAAGTACACTGCTGAGGGGAACAGTGGGTGGGTCAGGAGTGGTCTGCTGCACCATGTGGGTCACCTCAGGGCAGAGATCGAACTCATGCTGAAGTAACTGTAGCTTCTTAGTGCTCTGCCTTACCCTGCTGTGCCACCAGGGAGGGCCTCTTTTAAGTATGCTTTAGTTAACATAAAAAAATAAAATATAGTTAGGTAGGAGTAATAGGAAGTATTCTCAAAATATATTATAAATCATGAAAGATGACTTCTAGTGGGTTTATTGAGGTCAGAACACTGAATTGGTATTGAAAATTCTTTCTCTACATTGCTGCAATCAGTGTTTAAAAGTCCTGGAAAAGAATGTTTAAAGTGAATGGTTTAATCAATACAAGTGACACAGTATTATCAAGGCTCAGGATGAAAATGCACAAGACAAAGTTTGGGCTTGATGTTGTTGCCTATGTCCAGAAAGCTACCTCCAGAGGGGAAACTTGAATGGAAGCCTCTGAGAGAGACTCTTTAATTCTTACGATGTATTTTAAATCTGAGCAACAAATGAAGTTAAAAAAACATCTCAAAACATGCTTTGTGTCATGTACTCTTTATATGTAATATTTTCTATTGATTTTGGAGTTAAAATGCTATTTTTATATATACTTGCTTTTTTTTTACTTAGTCTAGATATTATAAAATGAAATAAATGCAGAGCATTAATTTAATTTGCACTTGATGTTTGTGTCTTAAGGAAACTTTATAAAATGATACAGTATTTAAGCATCTTAATGCTAATTAGCCCCATCATGACCACTATTTTGTTACCAGTTTACTCCCTTAGGAAACCTTACTCTTCCTCCCAGGACACTTTTCCAGCTGTCTGGCTTATGAAGAATTTTCAGGTTTTAGACTGATCTCTGATAAACATGCATTTGCACTCCAAAGCTACATGATGCATTCATTCAGCAAGGCGGCTGCAGCTGTTGTATGTTATAGCTGTCATTTCTGTTCTTAACAATTTTGAAAAAGATACTGTGTTGGGGCTCAAATTACCCCTCAAAATAATTCAAATCCTAGATTTTTTCTTTAGTGGAGGAATAATTCTTCTTATCTTCTGCACTGCACAATGCAGAAAAAATTCTCAGAAGGGGTAGCAGCATTATTCTTACAGAAAATTTTAAATCTATGAGCACTAAAAGGGTCTTATGTTCCTTAAAGTTAAGGATAAATTATTTAAGATCTTCCTTGTTTGTTCATGTAAGCCTATAGTGCCATATACTACCATTTAGTATTGCCTTTTCTATGACATATACATACAGGTAGTAAATTCATTCTTTGTCTTGAAGTATTTTATTTCTCCTTGACTTCATTGTTAATACTACAGCCATTTAATAGCATGCTGTTTTTCCTGATTTCTTGTTTGATACCCTTGTGATCAGAGAATATATCTGATATGAATTCAATCATTTTAAAAAAAATTAAATTATTTATTTATTTATGCATATGGAACTGGAATAGGACAGTAGAGGATTCACCAGAGAGGGAGTGGAGAGCAGACCAGGCAGATCAACAAGGTACACTGCCAAGGGGAGTAGCATGTGAGTCAGGAGAGGCCTGCCATGCCATGTGGGTCACCCCCCTGGCTGGGGATCGAACTCCTGCTGAAGCAGTTGCTAATAGCTTCCTAATGTTGTGCTTTAACCCGTTGTATCATCAGGGAGTGTCCCAATCTTTACAAACTTAGTGACACTTGTTTTGTGATCCAACATGTTCTATTCTTGAGAAAGTTTTATGTGCATTTGAGAAGAATGGGCACTTTTGGGCATATAGTACCCTTAAGTTTCTATTAAAACCATCTTACGTAATTTCTCATGTAAGCCAATTGTGCCCTTATTGATTTTCTATCTGGCTGGCCTGTGCATTGATATAAAGGGGTGCTGAAGTCCATACTATGGTGTTTTGCTATCAATGTCTGTTTCTAGCTTTTGTTTTAATTGTCTCATATATGTTCATGCACCTTTATGTGGTGCATGGATATATTGATCAATGCTATATCTTCCTGATGCTTTGATGCTTTACCAGTATTTAATATCCATCCCTGGCTCTTGTTATCTTTTTCAGTTAGAAATTACTTTATGAGGTGAAAGTATGACTATTCCTACCTTTTAGAACAAGTGAAACCACTAGTATTTTCAAACTCTCAAAAATGAATTAATATCTATCCTTTTCAAACTATCCAAAAATTGAATATTTCCAAATATATCTTATAATGCCAACATTTCCATAATGCCCAAATCAGATAAGGACATCGCATAGAAATAAGAAAGCTATAGGCCAAAAGCCTGATAAACACAGGTACAAAAATTCTTGACAAAAAAATCACAGATAAACAGATACATTATAAAATTTCACAATATAACCAAATGGGTTATATTCCAGGGATACAAGGGTGATTTAAAATAGTCATATTAGTTAATGAAATTCACCAGATCAATGAAAGGAAAGATAAAAACATCATATGATCATTTCAGAAGATTCAGAGAAGGAATTTGAAAATATCCAACATATGTATGATAAAAATAACTTTATTAAATGAATGTAAGGAATACACCTGAACATAATAAAGGTCATATACCACACACCCACAGGAAATAACATTCAAAGGATGAATAAATGAAAGAATTTTCTTCTAAGATCAAGTATAAGACAAGGAGACCAATCTCAGCATTACTGTTCAGCATAACATTAGAAGCCATAGCTAGAGAGTGACTATGTAAAAGAAATATACAAAAGGAATCCAAATTGGGGAAAAAGAAGTAAAACTATCACTATTTGTAGATTGTAATAATATGCATAGAAAAGCTAAAACTCCAACCAGAAAACTATTAGAGCCAATATACCTGTGTGGTGAGGAGACAGGCTACAAAATCAATATTGAAATGTCTGTTGCATACCTATATACAAATGCAAAACTAAAAAAGAAAGAAGAAAATCCATTTACAATAGCATGAAACATAATTAATTATCCAGAAATGAACATAATAAAGGAGGCAAAGAACTTATACTATGAAAACTATATGACAGTATTAAAAGATACAAATTTAGATATAAAGAAATAGAAAGATTGGTAAAATTAGCACTGTTAAAATAGCCACCCTATCCAAAGCAACCATAAAGAGTTAATGAAATTCCTATGAAAAGACAACAACTTTCTTCAAAGAAATAGAATAAGCTTTATAAAATTTGTGTGAAAGCATAAAGACCCCAAATATCCAAAGCAACTTGACAAAAAAGAACTATTATATGCTGAGACTTTAAATTATACATAAAAGCAAGAAGTATGGTTTTGAATCAGACATAGAATTCAATTCACAGAAATAAACCCATAGGTAATAAACAGTTAATTTATAATAAAGGACAACTTACCATGGAGAAAGGACAGTCTAGTCAAGAAATGGTGTTTGGAAAACTAGATAGCCAAGTGCACAAGAATATAAGTATACCATTCTCATATATCATTCATGCAAATTAATTCAAAATAGATCAAAATGGATGTGAATGTATGACCTGAAACTATAAAATACATAATGAAAAGATGTAGTCCCTTCCTGGTAGCGCAGTGGGTTAAAGTGCAGCACTGAGAAGTGAGAGGCAGCCACTTAAGCTTGAGTTCCATCCCCGGCCAGGGAGCTGACCCACATGGCACAGCAGACCTCTTCTCTCTCACCTGCTGCTCCCCTCAGCAGTGCATTTCATCAACCTGCTCTGTCTCTAGTGAATCGTCTCACCATCTTGCACCTCTGGCTGCACCCTAGTTCTGTATGCATAAATAAATAAATCTTAAAAAGAAAATATAGGTAAAACAATGCATAACATTGGCTTCAGGGAAGTCTGAGAATTCATCTGCATTGATGTGTGAAACCAAAGCAAAAATAACCAAATAAAATGATGTCAAATTAAAAATGTTCCATACAGTGAAAGAAATTATCATTAAAACAAAAAGACACTTTACTGAATGGGGAGAAAGTTTATAAATCATGCATTCCACAAAGGGCTAATATCTGAGTTATGCGAAGTATTCATAAAATATGACAAAAAGAAAAAAACCCAATCAAAAAATGGTCAAAAGAGCTAAAAAAGACATCTTTCCAAAGAAGGCACAACAATGGTCAACATGACAAATTTCATCATCATTTGTCATCAGGGAAATGCAAATCAAAACCAAAATGAGATACCAGCTCACATCTGTGAAAATGGTCTCTTTCAAAAAGACCAGAAATGTAAAATCTTAGAGATTTTTGAGAAATTGAATACTTAGATGCTGTTATTGAAAATGTAGACTTGATCAGTCCTTATGCAAAAACATTATGAAGGTTTCTCAAAACATGAAAAAGTGAATTACCATATGATCCAACAGTTCCATTCCTAGGTATTTATCCAAAAGTGCAAAACCACTAATTTGTATGGATATTCATTCTCCTCTGTTCACTAAAAGCATTATTTACTAGCTATGTAACTAACCTTATGCCCAACAACAGATGACCAGCACTAAGAAGTGAGAGGTAGCCACTTAAGCTTGAGTGCATGGTATATATACACCATGGGTTTGAAGTCAACTGTACAAGAAACAAACAAACAAACAAACAAACAAAAAAACTTGCAATTTGCAAAAACAGGGAGAGAACTGGTGTAGGATATGCTAAGTGAAATAACTCAGAAGAGGAAAGACATTTTTATAGATGATTTAACTCATGTTGGATTATTAATAACAGGACAGGAACTACAAAACTAATGCAATATAAACACTAGAAATATGACTTCTTAAATAAGGTTATTAAAGTGGCAGTGTGGGAAGTGAGTTATAAAGAGGACAGAAAGTCTAGTGAATAATCTAGTAATCTAGTGAAGGATATCCTTTGGTAGTAGGTATACATGCGAAGTGGTATCCAGAGTGACTATACAGCAAAGTCATATATAATGTTATAAACTAAATTTACCTCAATTAAAAAATGAAACATTGAAAAAGTCAATCATCTGTCACCATTCAAAAATTAGTGTTACCTTCTTCCATTGGTCACTAATTTTGGTATATTATCTTTCATTCATACAGCCTGACCCTTTGGTTTAAGATTTCTTCTTACTCATAAAACCTTTCTCATAAAGCCTATCCTCCTCCAGAATCTGGCAATACTGAGTCACTAAAACTGCTACATGCTAATGAAGAATACAAAAGCAGGTTCCCTCAGCAGTGTCATCACACAAATAGGCGGAAAAAGTTATTGTCGTAAGTGGTATTTTGTGTGTGACTCTTCCCAATCCTAAGTATAATTCTACTGCCAGGTTAACTCCCAAATCCAAGTATATCTTTTAAATAGTGATGCCAATCTCTTTCTAATTATTTCTTCATTTCGCTGGTCCTGATTTATATACCTTATAATGTTCCTGACTTATAAATTAGTAGTCTAGCACTTAACTTAGCAAGGACAGACTTCCCTGAGGGATGACCTGGACTAAAAGTGACTCATTCCAGATAACAACAGCACTTCCCTTTCACATCAAAGTGAAATCTTCCATCACAGTGAAAGGGGTAAACAAACAAACAATAAACCAGATAAGAAAGAACTACTTGTAACAGGAAAGTAAAATCACAGTAAGCAAAAAAAGGAGTAAATTTGTGTATTCCTGGTGGGACTATAAATTAATATAACATTTTGTGAAGAGTAATTTGGAAGTAATTAGTAAAATTAAGAAAATGTACATCCCAAGAAATAGAAAGTTTTACATTGGGGAGGAAAAAGCAGAAAATGATGGATGGGCAAGTTAAGAAATGTACATTTCACCCCGTCATATCATCTATTTTAAAGTTTCTTCTCCAACTCTGTGCACCACTAATATCTTTCTAAAATACAGATTTCATCATATGCTTTCCTTTATCTGAAGTTTCACATAAATTGCAATTGTGAACTCAGTAGAATTCAAAAGCTTTTTCATACTCAAATTCTATTGAAAAGATTATACCCTTTTACTTCTATTCAATTTTTCTTTTTCTTAACCAAATCTACCCTTGAATATACATTCTGTGACTTTAGTCAACTGTTGTCTTCATGCTTTGTTTTTTTCCTACCTGTGTTTTGTGTGTCTGTGGCTAATTTCCTCACCCTTGTGATGGCTTCCATGACTTTTTCCTGACAATGCCTGCTCCTTATCTCCATAGCTTTGCTCTTTACACTTAGTTCTTTGGTGACTCCTGTATTTATGATCCCCATTTAAACAGAAAATGAACATGTTTAAGACTGGGGTGGGGGTGGTGACGAGAATGTGTGTGTGTGTATCGCTGCAGATTTGTTTTTAATGTTTTTTGTTGTTTTATTTAGTTCATCAGCTTTTTTCTCTATATTGTTTTATTCAAATATTCCAATCACTTTTAATTATACATTGCCATTTCTGGTTGGCATATTTAATAAAGTTAGAAAATACTCTGACTAAACAGGTATTTCCAGATAACTAAAAATTCTTTACCTTACTTCATTCATTGTAGACATATAGAGATGGAAGCGGTGGTAGGAAATGTATTAGACTATGGACGAAACTCAATTATTTTGTATTTAATTGCTGATTTTATGAAGTTACAAAAATCTATGAGACCAACGTAGCTAAAACTTTCAAGTTGATCCAAAGCAAATGGCATATGATTATTATAAATGATTTTAAATAATTCTAGTCAGAATAATTCAAGAGAAAGATCATTCTTCAGAGGCTAAAACTTTTTCCTAGCTTGCTAATACATATGAAATGCAATTAGAAAAGTATGTTGGTACTTTCATTTATAGTTTTATTTTTATATTTTCATTATAAGATAAACAGGAAGTAATAGCCACCTAGAGGCCATGTATTTATTGTATTTTTGTACAAACAACATGACTGTAACAGTTCAGAAGTTATCTCTTGAGGAAAAAAAAAAGTTCAAAATGACTGACTTTTTGAATAGTAAGTGAAAAGCAAAAGTCTAAAGTTTCCTTAGATATAAAATCTTATAAAGTCAAGCCTTGCTAGTGACACAGGGGTCAAAGTCTCAGCACTATCAAGCTATCTGCAGCCACTGCCACATGCTTTTAATCTCTACCAGGCAGGTGAGTCACATGGCACAGCAGACCTCTCCTGTCTTGCCTGCTGCTCCACTCAGCAGTGTATTTCAGTAGATCTGCCTATTCTGCTCCCCACTGTGTTTCTGGTGAATCCTCTCACCTGCCACACCTCTGGCCTATTCCCCAGTTTTTGGATGCATAAATAAATAAAAAGAAATCTTAAAAAAATCATATAGTCATGAAAATGAGTTTTGGAGGTAGCTGTAAACAAAAAAAAATAATTTAGGGGTAAACAAATTAGTGAATGATTTAATGCTAAACACAATGTTATTTAAATGGTATTGGTTATATTAGCCATGCTAAGGCAGTTTTTCAATTACTTCTGGAAAATGTAAAGGTAAAGGAAATGAAAATACCAACAGAGCTCATAAATATTTCAGGGAAAAATATTGTTTTAATGATATGGTTAGCTAAACAGCCTTAGAAGAACTATTAGGAGAAAGAAAAGAATAGAGTCTGAATTTACCTGCCTGTTAGTTAAGCTAGGATAAAAAGGGTAATCCACAAGTATATACTGTGCAAGAAAAATCTTTGCTAGTTATTATCAAAAGACAGAAACATATTCCTTTCTTTTCTTGAAGTTTTCAGTCAACCTAGGGAAAGGAACATAGATCTGTAGGAAAATAAGGAATCATAGTCACTAACTTGTACGAGAAATACAATTTCAAAATAAAGCATTATTTTTTGGTAGCTGCATTTTACATTTTTTATGAGAAAAAATGTGTGCTTTACATTCTGATTTTTTTCTTAGCCCCAATGAGCCTAAGAAATTAAGACCTCACAGAAGACATATAGGTCTATAATTTTTTACTTGCAAGCTTACATTAAACTGATAACACTTCCCTCTGGACTATGTTTTATAATCTTGATAAAATGATTTGAATGGCCCCACAGTGATGCTGTGAGTTTCACTATAAAACAGGTTAATATGCCTATAATAGTATACTCCTACATCTCTAATCGCATGAGTATGACCAATCTATTTTTATTGAAATTATTTAATTTTGGAGGCCTAAGCAATACCTCTTTGCCTCAGGAGAATAATATGATGTTTATGCTTAGGAACCAGAGATGATAAATTTAGCCATTAGACTCAGCCTTTACATAACCATGTATTACCTTTTAGTTGCTATGTTGCTTATCAGAGCCTCAAGCTATTTTTCACAAAACAAATATATCCTTCCTTTACAAACTATTTTGGCCATGCTATGTTCTTAATTTTTGTACTTGAAATCTTTATGTATAGCAGAAAAGGTGACACATTCACAAAAACTATGATGATTGCTTAAGTACTATGTGCCAAGTCTTGTGCCATCCTTGGGTAATTCATGATTAAACAATGAATTACACAATGAAACAATTGATTACATCTTTATAGACCTTATGCTCAGGGGAGGCTGATAGAACTGACTATATGTGGTATGGATGGCAGAAACTATCAAAATTGGGATATTAGAAGTACTTCAACAAAATTGATCTTCTAGAACACTAAAACCATGGTTCTTAGCAAAGAGAAACTTGTGTCCCTTCTGCCTCACAAAAGAGCTACATTTAACAATATCTGGAGAATAGCCTTCATCCAGAAGTTACCCTGGCATTTAATGAAAAAAAAAAAAAGAGATAATTATACTTCTTAGATTTCTTAGATTGTATAGACTATCCCCTTACTCCCCCACACTCTAACAATTGTTTCAAGTTGTTAATAATATTCAGATTGAGAACTTTTGTATAATTTAGTAAATTAAGGTTACAAAAGACTAAGGACTGAACTACTGACTTGTTCTTTTGGATAACTGAATTTTGGACTGTGAATAGACTAGACTATTCTTTGTCACCTATAAAATGTACTATTTCAAAATACCATATGGGGAGAGAACATAATAATAAATGCCATCTGGTTCTGAAAATCATATTGTTTTTACCTATAAAATGTAAATAAAACATAGGCAGTGCATTTCTTTTGCTGTCATCTACGTTTACAAACTCCAGCCACTCATTCCATAGTGATTGAAACATATTTTATGTGATTCATTTAATTTATGACTCCTCTTCAACCTAAAAATGCCCCTAAAATGCAAAAACGAAAAAGAGAAGTTTTTCTTCTTGTGTCTCTGAACTATCTTTGTAAACCTATTTCCTGCTTGTTTGCAAATTCAACTAAAGTAATCATTGAATAAATGTCTCATATTGTGGCTTCATGTCTTCACACTTCACCTCTTCTCCAAGCAAGTATGCTCAAAGACATTTTGTTCTCTTCAATCACATCCATAAGGGTCACTTCCCACCCTATTTAGCTTTCAATAACTTGCTTGGTACTGCGGGCTGTTTCCGTTAGTCATTGTACAGGCTTGTAAAGTACTCTGAGATGTCTTTGAGTGATAAAGTACTATACAAGTAAAAGTGACTGTTGATTTTGTTGCCTACTTCCTGCAGGGGCTTTGACATGATGGACTGCCTGGCTTGCAGCTGCCAGTTATCCCTGCCAATCACCAGCCACTTTATCTCTGTCATCTTCGAATGCATCATATTATGGTAGGTTCAATAGTCTTTTTTTAATCTTCTTGAGGCTGATTGCATCGTCATTCATAGTTCTTTCATTTACCAAACGACCCTATAGAACCATTAATGCATGGAAGGTATACTCATGAATTGAAGCTGTTTTTGACTTGAGATTTCCTTTTCCATCCTTTCTTTTTAGGTCTACAAATAGTGGGTGGTGGGGATGGGAAGGAGGGAATATAAATTAGGTTTTAGAGAAATATAGAAAAGTATCATAAAATTAATATGTATTTACAGATACTTACTATATATAAAGTGTTCATTTTGGATACTGAAAAATAGATTAATTGTTCTCTTAGCACACATTCTCCTGCTGTGATCCAGAAATCAAAGTTGCTTTTTTCAACGACTTTTGATAACTACGGGAAAGACTGGATGCAGAATACTATTGCTGAATAGTCTCATTTATTCACATAATTTCATGACAGCAGAAAATGGGCACAATCAGCATTGGGGATAGGTTACTAGAGAAAAAGAGGGAATTGCAAATCTAATATTTATAATTATGTTTAAATGATATTACAGAGACCCTTGAAATTCATACTAAGGTGTTTGGACTTTCCCCTAAAAGGCTAATGGTAACACTTAAGCATAAGAAATGAGAGCAGAATCACAACTATCAAAATGGTCTGTTTGTTTATTTTCTTTTGTCATGACCTATGTAAGCCTTTACAAAACTTTCCTATAAATGACATTGAACAATCAAAATTAAATCTTCTTTATGCAAGTACTTATAAGTAAGCATATAAAATGTATTAATATATGCATGTAGAGAAAAATTATGGTTTCAGGGCAAAACAATTCTATTTTTCAAACTCTTTGGATAATTGACTCAAATGTGAATCTACCCAACCACATAATCATTCAGTACATATTCCTTTGAATTGAAATAATTGAATTTCCATTTATTAATTTAGAGAAAACTGAAAGAGGAAATTTTCAGGGGATGAATCAGGGAATAATCTAGCATGTTAATATTGATATTTCCCTTAAGTTTCATAATAATCCTTTAGTGTCAAAAAATAAGCTAAGCATATAAGCTCATCATAGATGAGCTGAACACTTAAGTCTGGATTTCAGAGGAATGGGACATGAGCTGAAAGATGGTATTTACAGACATGACAATAGAGATTACAAAAAGGTGAATGTACGTGATAAAGAACAGAGGAGAAGTGAATAAATTCTGGGAAACTATGCCAAGTGTAGATTAAAAAGAAATTGCTACAGTAGAAAAGAAATGATCTTAAGAGGAGGAAAAACTCAGAAAAATGAATCAGACTCCCACTAGATAATTTGAATAGGTTATTAAATCCATATAAAAATTATCAAATATAAATAATAGAATATTATTTTCCAAGGAATACTTGGATGCCCCCCTTATTACTATCAGCTTTAACCTTCTTGTAAAAAAAGTGAAATGATACTTCATTTGTTTTCCTGTCTATTCATATTTCTGTCACCTTCAGAATTATCATCATTATCAAAGATAATTCATCTAAAAGTTTGTTTCTTTGCTCCTTAACTTCTTTTCATATTTAAAACAGTTTGCTAAAGATGAACATTCTCCTTATATTTAAAGGAATTCATTTAATTAAGAAATTTATATAATAGGGCTTATTTCTTACTGAGTACCTGAGCATATTCCAAGTAATTTAATTGATGTATATGTCAGTCAGTTACACCCTCACTTATGTATTGGTTCTATTGTGATTATCATAATTTTCTAGAATTCACCGGCAATTTTCATTTTGCAACAGGGGAACGAAATTTCATTTGGACATTATTAGTTTTCATTTTACCAAACTTTGCAGATAATACATTATTTGGCATAATAAAAAATGTCTTCTGAAGCATTTCAATTTCACATTAGTCCCTTTAACTTCTCCAAGCACAGAAAAGTTTGAGTTTTAAAAGGAAGCACACTAGAATAAAAATAGAGTACTTGGAATGGGAAGAAAATTGCTATGAATTTCAAATATTTTAAGATCTATTGCTGTCACACAAGATCACCTCCATAAACATCCTTCTTGTTTTCTCCAGAAGTGTTTTCTATATAAATTACATATTGTCAGACTTATATTTCATGTCCTAAAAGCCTTTGTCAGATCTTGGAGCTATAATAAATAACAATCAGAAATTCTGCCAAAAATATCTAACTATAAGTTTAACTGTTTAACTAATAGACTGCCACTTAAAGTAAGACTTGGTTTGAAGCTTAAACAAACTTTAGGGTAACTCCTTAGGCTATGTTATTATTTTTGGCAGACTTGTGTGTTTGTGTGAACTGAGAGTAATCTGTGGCTTATTCAGGCTTAGTTGTTATTAAATTCTTAAGATTACTATCAAAATCTTTAGTGCAACTTATCACTGTTATAAAAACAAATACATTCTATTTATAAAAAATTAATTTTCATTGCTTGACATTCAGAACTTTCAAAAATTTTGTATATAAAAATATATAACAATCTTAGAGATTCCAGTCTAACTTACGGCATGTTAATACTTTATTTTCCAAAATTTATAATCAAATTGACTACTGTCAAATTTAGCTCAAAGAGTAACACAAATATATGAGCAGGGGTAGTAAGGGATAAAAATGACATTTTATCTTTATGGTATGTCATTTACTTTTTCTATATCATTTGCGTTATGAAGGTTGCATTCCCCACAATCTAAAGTTTCTCTTAAGCAGGTTTTCCTAGTATATCTTCCACAGAATTCTAAATCCATGGTTGTATTCGTCATCTCCAAACTTATTTAAATAAAAAAATGCTTTTGGGGAGAAAAATGACAAGAAATAGCTAACCACAGATAGCTATATGCATGAAGGTGGTAAGTAGATCTTTTTACTTTTAGAAACAAAACATTAGGTTCTATTAATGCTTACTCTAGGTCAGCAATATCAGTTTACCATAAGTAATCAGTTTTTATAGTGAGAATAAAGATTTCATGTCTCAAATCTCAACTGGAGCTAAAAAAAAAACTAGTAATGAGAATATGCAAGTAATATATTTTTATATTATTTAATACATCTAATTTTTTCTCTTGTCATAGATGGAATTTTATAATATCACCTACATTTTTGCTCTTATTTGTTAATTCACTCAGCATTTTTGGGCAGGTTTTAAATATAAGGCGTCACCATACAAAGTGATAGGGATGGGATGCAAAGTTCATTCAACCAGAACATAAGGAATTATCCTAGTGGAAAAAATAAACAAACATGGAAAAGATAAAATAACAACTAAAGTGTAACTCCATGCTTCCTGTAATAGGCTTATAAAACATTCTACTAAAACAAACACAAAAGTGGTTAATCTATGCCTAAATTAAGCAGTAAGAAGAAATACTCAGCAAATAAACAAGAATTATAATAAATGAAAATTAAATGACTAAGGAAAAAGTAACAAACAAATCTTACTAGATAGACTATATGGTAGAGTGAAGATGACATAAGATATTTTTGGAAACTTAAGATTGGGACAATGCAATTCAACTAATCTTAACAACAGAAAGTAAATAGATTAAAAAAAATGTAATGAAGAATTTGCAAATATTACAGAGTGTCAGGGATCTATAACAAGAACAAAAGACCCAACAGTTCTTGCATCAGCATTCCATAAGGAGAGCAGTAAGACTGTGATGAAAATTTCTTCTTTTTAAGAACCAATGCTAAAACCTTGGTGAAAGGCACAAACACACAAACCACAGCTATGAGAAACTGAGCAAATCCCACACAATACAAATTGAAAGAAATCGAGGTCAAGATATATCATAATTAAAGCATTAAAAACAAAACACCTCCAACATTACAACTTGAAAGCAGTCAGAGAGTAATGATGATTTTTCTGTAGGAAAATACTATTTGGAATGACAATTCATATCTTTGAGTCTAAGTCATGCATGCCAAAATTTTTAAGTGTTGAAAAAAATTGTCAATCACAAAGTCTGTATCAACTAAAACTTTTTATTTCAATAATGAAGAGGCATTCTTAAAGGAAGGTACTAAAACACTATCACTAGCAGACCTAAATTAAAGATTCACTGAGAACATGTTAATGATATATGTATAATTCTTTATGTGAACAGGAAAAAGCTGGAGATGGCATATTTTGGTTCTCTCTTTGGGGAAATAGAGTGATTTGATTATTCCATTTAGAAAAAATAAAATCAAACAGAGAATGCAGCATATGATCAGTAACTCAGAATTCCTGCCTGATAAAAAGTACAGTGTGCTTTAATTTGGCTGATGGAAATGCTTCTTTGAAGCTTTTTTGCCTTCCCTGGCATGGAATGTACTTTGTTATATATAAATATGATCCTTTCTCAAGCTATACTAAAAGACAACGAATCTACATCTTTTGTCCAAGTAAATTGAAAACCTTGCCTTCTTTCATGTTAGACTACTCTCTTTGTGAGAAATAAGTAAATTAGTTTTGTTGAAAGAGTCATAAAGTATAGTTGCTCATAAATGTTGTGTTAAAACACATCAACTTGTGATACTTGCAACCTAACACATAATTATGACTCTAAAAGTACATTGAAGGTTTTGAGAGATGTACATATGCCTAAGTATAAAAAAAAATAGTTAAACAACTAATTAACCCATTTAACTCCAAAAACAAACCAGCATATTTTAAGATGGGATTTCAGCCAATTATATTAAAAACACCTGAGATATTATTCAAAAGTAAATGACATAAATACATTTTTTCCCATTTATAGCAGCGCAGATGGAGTTAAAAAGGCTTATACTAAGTGAAATAAACCAGAAAGATAAAGGTAAAACTCAGTGGTGTCACTTACATATGGAATATAGAAATCAAAGAATTTAGGACAAATTTTAAAACCAACCTTTGAAACCTGACCCTAGGTCTTCCACTTTCATAGGGAGAGAAGGAAAAAGAAGGTTGAAACCCTGGGGGTGGGGGAATAAAGTATTAAAGTCAATGTTTAATTAAGAAAAAAAAAAAAAACTACTTGTTCCTGGGTTAGCTTAAGGATTGCTTTACTGAAGTGGTGGTATTTATTAGTGTTATTTTGCTTTGATGGTGAAAATAGATTCAGAAATTTATATGAAACAAGCCCAAAGCAAACTAACTTTAAAAATCAACCTCTGAACTACTGTTATTTTGGCTTTTGTTATACTGATTATTTAACAGTATAGTATTTTTCTAGAAAAGCAGGTACATAAATGTTTATACTTACAATTAGTATTACCCAAACTTGCCTGCTTTATTTGCTAACTGGATTCTAACTTTGCACTAAATATATTTAGAATCTGAGATAAAAGGGTAAAAGTTTGGGAAGGCATAGGAAGGTGGTGAAGTCTGTATTCTTTTCAGGAATTGAAGACCTCTGTTCTCCTTCCCCTCTTCTTCAACATAAACAAAGAGCAATGGAAAAAGAAAACCTCTCTGTCTGTTGCCATAAACATATTATGCTATGAACTTTCTATTTCAGCAACTATTTTTCACACAGTGAATAAATTTTTTCTAGTGTGAGGTACAAATAACCCAAAACAACCTTGAGTTTCTCAGGTACATATATCTTGTTTCCTAGTTTTGTCTTTTGGCAATAGTACATCCAGTGCTTTTGAAAATGTTTATTAACAAGAATTCTGTATTAGAGAAGAAGCCACTGTCTCAGAACTGTGTGGGTGGCCAATGCAGGTGATGTGGAAAATGGTTAATATTTAATATTTACTTCTAAGCATTCAGAAAATTAGAAGTGCCCACAATGTGGCTGGGAATAAATTAAAAGCTGCTGGTGAGGGGATAAATAAACATCTCCTGATGTTTTCAAAGTATTATTTAGGAATCCATCAAGAAGACAAAATACAATGTAGAATTACAAGGAAACATTATTTGGGGGTAAAAAGAAAAAGGAGTACTACTGTACCAACAGTAGTCAAGGGTTAGGGTATAATCTGGGGGAGTGATCATAAGTAAGAAGGAAACACTAAAGCTGGAAACTGTGAAAAGTGTGCTAAGTTGTTGTTACCTGGTTTGGGGTTAAGTTAGGCAATTTGCGCAACAGTGCAATCCCATGTGCTAGGAATGGGGGCTCAAGTAGTGGAGACCAGTTAAGATGGTCTAGCAGTGAGGATAAGAGATGTGAGAGATTTCAAGAGTTATTAGGAAAAGGAATCAGTGAAAATAAGACTGTATATATGAACAGAAAGTTTTAAGAAGAGCCACTCCAGTTTTCTCTTTGAGTGGCTGAACTTTCTGCATAGATAGGTCAGGTACCAGAGTCTTCCATATGGAGGATCTCTTTATCATCAGGATCACAAACTACTAAAATAGCAAACTGGTAGTAATATGTATTTCATAATAATTCTAAGCAAAGGATTTTTCAGAATGGATAGAAGCAAATTATCACATAAAATTATTAATTTTGTTTAATGTTTCTTTATCCACTGATATGTGATATATGTATATACTGATATACATACATACATACATACATACACACATATATCTATGTATATTTATATATATCTTTTAAATAGTGGATAACAGAGTCTAAGGCATTTTTAAAGAAAAAGACTATTAGTGTTCAGTGATATACATGTTTTTCTTTTCAGTGCAGGAGATGAATTTCAATGCTCATCCTTCCCCAATAAGCTTAGTGTCTCAGACTGAGTAATGGCCAGTGAAATAGTCATAATAATTGGATTTCAAGCCTTACCCATGGAACTCTGTTGGGCACATCCTCCTTTTTATCTTCATATTCCTTAACAATCTTTAATATCATATTAAGGATAAGTTTTTAGATAGAAGGAGCTAGAATTTCTCAGGGAAATTCTACAATCACAATGATCTGTTATATGTGAAAGATATTAGATTAGAACATTGAGGTTTAGGGGCTCTTCTAAGCAATTAGTATGTGTCCCAGTTTAACAAAAACTTTGACTATGTGACATTAAATGTGTTACCAGAAATTGGATAGTAAATTAATAGATTTTCAAACTTGGAAATTTGTCTATCCTTCTAACACTGGCACAAAAATTTTGGTGACACTATAAACTTACATTACCTGGGTGATAATCCATGTCAGGAGCTTTAAGGGAAGTGACTGGAAAAGACTTAAAATCTTAGTGAATGATAACAGTTATTAAGCTATACTAGACAAGAAGGAGATAAGTTCAAAGGCCATTAGACAGTATCATAAGAAAGAACGTAATAAACAAGGAAAATAATATTAGAATTTATAGTATTAAAACCTTAAAAAATCAGTGTGCTTTTAAGCAAAGAAAATATAAAGGGGGGTGGGGAAGATAGGGAGGATATGTTTGAGAAAACAGCATAGACCTATTATGATCTGTGTTCTTAGATTTCCACTAAAAGTGGACAGTTTCTAGATAGCTGCTACTAACTTAGCACTGATAAATATTGGGCAAGGATGAAAGCATACAATGTAGGTTTAAAAAATGTGGCTTTAGGAGTATGATAAATGTTTAATGATACAAAGAACAGATTGGAAGCAAATAAACTAGAAGTCCAACGACTATATTGTCAAAGAGACTATGAACTCCCATTTCTAAAATTCTGTTTATGCAGCATATGATACCCATTTCAAATATGGTGAAAAAGATTCCCTCCCTTTCTAAAATTATAGTGGTAGAATTAATGATTTAAAATATGGGAAAATAACCCATCTCCAAGGTCAGAAATAGAGCTAATCAGAGAAATTCCAATGCCAACACAGCTTACCCTTTAAGATGCCACCAATTCTTTAGAACTGCTGAAAGTTTTCCTATTGTCTTTTCTATAACTGAAAGGTTTTGTAACAACTATTCTCTCTGTTTATAACATAGTATTTGGGTGATATTTGTAGTATTATTTAAGTTCTAGGTTGATCAGACTAAGAACCATATTCTGAGTAGTAGGCTATATCACAAACTTGTCTAGAGCTATATTGATGGTGGCTAAATGTACTCATTAAAAGGTTTCTTTTTAAATTTTTTCTCATGTGATAATATGCTTCTAGATGATGTAAAGAGTAAAGGTTGGTTGCCCCAGATTAGACAGGCAGAGACTGCTGGTGCTGTATCAAGCCATTTTTCTCCTCTGATTCATGAACTAGTTGTCTCCATCTGTCCATTAGTTTCTCTTTTCTTTTGTGGTTAGTATCAGAGGCTAGGTAAAAGTTGATGCTGCCAGAGTGGAAATCATCTTGCCCTTGATTTCAGAGAACTGAAATTCTTTGTAATGTAGGTACCCTTTAGCATGGGTGAGACTTCTGTGAACATGAAATTGTATATTATAAAACTATAACATAAACATAACCTGTCCAGATGAATACATGCCTTTATAAAGCTTCCAGATCTCTGGCTTAACTACAAACTTTTATGCTAATATCTGTTATTGCACTTTTTAAAAAATTCCATTACAGATTTCACTATTTTATTTATCAATATATGGAGATTTTCCTAAAAGACAGTGAAGAATGTGGTTAATGATTTTCAGATAATTATATGATACCTAATTTGCTGTTAATTTCAAGAATAAGGATTGGCCAAATTAATATGTTTTTAATTACTTTTAGTAATTAAATTTCACAGTTTAAAGTAATAACTAGTACATTATTCATGTCATTGCCTTTCTAAAATTTGTTCTTTTTAGATCAGATAAAAAAGCATAGTATGCTATGATGATGGCACATGGGTGATATGGTGATGGGAAACCCAAGGGTATTGCAATTGAAATGGAAAAATGCACAAAAATATATAAAAATAAACTAATATAAAAAAGCACAGTATGATTAAAAGAAAAATTATAGATACCTTCATTCTTTGTTACTTGCAAGCTCTGTGCATTTTGACAAGTAATTCCTCTATTAATAAACATTTTTCAAATATAAAAAATGAGGTTAGAAACATCAATCTACATTTTTGTTAAATTTAGATAATTTAATCAACAGAAACTCCTCATCTGTTACAAAGTCAATGAAAAGTATCTACATACTTTTTACTTGATTTCCTAGCACTGGAGTTCTTAATAAAATTAATTTTTATGTGAATCACTCCCTCTGAAATTAGAGGAAGCAATACTGATATGTGAAGTTACAGTTAACAATCCATTTGCCTAAATTGTGAGCTTTGGGAATAAGAAGAAAATAATTCATTCAATCAATTCTATGATATCACATTCTATATTTGGAATTACCTTTAATATCCATGTTCTTCACTAACTTGTATCCATTAAATAATTTATTCTACAATATATGTACTAGGGATTTTAATCAGACTTTATATATACATATGGGAGTCATCTGCTTAGCAGTGATGACCATTAAAAAAGAGAATGGATGAGATCAGTGAAGCAAGAAATGTATATAGAAGAAAACAAAATAAAAATAGGCCATTTAGAGTCTAGTAATGAAAACAAGAAAAGTGCCAAAAAGTAGAACTACAAATAATAGATTCTTACCAAAGCCAAATGAGCTCTAAGAGACTGGAATGACAATAGTATCAAATATGGCAGCAAATCTGTGGAGCACAGGAACTAAGAACAATATTGAGAAGGTCATTGTAAGAACGTTTCCTAAGTAAAGTGACCTTTGTGAATAACAGAAATACATTTTAAAGTATGATAAATCACATTATTTTCAAAACTTCTACTTTATCTTGGAATTTGCCCATTAGTTTCTCTTTCATTTTGTGGCTAGTATCCCCAACTTCTCAAGACCCCACCAAGCATTCCATTTTTGTTAGAGTTAATAGCGCTAATTATATTTTAAGACTTCCTTTCCAGGATATTAGTCTTGGGCTTTTGCTTGCCTCATATTTTCTCACCACAGGCACATTTAGTGATTATAGACCTATTAATTATTTAACTTGAAATTGACAGAATCATCCCACTCTAGACATATCATGAAATCTGTACATTTTCAACTGTGATTTTGAAATAATTGTCATTTTCATTATAAGTAGGCACTTAAGACATTTCTTCTTTCATGGTATAGATTCATATATCCTTTAAACTATTTTCATTTGTCATTTACAAAAAAAAGATACAAGTCAAAAAATATTTCCCTTATCATGATTAATAGAGCCATTAGCTATTCATTATAGTTATATGGTGATGGTTGGCTCTCTTGGGCTAACCATAAGACTAGGTAAAAAAGAAAAAACTACTTATTACACCAAAAGGATGCTCCTCTCATAGTCTATGAGCCTTTTGTCTATGTCCCTGATCATGCCTGTGTGGAAGGCAATGGTATCACTAACATCAAGAGAGATCTTATTTGAGGGGTATAGTAGTTATGGTCTAAAGAGTTCCAAAGAAGATTGTCAAGATCTAAGGGCTTACTGTTTTATTCTACTTTCAAGCTAATAAGGCTGTTACGATATTAAGAACGGTATTAAATAAAGTAAAGCTACTGGGTCAGAGAGAAAAGTCTATCACTCACGCACAGAAGCAGTTTGAGTTGCGCATGTTTCTATCACATTATAAGTAATCCCAAATTCCTACCTAATGCACAAAGAAGGACAGGCTGCAATCGCGCACTCCAGGATGGTCTGTAATAGGCAAAAAAATTATACGCCCTTTGTTCTGAAAATTTTTTGTTCAGAAACAAAATTTCTGTCTTGCAAAGTAGTTGTATAGTGTCTTCCATGTAGTTGCTATAAAACTCCAAGCAATAAATTTGGTCTAAATATAGCACAGATTTTCATTTATGTTTCTTTCTGAATGAATGAGACTGCATATATGATTCATTATGAAGCTGAGTAGTAATCTTTGGAAGAATCATTGAAAACCAGTAATAATTGGCAGGGTCATAGATGACATAGTACCAGAAACAAGATAACCAGTATTAGAGAACCGATAGTGAAGAAAACTAGATGGGTGAAGTTTTATGTAGTTTCAGTGCTAGTAGATTCTAGTGAGCCACAATATTGCAAGTAATAATGCCTTGTATTAAATAAAGAATTGTTCCTTCTAATCCTAACTTTTCAGTGTTTATCAAATAAACATATTGAATTTTGTCAGTTTTTTCTCTATCTGTTAAGTTGATGATATGATTGATTTTTATCCTCACCCTAGTTATATGCCGTATCAAGTTTATTGATTTGTGCATGTTAAATTATCTTTGCAACTCAGAGCTAAATCCCTTATGATCATGGTGTATGATATTTTAAATATGCTGTTGTATTTAGGTTTACTACTGAGAAGGTTTGCATTTAGATTCATCAGGGATATTAGTCTGTGTTTTTCTTTTATTATATTGCCCTTGTTGAATTCAGTGTCTTGTCATGGCAAGAGGAATTGAGTATTCTCCCCTCCAAAATTTTCCCCCAAGTATTTGAAAAGGGTTGGCACTCATATTTTTAAATGTTTAGCAGAATGGCTTAGTAAAATCACCAGATCCTTTGGATTCTTTTATGGAAGATGTTCTATTACTAATTCAATTTGATTATTTATTCTTAGACTTCTTGACTATTCTATTTTTTCCTGATATAGCCTTTGAAGACTGTGTATTTCTAGGAATTCATCATTTATTTTGGTTTATTCATATTTAATCAGTATTTGTTTTTTCCTTATGTTTCTTTAGTTTCCTATGGTATAGTTATTTTTTTTTCTCATTGTATTTATTTGGATCTTCTCTCTCTTTCTTATTAGTTAGTCTTATTATCTTTCTTTTTGTTTTCCTTTCCTTTGTAAATTAGTGGTATTGTGTAGTGTTATGATTTGATTTTCTTTATATTTTTGTATTTACTGCAGTTTTTTGCTTGTATTTAATAAGAAACATAGTTAAATGCTTGTGTATTTTTTTGTTTGCTTAAAAAATTCCACCTATTAATCTTATCGATATTTTTCTATCGTTATTGGTTTCTGTTTTTATTTCTCCTGAAATTTGCTATTACTTTCCTTCAGCTAACTCAGAATTTACTTTGTCCATATCATTTTGTTCCTTGAAGTTAAATTATTTGGTTGGGATCTTTTTTTCTAAATTTAGGCATTTGTCTCCCTAAATTTTCCTCTTAGAAGTAATTTTTCTGTGTATTATATATTTTGGCATGTTGTATTTTTGCTTAATTTTTTTTTTAAATTTACCTCTTGTTTACTTTTTTGAGCCATTGGATGTGTAAGAGCATTGTTTGATGTTCACTATACTTATAATTTTTTCAGTTTTCCTCCTGTTATTGATTTCTTATTTTATCGTGGTTAGCAAGCCTACTTAGGATATAAAACTTTTATTTGATAAAACTTGTTCTGTGAACTAACTTAGGCTCTATCGTGGAGAATTTTCACGTGCACTTGAATTAATTTATGTTTTGCTGCTCTTGGATGAAATGTTCTATAATTATCTTATTAGTTACATTTTCTAACTTTGTGTATTGTATATGACTTAGTTTTTGAGAGTCAAGTCAGTCTACTTCTCAACATTCTAGTCATGACTTTGAAAGACTTATTTTTTAATAAAACAATTTATATATATCAGTGAAATAAAGGAGGAAAATTGCAGTCTTTTTTTTTTTTTTTTCAACTGATGACTTCCTCTTTCTGGTGTCAGTGGGCATGGAATCTTAATTTCAAAAACCAATGGCTCTTAAGCAAGGAGCATGTATTCCAGACTGTAACAGATATTTGAAAATTATAGTATTCATTTAATATAAAAATCTAGTATATTGAACAGATAACTGTAGTATCTTATCTTTTTATATAATAATAGATGATTGTGGGACCTCCCTAGTGGTATAGGGGTAAAAGACACAGAGTTATTAAACTAAGTCACTGCAGCATGAGTTCAATCCCTGGCATGGGAGTTAGCCCAAGTGGCACAACAGACCTCTCCTGTCATGTCCACTGCATCCCTTAAAAGTGTATTTTAGTCATTCTGCTTATTCAGCTCCCAACTCTTGTCTCTGGTAAATCCCTTCACCCACCTGCACCCCAGTTCTTGTATGCATAAATAAATAAAAATTTTTAAAAATAGGTGATTTTGGTGTCCCTGGTGGCCTTCCCAGGTTAAAGTATAGCACTAAAAAGCTAAAGCCACTTCAGCATGAGTTCAATCTCTGCCCCGGAGGTGACCCACATGGCATGGCAGACCTCTCCTGATCCACCTGTTGTTCCCCTCAGTAGTGTACTTTATCGATCTGCCTAGTCTTCTTTCCCCTCTGTTTCTAGTGAATCCTCTCACCTCTCCTGCACCTCTGTCCTATAACCTAGTTCTGTATGAATAAATAAATAAATCTTTAAAATAAAAAAGGTGATTTTTCTGAATCATATTTGTAGAAGCCTTATTAAACGCAAAACAAAAGAACATTCTTAATACATCAACCTTAATGTAGTAATAGAATCAGAAACAAAAGTACTATTTTGCTTCCAGATATTAATTTTATTTACAAAAAATGTGATTTTATTTTATCTATGAGAACAAAAGAACACTGAAAAGCAAATATGCCTTGAAGAAATAGATATTTACCAGCTTTACCTTCCCCCATTAAAGCTATCTTATCAAGGTCTTAGGCAATTACTAAAAATATTACCAACAATTTCTTACTTACAGTCTATTTTGTAAACGATTCAAGCATTTTCTAGGCTCTATCAAACTGTAACCAGAAAACAGGAAATATACTTTCAGAGTAAGAAATACAAAAAAAAAAATGTTATATAGTTTCTACAAAACATAAGTATTATTTCTATTTCTCCCTGAATGAAAGATACTTTACTGATACTATCAAGATTTTAAAGTAGTATCAAGATTTTAATACTGCCCAGGTATTTAAGAGAAGTGCTTACTAAGTAGTGAACAAATATGAGTGAAATGATGAAAAAGAAGTGAGTGGAGGAAAATACAGACACACATGAAAACAACATGTCATTGCTCAGCCTCAAAATATATATTTTAAATAATCAATTACCTAGTAATTAGCAAAGCCATTGATCCAGTTTAAAAGTTGTTACAGGTCAATTTTGAGAATACTAACAACCACAATTAAGTCTTTTAGACAATTTATGAATTAATTAAAAGCTGTTAACAATATTCCATTTTATTTTACTCAATAAAATTTATAAACATGGAGGAAATAAACTAAGTCACAGTCTCATCCCTTAATGCTCATAGATACTAGAATCACAACACAGTGTTTTAAAGTCTTTATGTGTTAGTATGTACAAAGTCTAAGAAAGAAATTGATGTATTGATTCCATAGACATTTATCCTCTACATGCCAGGTGCTTGCTATTAACATCAGTGCCACAAACAATTGTGAATTCCAAGCATTCATTATGGCATGAAAGAAAAGATGATATTTTGTAATAAAAGATGAGTGGAATTTTGTAATGGAGTGGAATTTTATAATAGAAGTGACCATAGGTTTTGCATAAGGAAGAGTGTGAGAGGAAGGATGTGGAAATTTGTGAGATATTATAGAGATTTATGTATGTAGAGAATCTTTAGAAAATCATGTATGTGTTGTGGTTCTGTGGTTTTCATGGGGCACTGCAGGACATATGCCTTGGAATTTGGCCTTAAATGTTATTTAAAAAAAAACTAGCCTGTATATTACTGAAAAACATTGAAATAGTTTACTATAAAAATAAAAGTTTGTCATTATAACCTCATTTATTCTGCTAGATTTTAATATATATATATATTTAAGATTTATTTATTCGTGCATACAGAACTGGGGTAGAGGCCAGAGGCTCAGGGGCGGTGAGAGGCTTCACCAGAGACAGAGTGGGGAGCAGAACAGGCAGATGGATGAAGTACACTGCTGAGGGGAGCAGCGGGCGGGTCAGGAGAGGTCTGCCACACCATGTGGTCACCTCCCAGGCGGGCGGGAATCGAACTCATGCAGAAGCGGCTTTAGATTCTCAGTGCAGTGCTTTAACTCGCTGCGCCACCAGGGAGGGCCGATTTTACAATATATTTTAATAAAATAGTTCAAATTTTAAGTTTCTAAATTTAATTTTTTAGCCTCAAAGATAAAATAGATTTAAATTCAACTCATTTCTTAATGTACAGGTTCTTTTATCCATATGACATTCCAGTATTTGCATGGTATGTGTGTGTACACATGTACATTTTTTCTGACTGGATATCCAGCTATTATTGGAGATGGCTTTATCTCTTTTTATGTTGGACATCTAAGCTTTTCCATCTCACATAATATATTGCATGGCATTTATAAAGCATTGGACACTGGCCAGTTCTCTTTCTATAAGCGATCAAAAGTGAATTTTCTCTTAGTTGTGTCCTTACTTTATTCTGGTTCCCATTATCTTTCCGTTCCTGAGGTAATGAGTTCTTGGAAATTGAAGGGCACAGTGATAGAAAACAGTGTGCTTAAATTTGAGTTATTTAAATGTAAAATTGTTCCAGATTTTGGTATTATATTATCATATAATTATAGATAGTAAAGAACATTGATAGGCCAAACCTAGCTAATAAATAGTTTTACCACCAAAAAGTTGATCCTAAAATGTAAAACACTAGAGCAAATTAGTTTGCTCTAAATTTTCAACAAACTATTGTTTCTTTCTGTGGAATTCATATCAAAACAAGGGTTGTCTTTAATAAAGGTTTTCATATATACATATCAACCAAATATTTCCTTGTATGTTTACTCTTTCAATGTTTAAAACAAGGCACATGTATCCTCTATCTCTTTTTTGATTTGATATTGATGATAATATCACAACAGATATTTTAACAGAAAAGCAAGAGAATTCAGATATGGTTTTGGAATTGGGCCGTGAACAATGTTCACAAGGTGAATATACAGATCCAACCATCTTGTATAATATTCCAGTGTTGTTTTAGGAGGAGTCAATGTTATATGACTATGTGACCAAAATGTCAGAAAGCGAACTGATATATAATGAGAATAAGTCATAAATTCCCCTTTGGGGGAAGATTTTATTAAAGTGAAAATTCATTGTGGTGTAATCTGATGATATTTGTTCTTTTTTCCTTTATGATTTGAATCTTACCATTGCTTTAATAGAAAAAATTAGAACTACTGTTCAAATTTAAATAATTTTATAAGGAAGAGTAAGGAACTTAAGAAAGAACTTACTTAAACCTTTTTCTCAGAAGACAGTATGAAAAAGATTTTAAAAGTATAACGTAACCAGTCTCACAATTATTACTTCAAGCAAACTTCAAGCAAAGCAAAGCATTTAGTGCTTTATAAGATTTTTAAAAGACTCTCTTAATGGCAAGATAGTAGAATGAATCTTGGATAGATGAAACAAAGAACTCTTTGAGAGAAGCCTGCCAAGTCAAGCCAGCTGCCCAGGGTGTTGTACAGGGTTACAAGCTGGAACTGTAGAGGACAGCTTATATTTGCTAATCGTGTGGGTGTAGTGAGGTTTCACGAGCTTCCCTGGGATTATATATATATATATCTCCACACACACACATATGTATACACACATATATGTATATATGTATGAATATACATATATGTGTGTGTATGTGTGTATATATATATTCACCCCATCTATTCATTACCAATTACTTTATGATTGCTCTAAGAGAAAACATTGAAAACATTGTCACAGCTTTTTTTTTCATTTGTATATGCCCAGTTCCTAGAAAAATATCAATTCTAAAAATACTTAAATATTTGTTAAATAAATGTTAATTGGGTAAGTGAATGCAAAAGTCTCTAAACTAATGTACAAACAACCCAGGATTTTCAGAGAAACCTTGTACATCTCTTTACCTTTTTTCATAAATAATATGGAGAAACAGACTTTATTAATACTCAAAAAGTATTTTGTGATGCTACTTTTAGTTTTCTGTTCTCTTCCCACTTTATTCCCAATTTATTTACCCTCAGAATAGCTAACATTTGAATTAATCAAAAATCAAAAATGGGTGCTAAAAGCCATTTTTTTAGTGGATTGTGTAAAATATGCTTTTGCAGAAGGATCAGATATCTGGGGATAATGGTACAAAATAATATACTTTGGCAAAATTTTAATCGAAATATTAGGTACACAAACTTTGTCATTATGGTTGAAATTCCTTCTTACCCTCACACCCAATCCTAGTTGTTACTAATAATTTTTCATCATATTTAAAATTGTAATTCACGTTATAGTCATAAATGTCTCAGTCATGATGATAGACATGATACTCACTGCTGATTTAATGTAATGATGAAGTATCATTTGCCTATGGCCAAGCTTGGTCTCATTAAATGTTCATAAAACAAACCTAGTACCACTGCATTTACTTATGAACATTGCCTTAGAATATTTTGTCTTATGTTGCTTAATTTTTATTACAAAGACATTAATATATTTAAACCAAGACAGGTTTATATAGAAAAACATGTTCCTTGAAGTTGAAAGTCTAGAGCAAATTGAATAAGACTTTTCAGTGAAAATACATATGCAATCAAATAAAAAAATGAAAATATCTTGGCAATGAAAGCTATTGTCATTAAAAAATGATAATTTTATTTAAAAAATCCTTTGATTTTCACAGCACTACTTGATATACATAATACTTAATCTAACAAAATAATTTTACAGCAGTATCCTAAAAATAATGACTGATTGTCCATATTAAAGCTTAAATCTAGAGTTTCAGTAAGGGTAACATACTTCCCAACTGTGGATATCACTTTAAGTTGAGCTTTAACTTCTGGGATTGCAACACTTTTGAGAACTTTTCTTTCAGTAAGTAGCCTGCATCTTAGGGCTACTGTGGTCTTCATAGAAACTCATTTATCAGATCCATAGTGCAACAGAGCCTGAGGCCACATACTCTTAACAAGAACACTTGACCCAGGAAGATGCTTACAGATGTGCAAGAAAAATTCTTTCTCAGTGCTGTTAAATAATTTTTAAGACTATACTAAGCTATATAGATGAAACAAAGTATAATTAGGATTCCAGCCATACATGCTATATGAAATTTCTTTTATCCAGACTTTGAGAAATTGTTTGACAATTATTCCATATATCTATATCTATATAGTCCATATGCATAACAAAAATAATGAAAGAATAAGAAATTTAATGAATAAATGTGTTTGAATTTCAGTACAACTCATTTTGACTGTGTGGTTGTAAGATTTATTATCTAACCATTAATGGAATAATTAAATTGGGTATTTGTGAGGATTTGAAGACACAAGTTTTAATGTCAGTACAAGTTCCAGCTCATAGTTTAACTGAGTAAAAAGTAATTCTGTTATTTCCTATTGAATTCTCTTTTTTCTCTGTTATTCTTCATGCCATTTGTGTCTTTTATAAGTCAAGATTCTTTAGAAAACTAGTGACATAAAACATAGATTCTTTCATGTTGTTTTAATGGGTAAAAATATAATAAGTAATTACACAAGAGAAATTGGTCATTAAAAAGTGAATTATTTTCAGTATTATCAGAAATGTTTTAAAAGCAAATATGAATTTCCCTATAAATTTGCTTTGTAAGAATATGAAAAGTGTTATGGCCTTATCTAAAAGAATAGAAGTGGAAGAACCCAATTTTTTTAAAAAAATTATTTATTCATGCAGACAAGAACTGGAGTCCAAGCCAGAGGTGTGTGTGTGTGGTGGTTAGGGGTAGGATAAAAATATAATAAGTAATTACACAAGAGAAATTGGTCATTAAAAAGTGAATTATTTTCAGTATTATCAGACAGAGTGGGGAGCAGACAAATGGACAAAGTACACTGCTGAGGGGAGCAGTGGGTGGGTCAGAAGAGGTCTGCCACGTCATGTGGGTCACCTCCAGGGCCAGGGATCCAATTCCTGCTGTAGTGGCTACCATAGCTTCACAGTGCTGCTCTTAACCCATTGCGCCACATTGGAGGGCCTGGAAGAACTCTATTTTAATATAGAGTTGCAATCATATTATTATTGTTGCTTAAGGTTATTTTGTTGCAATGTTCACCAACATTAGTTATTTGCTTGAATAATGTACTGATGTGTTGACCTTGGGGAATATTAGATAACTGTTTCATCTAAGTTAGTATTTTAAAGTTGCATCAGATTTTTGGAAACAGCAATTAGTAGAAATAACTAGCTGAAATAAAATTTTAGGTAATGAACTTCTAAGAGGAAAAGCCATAGACATATTTACATTTTTCTCACATCAGTGACATTTAGATAAAAATGCTGTTAATTAGTAGAATATTGTTCAGAGAAGTCAACACAAGGACAATGCAAGAAAATCTTTGCTAATGAACCATGATTTTGATTTATTTATTACTTATAATTTTTAAAGAAATACATGTTAGTATTAGAATTGTTTTGACCAGATCATTATATTTTCTTGAATTACTTATGCCCGCTGGTTACCCCATTGATAATTCTATGAAATTTGAAACTTACAGGAAATTATGTTTTGTAAGAACTCAAAAGGTTTACCCTAAGAACTAAATGATGGCTATTCTGATGCACATTTTCTTATAAAACTATCTACTTGGGAGAACATGAGAGTTACATTTACTTTATATCTATCATAAAGTCTCCATGCTTCCTGACTGAAGAGGCAAAATTTACAGTGTTACTACTCTTGCAGTTTTACTATTACTAGTGTTGAGAAAAATTTTCTATGTATTACAATGCTTTTATTATGATTGCCTACCTTTCTCCCTTCACTTCCCTCTTTACTTCCTCATGCCCTTTCTTCAGTAAGCTTTTTATTCATCAAATACATATTGAATGAGGAACAAAGGAGGCAGTAGTTTAAAATAAGTTTTAATATATGTATCTATAACTTGAATTAGAGTAGTCTGTATTCCTAGTGAAAACAAATGCTCCTCCCTGATCATCTATTTTTAAAATCTTAGAAAGCAATAAAATTCATTCTGATATGGCTTTTCCTATAAGATAGTGGGTCCTTAATACAGCGGTCCTAAACATATTATTCATTTGACACATATTTTTTAATATTATAAAAATATTGACCTCTTCAACCAAATAAGGCTTTTGCTACTGATAATATGGACATAGTAATTTTAATATAAACTGTAAGAAAACATTAACCTTAGCTATGTTCAAGTTTTGAGCAAATAGAAAATATTAATGGAAAATTTTCCTTGCTGTTAAATAAACTTTCCAGTTCTTGAAATTCAATTGGTAAAATGTTATTTTGCAATCTTTATTGACTTAGCCTAATATATAATAATGGCAAAATAATGAGCTTCCATGCAAATTGATTTTTAATATGCAAGAAGATTTTAAAATATCCAGAGAAACACTAATTGTTAAGTGGTAAAAGGCAATATATGAAATATTGATTTTATATATATAAGTAAATAAATCATATATTTTATGTAAAAAATCTACATTGCAAAAGTTTAGAATTCACCCCTTTTTCTAAGAACAATGAAATAATCTTAAAGTCTGTCAATTTCATTAGAGAATAAAATTTTAAATAACAATATATCATTTTTATATTGCTTAGGTAATCATAAACTTACAATCTTGTCTATTCAAACAATATTTTCTTATCCTCCTTAATGTGAACTATTTGTTATTCCAAAACAAGAATGGCCAAAATATGTTCTTGAAATTGTTGTGAGCATTGCTTTATACACATCTAGAAAGCACAGAGGAATCCTAACCAGTTTTATATGTGTTTAACTATGTAATTCTTATAATGAAAAAAAGTTTAATGATTGCTGGTATATTTGTATTTTATTTCTACCTTGATTTTGTATAAAACATTTTACATAGCACATTTATAATTTTTTATGAAATCACATATATCAAAATACATATTTAATTCCTCCTATGGCTTTATTTTAACATTAAAAAAATCATTTCCCTTTTGGTATCTGTGGAATATTTGTGATCTTGTATCTTTTTTTGTTGTTGTTATATATGTATTATAATTATACAATATTATTAATTATTTAGTTATCTCAATTCAGTTGATGTATGTACAGATTCAACTTTCTTGTTTTGCCAAATTGCTTTTTGTATAAATACTATTTCATATGATAAACATTTCACCATACTTAATTGCAGCTAATTTTATCATATATAGATACTGAGTGAATCTATTTCATTTTTCATGTCATCATTAATTTGTACATTGCATCAAGGTACAATGTCAAATCATGATTTTTTAAAATAGGGAAGTATATTGCTCTCTCCTGTAACAAGTTGCATAAGCTGTTAGAACTAATATAACATCTTGATGGCATTGAACACCTACCCTCTGAATTTGATTGCTCTTCTATTCCAAGCAAACAGCTTCATTCTGAAAAGCTAAGATGAGGTTTTCAATGAAAAGCTGCCAAACTTCCTGACTTTCAAGGACACAACCCAATAACATATCTTTCTGCTTAAAACTCATTGACCAGAATCTAGTCACAAAGACATAGCTGGCCACAGAGAAGATGTGAAATGCAAATTCACAGAATAGCCATGTTCCTAAGTAAAATTTCTGGTGCTGAAAAAGAATTGGTGAATAAGCCTTGGAAGGAAAAATAGAAATCTCTGCCAGACAAACCCAATTAACTATACAGCTTTGTGTTTTGACATCTGGTAAGGAAAATCTGTGCTTAATTCTTTTTGTATCATATTTATTTAGGCTATTTCCCCCATTTATTTTGCCAGAGGATTTTAGAATCAACTAAAATAAAACAAATATATATCTTATATTTGTCTAGATTTTTATTAACATCCCATCCACTTACTAAGTCGATATAATTTTTTATTGAACTGTGTGTAGCTCTTGGCAGTATTCTGTTTTTTTCTTTTCAACTTAAATTTGCTTATCAAAATTTCTTGCCTTTCTTCTAAAATCAAATGTATATATAACATTTTTGTTACTTTGAAAAGTTATGTTCAAAATTTAGGAAAGCTATTTATTTTTTATGTTTAACATATGTGTACATTTATATTTGTGAATAGTCACTAGGCTTAAAATATTTTAATGATGTTCTTCTTTATTTTATCCTCAAATAATGACTTTCCCCAATTTAAACATAATTTATTTGAATCTAATCTCTTTAATAGATAATCATGTGTACATTGTTAATTATTATATGAGTTGTTTATATCTCATTGATATTGTAGAAATACCTCTCCTTTATCAGCATACATTATATTTGAACTATTTTGTTTGAGACATATGTCTACTTAATCAAGGAAAGTAACCTGCTATTTCTAATCTTAACTTTGGAAATATATATTGAAATTTATGGTTTTCTCATATTTTTTTTCTTTCCTTCGATTTCATAATGTGATAGATTTTCTCATGCATAAACATCTTTATAGGAAAAAACCTATTGAAAACATTTGATAGATCTTTTCTCTCATGACCACATACTTGCTAGTTTTTAAGCTTTTCCCAAACAATATTAACTGAATCTAATTCATAATCTCAAATTAGAATTTGGTTTGTTTGATCTGTGCTTTATTACTAGGGCATAATAGACAAGTGTGGACAGTATTCCTTGGAGTCCATATATGTCACATATATACTGTCTTAGCCAACACCCTACATCTTGAAATTTATAAGAATAGAAAATCAGTGTAGGGCTTAAGCATTAAAAGGATAGTTTGTGTGCCGGATTCAGACCAGATGTAAATGAGGGGATAGAACAGGTGGTAAAACATAATAAACAGTAAAAAAATCTCTGACTTAGAGACATAGTTTTCTAAAGCACTACACTTCCAATAAAAATATACTGAGTCATTTAAATCTTCATTCCTATGTCTAATGCAGTGCTATTTACAATACCAAGATATGGAAATAACTAATGCCTCAAAACAGATGAGTGGGTCAAGAAGATGTGATATATATACACAATAGACTACTATTCAGTGATCTAAAAATGTAAACGTATGCTTTTACAGCAATATGGATGGAGGGAATGGATTATACTAAGCAAAATAAATGAGAAGTAGAAAGATTAACACTGGATGGTTTAATTTATATATGAAATATCAAGAAATCAAACAAAAAATGAGACAAAAGCAATCCTGAAAGCTGACCATATATCTAAGGCATCCAGGAGGAGGAGGAGAGGGAGGGAAAGGAATGAAAGCAGTAAAAAGAAAAGAACTTTGTACTATCTAAAGCTCCCAGATGACATTGTGATGGGGTGGGAGCAAAGGGAGAAGGTGGTCTAATGGAGGATTACTAGAGGTTTAGTGGTCAATATAACATATAGTATGCAATTATACAGGTCTGAACCTATATCCCTAAGATATATATTATGACACAAATCAAACTTACCTTAATAAATACTTTTAAAAAAGAAAAAAAAGATGAATTAATTTTAGCGATTGCTTGTTTAATCAGATGTAGCTAAAATATGATCTTTTCAATCTGTAATCAATAGGCACCTTATTCATGAAATATTCCTTACCTCTTCCTCCCTCCCTGTCTTCTTCCCTACCTTCTTCTCTTTTTTCCTCCCTCCCTCCCTACTTCCTTTCAAAATGAGATGTGTATTTTAATCTTATCACATAGCTTAACATATACTAGCTGCATTCACATGCCCAGTAGCTACCTGTGGTTATTAGCAACATTGTTTTAGGTTTCGACTCACTGACATATTTGTCAGTGTAATAAAGAATGGGTTACCTCTTAACCCAATCTTATAGTACATATTCAATCATGTTTATAATTTAGACATGTGCCAACAGAAGTCATATTCTTGACGTGACCTCCATATGAACTTCTGCTTGATGGGCTTTACTGTTCTGTCTATAGATCATACATTGCCTGGCCATCATTGTTGATCTTGATGGATATCTGTGAATTATTTTCTTTTCCATTAAATATTTAAGAAATAAATCAGCACTTGGAAGGCAGTTGTGGATTTCAGTGTTTTTTTTTTTTTTATTTCAGTGTTTTTTTCATGTAAATGTGACTAATATCATTGAAGCTATTTGTTTATCTTATCAGAGGATAACATCAATAGAATATTTCTTGAGCTCAACATATCTATAACAAGCCATATAACTGACCTCTATTGGCTACACCAAGGGGACTAATGGTACAGACATCTCCCAGTGTGAAATCATTTTTCAGTCCTCTGAAATAGGTTTTCATCACTTTTACTACAGCAAAATAGTTTTCATAACATTGGGAAAAATTCATTAATGAAAGAGTTTGCTACAATACATAAGTAAAACTTCTGGGTATGGGATCCATAAGGATTCATTTCTTATCTCTCCCATTGTGTGTGATCTATGTAGTTCACTCTTGTTTCAATTATGGCGTACTTAAGTTCATAACATATGACAACTGTAAAAATTTATTAAAAATTGAAGTTTACAAAAGCATTCATCTTATTCACATTTGCAAATAGGTCTGCAATAGTCCTGGTACTTAATAATTTCTTTATTTAAGGAAGCATTGCAATTTTAATTTTTTCTTTTAAAGATTTATTTATTTGTGCATACAGAACTGGTACAGGCCAGAGGCTCAGGGGTGGTGAGAGGCTTCACCAGAGACAGAGTGGGGAACAGAACAGGCAGATCGACGAAGTACACTGCTGAGGGGAGCAGTGGGTGGGTCAGGAGAGGTCTGCTACACCATGTGGTCACCTCCAGGGCAGGCGGAATCGAACTCATGCAGTGGCCTTAGATTCTCAGTGCTGTGCTTTAACCTGCTACACCACCAGGGAGGGCCCTGCAATTTTAATTTTTAAAACATTTTATCTTATCAATTCTATTACGTTTAAATCACTACTTACTATACTTTGATTTTCTCAATTTTTTCTTATATATTTTTCTGTTTCTTGGTTAGAATTTCTTCTATTTTTTCTACTAGAAATTACTAAGTTATTATGAATTGAAGTAAACTTTTGATGTCATTGGAACTATTAGTTTTTAATTTTAGCGTATTTCTGTTTTCAATCCATTTGACCAAAAACAAAAATTGCCTGCAAACTCCCTGCTTAAAGTGGTTATTTCAAAATGCATAATATTATTTTGTGTGATATGCAAAAATGTAATTTTTTCTTCCCCCAAAAAACTTAATATACCATGCTGTTTTTAATTTCTGATATTCCATAGTGCCCATTAGTAAAAAATCTGGATTTCCATGTTATTTGGTATTGAGTAAGCACCTTAATGCAAAACACTTGTATGAGAAGATAAAAAGCAGGAATTAAGAGACTTCTGCAGACATATAACCTGTTAACTAGATAGGGACAGGTATACAGACTATAGGTTTCATGACATGCTGGGCAGAGAAATTTATATCAATTCATATAATCATTCTGACTAGCTCAAATATGGCTCTTAAAAATCAATAAATCATTAAATATAGTGTGTTTTCTATATTTGTATTTTCATTCAATTTATGTTTTTGGCTCATTATTTTGTAGCAATGTGCTTATAAAGTAATTGTACATCTTTTGAGTTATATTAATTATTTGTGTAATACAGTTTCATTATCTTGTAAAGGACATATTTCTGCTTACTCACAGATTTTTAGTAATCCATTTTTAATACATTTGAGGCTTTTCTGTGGTAGGATTCTGTGCTTTGAACTGACCTTAGTTAACCCTTCTTTAAAGAACTACAGTGTTTCCTTAAAACTACTTGTCTTAGAAAAGTAGTTCTTCTAGAATGTTTCTTATTCCTTACTTGTATTCATTCAGTATTTGTTTTGTTTGTAAAGGACTTCTTAGCAGACTAAAGCATCCTATTAATGGCCTCCTGCCCATTTCTCATTTAACTTAACTTTACTGCTTGATGTACTCCCATCTGCTTTTGATCAACCTTCCTGGGCAGTGATATAACTGTTTCACTGTTTTCAGCAATTATTTCACCAGTCTTTTTCCTGCAGCCATAAAAAGTCTCCAATGAGATATAGACAAAATGCTCAGGGTGAATGAGACAGCATAATTCCTTAAAGAAATCCACTGAACAGGAATTTAAATACCTCATTTGTTTTTCTAGATTCCCCCCAAACTACATGTATTAATGTGAGCTTAAATCCTTTTATATACAGTCTTAACTGTAGTCTGAACTGGTTGACTATTTGAACTAAAAGGTCCGTTAGCTCTAACACCTTTCCCTGGATGTTTAAGATATTGTGGAGAATTGGACCAGAGCCCAAAGAAAATCTTAACTTCTGTTTTACCCTTGAAATAGTTGAAATTGTAGAAAGCTACAAGTTCTGTCAATGCTAATGAGGACTCTGGAATCTGCTGGATTTATAAACTTAATGGGAAATATCTCTTAATATCTTTCTATAGATATTACATATTAAATACATAAAACTGTCCTTGGAAATATATAAAATATACCCTGAAAATCCTTATTTAAAATTGGCCTTGGACATAAATAAAATATACCCTGAAAAATCCTTATTATCAAAGAAAAAATGTACCTACAGATGTGTAGAAGCTTTCACCTAAGTTATTTATGTAGCCTGTAATTCTGAGCCATTTATCCCATTGGTTCATTTATTTACTTCTAAGGAATCTACTTACAGGTAGCTACAACAATCATTCTACTTATTAAAATTGCATATATGAAAGATACTAGAAGTTCCTAACTCTGGAGACTCTTTATATTTATTCTAACAAAATTATCTTGAATAATTGGAAAACTGTCATGGATATATGTTCCATTGCCTTCCATACCCACTTCCACCACAGAAATTTTATGTTGTAATACTGTGGTTTAAAAGAAATCCATAGCTTGTTTATTCTCACATAGTTGGTCTTTATACACAGTTTTACTCACAACTTCACTTGCAATTTCCTGTGTGAGTGATAACGGTATCTCTTGTTACACCAATGAAAATAACTTTAGGAAACACTTGAGGGTAGGGACTGTTTGCAGGGGAAACCAGCCTGAATAGAAAGTGGGATTTTCTTTTCTATTCCTTGATTTCCTACAAGGGGAGAAGGGCTATAATTGGAATACTATTGCCAATAGTCAGTGCCTATGTATTGAAGCTTCTATAAAAGCCCATGAGGAAGAGGGTTCCAGAGCTTTCAGTATGGTGAGCAATGAACATTTGGGGGAGAATGGCATTCCTGGAGAAGGCATGATATCTCGATGTCTTTCCCTCGTACCATGCTGTGGCATCTTTCCAAATAGCTGAGAATCCATATCCTTTACTATTCTGTATAATACTAGTAATATAGTGAGTGAAACTATTTTATGAGTTCTGTGCACTGTTCTAAAAAATTGAGTATGAACTGGGTGTCCTGGAAATTTATGATTGATAGCCAGTTGATCAAAAGCACAAATAGTAATCTGGGCACTCAAAAGGCGAATTCTGAAGAGGGTATCATGGAACATCTTATCTACTGTTGGCTAGTAGAAAGCATGGGCTTATGTGGATTTTGCAACACACATCTAAGAGGAAAGTCTTGGAAGAGTGATCCCTTAACCTGTGGAATCTGATACTACCTTTAGATGATTTTTCTCAGAATTGAGCTGAATTTACAGGCACTCTACAGGTGTCCAAAATTGCTTGTTAGTATTAAGATATAGTTGCACCCGCACACAGATTGGAAATTGGCCTGCAGAACACCCACAAACAGTGCAATGCATATTAGATATAATTTTAAAAACTGTAAATTTCTTTACAGAATTTTTTCCCCAAAAGAACAAAGCAAAATTATTTGCATGACTTCATTGACTTTACTTGTACATTTATTAATGTAACATGTCTTGACATTCTTTGAAAGTACTTCATCCATACAAATCCTGAAAATCAGTAGCAGTAATCAAAATTTGATTTGACATCCGTATTTGTTGTGGCAGAGATGCAGATTATAGGACATTACTATTTCAGGGTGTTTGTTCCCTTTCTGCGTAAGGCTAGATAGAGTCAATACTTATAAGTATATAATTCAGATATTTGCATATTTCAGAATTTAGCTAGCTCTTCTTTTTATTTTCAAAGTTTCTACTATATTTGAGCAATAATTTCCAAGCTTAGAACCAGCTCAGTCAGTAGAGCATGAGACTCTTAATCTCAGGGTCGTGGGTTCGAGCCCCATGTTAGGCACCAAATCTGTTACAGGGCACCCCAATGTGAATTGGATTGCCTCTCTGTGGGTTCTCACATGCGTGCGTAAGATTCAATCATACTGTGGACACACACAACAAAAGGTTCGATAATGGGTTTATTTAGAAGGAGAAAAGTAAAGGAACAACCCAGGGAAAAAGGAGAGAGAAATCCAAGTTAACTAGAATGTCCTACCAGTTCTGCTGACTTGGACTCTAATAGCACGCTGAAAACTTATTGAGATGCCGACATGTTCAGTTTTATCCTAACCTGGCTGCTCAGCTCCACCTCATGTTCCAGCATGTTTCTCATTGTAGTAGCTGGGGTTGGGGGTGGAGCCATGAAACCTGTATCTGTTACACTACTACATGAAAACACTAGAATATAGTAAACACTATATTTTATTTAAATATAAAATAGTTTAAATGTAACTTCTCCTTCATTCTTTTTTTCTCTGATCTATCAGAAGTTGCACTGCTATTTATGGTTAAGAGAAAAGAATAAGAGGTATTTCACACCAGCCTACCTGAGGGCATTAGTACCACCCAGGCCACAGAGACAAGGGCTTTAGGCAAGATCACAAAAGGAATGGAATTAAAGTAGATGCATGAAATGTGCTAAGACTATTCTGCAAGCTCCAGGAGCATTTAGTAGTCCTTTTTTAAAAAGTCTTTAACTCCCTTCATGTCTAAAGCTTCACTGTTATTCCTCCATTAAATACAAAGATGGGAGAGCAGCATGTAATGAGGAAAGCAAAGTCAAAGAGCATATGCAAGTTGCCCAGGCAAGTAATTATTAGTGCTGAAATTCAAACTTGGGTTTAATTTTCAACAACTTGATGGTATAATTAAAAACGTTGGTAGAAATAACAGTAATGTTTTAAAAAAAACATTTATTGAATGTTTACTATAAGCCAGGCTGTGTAGTAATTAAATTGTGGATTTTTCAGTTAAACAACAACAAAAAAAGCATTGATTAATTTTTAGTTGAATTCTGACATTTTTTTTTCTTCAACTAAGCTACTTTAATCTATTTTAAGTTTCAAAAACACTCTCCAGTGTGTATGTTTCTTGTAATGAGGACACATACCAGGATGAGGCCCGAGATACAGGGGTAAAAGAGTTCTCCAGAAACTGCAGGGATCAGCAAAGGTGGCTATATTGGAATACCCTGCACAGGAAGAGGGATGAGACTTCCACAATCTGTGCATGAAAGAGAATTTGAGGCTCTCTTTCATATGCTGTTCTCTCAGGCTTTCTAACTTGTGGTGCCAATTAGTACCAGTTATCTGTAGTCACCCTAGTCTCTGGTGCTGACCTTTGACACAGAAACACACCTTGCTCTCTGCTTCAGCATTCCTGGAGCTGGGCTATTTTTTCCTGGTAAGGTGGGATCTTTAATGACTTTGTCCCCACTGCAACCTTATCAATTCCCTTACCTTCAAGCCTCCCAAATTTATCTGCTGGGCTGGTTTGGGGTTTAGTATTTAGCCTTAACAAATAGTACTCAGACACTTCTGTTTAACTAAAGATACAGATTTGTGCAAAAGACAACTAATGAAAAAATTCTGTGAAACTGAAATTTATAGTCATTGATTTTTCACGTGTTTTTATCCTTCACTTTACATGTAGTGATCTTTTAATACTGGAAAATTATTTTTTTCTACTTGTTTTTTTTTTAGCTTACTACTTGCATTTTATCTTTTCTTCTTCACTTGAACTTTCAGAGGTGAACTGAGGGCATGGAGAAATTAAAAGATTCAAATCAGCCAAACATATGTTTGTTCTCAGGGCTGGCATTCAGTCTGGATTACCAGTGTGACTTTTGGCAGCTTATAGTTTCATCATTACACTGCAGTGCAGTTTTAATTTTGAATTTCTTGAATACAATTTAGCAGGATGTTTTCTTCAGGTTTTTCTGAACAGCAAAGTACTACTGTAAGAGCAATGCCTCAGGGACAGAGGAGATTCCAGCTTGCCTGCCTCTAAGGAAGGGTGTGGCTGGCTGGGGAGGAATTGGTAGGGAAGACTGGGAGAAGGAAGGAGGAGCAAGAATCAGACCCTGAAGAAGTGCATACAACACAGACAGGACATTGGACTTACACCAGGGGCTTGGGACATGCAAGAAGACAATTGAAAGAGACAAAGATGTGGGTGACAGACCTGTGGAAAGGCTGGCAGTGGTCACCTTTACCTTGACTTGGGTTTTGGTTTTGCTCTTTTCCTGTCAGATATGCTGACTTTTTCTGTCCCTTTCCTGTGGGTCCCTACCAGAAGGTGCCTTAGTCTTAAACCTTTTGGGTCTCAGCAGTCTAAACACACCTGTTAGGCTGGACATTTATAGGGAATGGGTAACTTTGTGTATTTCACGTGGAAGCTATTTTATCTCTTCTTTCCCTTCATCATGTTGTTACAGGGCACCCCAATTCTGTTATATGACAGGGAGAGAGAGACACCCCTGAAGCCCCAAAACCGGCCTGCTCTAAGTGGGTTCTGCCATCCGCCGCAACAAGACAAAACATATAAAACTTTAATGAAAACGGACTTTAATACAGTGAATATACAATACGGAACACAAAGAATATAACTTCTAAATCAAACACCTGAAGTGACCCATCCCCCTTGGACAAAAGTCAAAAGGGATTGGCCCAAAGCAAGGCCTGAAAGCCCACCACAAGACTAAAGCACCTTCTGGCTGGGACCCATGGAAGAGGGTCAGAAATGGCCAGACAAATCTGGGAGGAAAAGAGCAAAATCAAAATCAGTATAAAAACTGCCATAGTCACCTCCCTACATGTATCTCACCCACATCTGCCTTAACCAGTCCAGGGTCAGGAAACAAGCCCAGTTTCTTCCTCACATGCTTGCTGTGGCTTCCTCAGGTCTCCTCCTCCTTCTCCACCCAGCTTCATTCTCTCCTCTCTTCTTCCTTTCTTCTTTCCTTTTTCTCTGCTCAGCTCCACCCTCCTTCTGGGTGGGGCAGGGAACCTGGAACTTCCCTTTTTCCTAGGGACCACCCTGTTACAATGTTAAAGTTATTTTCTAGGGGTGGTCTTATATATTAGAATATTTTTCTTCTTGAGGCAGCAGGTGACAGAACTTATTTAGAGCTGTCGGGTTTCTGGGTCCAGGGATGCCCCTCACATTGCTCTTTAACAGTAACTTTTTTTCCATTTATTCAAAATTGTTAAAATAAAACATTGAATTGACTAGATTGTTGATACGAATGTAATTGGAAATCAAATTAATGTAAAAACCATTAATCACATCATTTTGTAAGAGGAAGAAAGAATGCAATCTGACTTAACATAGTCATTAGTATTACAATGAAGCCACTTATTGAAGTTAAAATGGTTAGGCTTTTTCAGTTGCCAAAGAAAAATTGCTCTGTAAAGAGATAAACAGGCAAGAAATTCTGTATTCAAAACTATTATAATGGGATTGAGTTGATTTTGAAGTAAAAGTCTGGAGAACTTTTAATCCTTGGTGTGAGCTAATGCAAATGAACTGGAGGACATTGGAGACAAGATTGGTCAAAGTGATTAGGCCATCAATATTTGCTAATTGTTCCTTGTGGGCTGCTGCCTTCTCACAGAGGCTCCACAGAGGCTAGAAGATAGGATCACCATTTCCCTTAGATGATTACATTTTAAAGGATGGCTCCCAGGTCCTTGAGAAAGTCATTCCTGGGTTATAAAACTGACGAGAGCCTAAGAGGCGATTTATATCTTGAAGAACGAGAGAAAGAATATAATGATGCAGGAAGGAATGCAGGAGAGGCATCACAAGACTGAGTCACAGTCTTGTGGGACAGGTAGAAGGGGCCAGTGCAGCAATTGACACAGCCATAAAATCAAGATCCTCGGGCACCAAAGCCAGGATGCCTGGTGCCCAGGTAAAGACAAGGACATGGATATGGACATGAAATTCTCTAGGGAATCTCTGTCCTCTCAGATTCTATTCAAAGTCAACAAACCTAGGCTCACAAGGAGTGAGCCCCTCAAAGAGAAGCCCTCAATATCTGGGCGGTCTCTCCACCAGCACAGGGCAGCCACTCCTCTGCCCACCTGTGCCTATGCAGGTGCTTCTTTCCACCTGCTCTCTCCCTCTGCAGGGCAGCAGCCTCTTCCCTGCCCATGACCTGTACCGTGCCAGGACTCCTCTGCACTGACCTCCCTCAGGGGAGGCCTCTCTCCTAAGACTGCCTGCCTGCAACCATGCAGGTCACTTTCCCTGCAAACCTGTCCCTTTCGGGGCAGCTCTTCCTGCCCACTTGCACCTAGGCAAGTGTTCTATTAAGTTCTAATAAACTTCCTCTTTAAGTATAACTGAGTCTCTGCCTTCCAAAGAATCTTGCCATGTGAAAGAGGAGCTCTGGTTAAACCATTCCCAGAGTGAACCGTAGGACCTCAAACTCAAAAGATTATATCAATACCACTGCATGTTTTCAAAGTAAATGCTTTAAGAAAAGGGAGCTCAGTGGCCAATAGGCAGGAAGAAGCTGTTTCTGATGTAGTCAAATTGAGACTATTTATCGTCCTTTTGATCATGGTTCCTATAGACACATTGAAGGAAAGGTCTGAAAAAATATAGGTCACAAATTGCAATCCAGTAAAGTCACTTTAGCCTGCCTCAATAGCACAAACTTTAATGAATAGAAGAATTTGATAAAGTCATTAGCACGTCTACTTAGTTTACTGTAACATGAGAAGTTTACTGAGCCTTTGAAAATGTTATTTTCTGTTCATAATCAATCCAATGTCAGCTGAGCAAAGACAAATACTTTCTTCTTAAAAGTTTGCAGCAAACAGTTCATTTTGAACTGTAGTACTACAAAATTTCCCAATAACTCAAAAACTGAAAATAGCTCAAGAAATATTTCCCTGGGCTATTTATGTCTTTGGCAAAGAAAGTTCATTTAAAACATAATTACTTATTCTTTACATTTCTACATGAAATATGTCGCTCTCCAGTTTGTCTCTAGGCACTCAATTCTAAATTCCAGGAAGTAGATCATTTTGAAAAGGTTTCTGAAGAAGATTTTGAGACAAGTATTAGGCTAAGGCCATTAGTCATGCTTAAGAATCATTCCTTCTTTCTAGTGATAGTGAAATGTATCAAGTCAATGAAATGATGTCTGGACTAATAGAGGCCCAAAACTCCTCTTCTGTGGCAGTTGAAGAACTTAACAATCTATCAACTCTTAAATTTATGTAATATTTTAACTGTGGTAATAACAAATTGCTTCATTTTTACATGTAAAATCCTTTATTTGCAAAAAAGATTCTAAATATTTTAATATTCCTAAGCTTTGTATATTTTTCATCAATTCATTCCTTATCATAGTTTTAGAAGCATTTTTTAGTAAATATGGCATTGAGAGATTTATTTATGTAATTGGCTCCCTTTGTTAATTAAAATTTTTCCATTGATAAATTAAAAAATAGATGAAGTAGACTTTGCCTTTTAATTACAAACCTACTTTAAAGTAATTCAGCCTGAAAGGGTGAAGAAAGGGTTACTAGGCAAATAACAAAGGAAAGATAGTGATGCTCTATTAATAATTCCCCTCTCTCTCTCTCACTCTGATGATAACACATCTCTTTTTCACTCTCTTCTGTTGAAGAGCCTACCCTCTACACAGGCAAAAATTGCTGACAAATTTCCTGAAAGAGTGGCTGCTGCTTCTTCAGATGGTTTTGTTGTTGTTGTTTGTTTGTTTTTCCTGAGTCATATGGGCATTATAGGTTGTTTGCTATGAAACATATATCTCTGGAAAATGAAGTTATGTTGAATGACTCATCGCTCCAGTAAACAAATTAGGTTGTATAACTTCCTCCCACCACACATACATTTTCAGTTTGACCCTTTACACAAGAAGTATAGTACTTAAAAGACCCGTCTGTACATAGGTACACTAATAACCATAGTTTCCATCATCTCTTGCCTCTAGGATTCTGTTTTTAATCTATTGCTCCCTGTATTACATCTATTTCAAAGAATGCTCTATTTTTCTGCAACCTGTGGGTTATAATATCCTGGCAGATTATCTCCAAATTACTACAGAAAGAAAGACTTAAATGGAGCTAAGAGTGAGAAAATGGTTGTGCTGGATGTACTGAAAGAGAAGAGGGGGGAGTTGAGAATAATCGGCAAATAATTCTGAATAGTGGGTAATACTAGCGTTTTAGCTCTGAATTACTTTGTTTTAACTCTTTGATTTAAATGTACACAATGGAGCTGGTTTTACCTTCTTTCTTAAAGCTTAATTATATTCACATATTTGTTTTTGGTGTAGACTATTGATCAATTAAGCTCGAACTCTTTCTCACATCAACTCTATGGATATTCTTTTGAAAGAAAGAATTAAATTTTATTCCTTCCTAGATAATAATGATCAGTTTCATATTTTAAAATTTTTTATCATATGTCCCTATGATAAAATATTCAAATATTTTTTCCCAATCACCATATTTGCCCTATGGTAAAATGTTCAGATAAAAAACTTTCTTTTTACTGAGACTTCTGCATGCCTTAGTCCCTATTTCTAATACCTAGAGTATGAAATTTATGTTTATAAGTGGAAATTCTCTGTTTCACAGAAGAATTTAGGTATGGAAAAGATAATGAATTTTCTTGAGAAAACTACATCCCAATTATTAGAAAAAACATGAAACAGAACTTTCTTCAAGACATAACAAATTAACCTCAAGTCTAAAGTCTGACTTGAATTGTCTATGAATTTACTGCCTACCTTGTTCTTAGAAATGTCCACTGTTGTAGGAAATGAAAATATATCATTAATGTCTTTTATTAGGAGAAACATCAGTTAAAAAAATACTAATAGTGTTTGTATAAAACAAGGAAATTTATAATTGAAGCTTGAAAATTAATACTTAGTTATAAACTTAGGAGACAAATAGATTTAATTAGATACTTTCAAATTAGGAGATAACCCTGTATCCTGAACAGTCCCTTTGGGCCAATATAACCCCCAGTTTCCCTACTAGAAGAGGAAGAGGACCAACCTGACACAAAAGGAGATATTTGGGGGACCCATAATAGGAATGATGCTTTATAAATCAAGAAAATCAAAATAGCCTCTAGAGGTAGGGGGGAAAGGCAAGAAAAGAATTCTCTCCTGAAGTTTTTTGAGGTAACACCTGGGTTTTGGACCCCTGACCTCCAGAACTCTAAGAAAATAAATCTATATGGTTTTAAACCACTAATTTTATAGTTTTTGTCTTTGTTTTGTTTTTCTCATAACAACAATAAGAAACCAATACAGTCACTTAACCAGTAATTAGTCATTTTAGGATTTACAATAACAATTTTCTATCAATATAATTATTCCTTTCCACCAACCTAAGACTCAGTTCCCTTATACTTAAAGTTAGTAATTCTATATATTTTCTTAAGTCCATACCAACTAGAAATCAGTATGATTCCAAAAATGATCATATGACTAGATGATTGTAAATGAGCAAGTGAAACTTTAGTTAGCTGGTTTTTGTACAAATTAACTAAACTTAGCTTAAAAGAGTGAGTTCTTTAAAATAGCTAAAACATATCTACAAAATTTCAGTTCAATCCCCTTAAACTCTACTATATGGTTACTGATTAACATATCTTTTAAAAATATATAATTATACAAGCAGAAAAACACCAACAGCCAGAAACCTGCTGTTTCAAAAGGGAATTGTGGTTTCAATCAGTTTACATTTAGAACAACAGATTGTGAAACCATGGGTAGAAGAAAAAAGTCTCCTGAGGTAATTTTATCTCTAATCTATAATCCATAAAAAAGGAACAAATTGTGTGCAATCCATTACTATTTAATTGAGCTGTGAATTTGAACCTTTTTAGAAATAATTAAATGAAATCCATTTATACAATTATCTAAACATAAAGTTTCCTTTATGTGACTGAAATTATTATTTTGGAGGCAATGAACCATGAACACTTAATTGTGATGTTGACTATTAAAACTGAGTCTTAATATTGAAATAATTTATGATTGTATAGCTATAAAATTACTGTACAGTGCTTGCTTAGAATTATTAATGTTTAGTGGGCTTCTTTATAAAATATTAGAACACAGTAAATAGCTATAGTTTCACAGTTTTAAATATTTATAAGCTGTGGAAGGACAATTCAATATACAAAAGGAGTCAGGTTTTAGCTTTTGAATTTAGATTCTCTTAGTAGGTTAAGTCCTACTAGTGATATCTACTAAGCTTCCTTGAAACATAAAACAACAGTGGAAACAGCTAGCCCTTGCCAAATTCCTGCAACTAATTTCATTCTCACCTATGTGCATAATTAATATTTTTGCAATAATTCAAACATGAAAATGTGATTATTTAAATTCAATTGATATTTTCCCCCAAGTTATATTTATTGAGACAAAATAGATTTACATCTACATATCTGTTTCTGCATTTATAGGTTCAAACCTCTACAAATGTATACTTTGACATCCCGTCCATACCAGTGCTGCAACAATCCACCCTTGCCTTTCCACCTCTACCCTACCGTTCTTGCCCTCTGGTTGCCTCAGTTTTACATTCAAATGTTGAGTTTATTATTCTTATTTTTTAAGATTTATTTATTTATTCATACAGAACTGGGGTACAGGCCAGAGATGTGGAGGGTGAGAGGTTCACCAGGGACAGAGTGGGGAGCAGAGGAGCAGAACAGGCAGATCGACGAAGTACACTGCTGAGGGGAGCAGCGGGCGGGTTAGGAGAGGTCTGCCACGCCATGTGGAGCTCCTCCGGGGCAGGCGGGGATCGAACTCATGCGGAAGTGGCATAAGCTTCTTGGTGCAGTGCTTTAACCCGCTGCACACCAGGGAGGGCCAAGTTTATTATTAATTTGGGTTTGATTGGCCTTTTGTTATAGTTCAACCACCCTACATATTTATATATGTCTTTTCCCTTACTTATTATTCTCTTAGCATTATCCTCTCCACCTCCATCTATGTAGTTGCAAATGACAGTTTATCCTTTTTGATAACTGAGTAGTATTCCTCTCTCTGTGTGTGTTTTCCACACTTTTCTTGTCTACTCCTCTGCTCTTGGACACTTATATGTACTGATAATAGAGTATAAAACTCAAACTGCAATCTACCCGAATAGTTAAATATTCTGTGATCATATTAGAATGTTGTTCTTAGTTTCATGTACTAAGGCCATGAGGAAAAGTGTAAAATACAACATAGTTCATTTAATTTAAAAAAAATTTTTTTTTAATTATTGAAGTAGCATTTGTTTATAGAACTACATTTGATTCAGGGGAATAAGAACACTACTCCTCAGAAAAGGTAATTTATTTAAAACCTAAGAGAAATCCCAAAATAGCACTCTACCAACATCAAATATATATTCTATTAAGGCAGATACCTACTAATATTATTTACTTCATTTTCATACTATTCTTTTAAGTAATACAGCATTGCAAATTCCTTTTAGGACCAACTCCTGTGCATAGGACTGGTTATTTTAGATCTGTAGTATTATTATTGTGCTCATAATTTTGTAAACAATTGTAAACTTGTACTTATATAATCATTGAAAAATCTGTTTAAAAAAAAAAAAAGTAAGCTACACAAAGGATATACAGACTCCCTGACAGAACTTCCATTTTGCAGTCATTTCAATCAAATACAATTAAGCCAAGAGGAACATCTTCTACGAACATCCAAGAACTGAGAGTCTTCTATTAGTTGAACATAGAGAAACATTTATACTCAAAAGTCTGTATTGGATGTGGGAAGCATAACTTTTTTTTTCTTTTAATTTCATAGAAATAAATGTTCGGGCCCTCCCTGGTGGCGCTGTGGGTAAATGCAGTGCTGGGAAGCTAAGGCCACTTCAGCATGAGTTCAATCCCCAGCCTCAGAGGTGACCCACATGTCGTGGCAGACCTCTCCTGACCCGCCCACTGCTCCCCTCAGCAGTGTACTTCATCAGTCAGCCTGTTCTGCTCCCCACTCTGTCTCTGGTGAATCCTCTCACTGCCCCCACCACCTCTGGCCTTTACCCCAGTTCTGTATGCATAAATAAATAAATCTTAAAAAAAAAAAGAAATGTTCATATTACCTTTATAAAAAAATTGTTGTAATATACAGAAAGTACAAGCATTGAGAGAGAATTTGTCTAGGAATTTGTCACTGAAGCATAAGTTTCTCTAGTATTATGAGGAGAATATGAGAGAAAATAAAGAAATAGAAGATAAGTTGAAACTCCTCACAGGATAGACTTTGTGATAGATTTCAAAATCATTGCCCCCCCTCACTAAAATGTTCAAAAATGTCTTAAGATAATTGGACATATCCCTAGCATTTCATCTGTACTGGTTATAGTGAAATGAAAAAGGGTTTTCAAAAACTCTTTAAGCAGTATTCTGCCATCTCTTCAATCAGAGATTATGGATATGAGAAATCATATCAGTTATGAAGAACATTATGTACTGCTTTTTTTTTTTTTTTAAGATTTATTTATTTATGCTTACAGAACAGGGTACAGGCCAGAGGTGTGGTGGGTGAGAGGATTCACCAAAGACAGAGTTGGGAGCAGAACAGGCAGACTGACAATGTACACTGCTGAGGAGAGTAGCTGGCTTGTCAGGAGAGGTCTGCTGTGCCATGTGGGTCAGTTCCCTAGCCTGGGATTGAATCATGTTGCACTGGCTTCACAGAGCTTCATAATGCCGTGCTTTAACCCATTGCACCACCAGGGAGAGCTCTGTATGTACTTTTTAAAAAGTTTTTTTTTTTTAATAGATAATAAAAATTGAAATGTAGGATATTCCAGGAAGAGTGAGCAACTTGGATTTAGAAGAAGTAATGTTCAGATTAAGTTTATGCTTAATGATCTTTGATGCCTTATAGACCTTTCGTGTTTCTAAGAAGCCATACCATATTTTACTAATTCATTTTTTACCATGATTCTGTTGGTTATTTTATACATTTTCCTCTCTAAGCTCCAACCTGTCTTCAGACTCAGCTTATCACATGATTATTATTTCATTGAGGAAGGAGAAATAATTAGATGGGAACTACCACTACTTATCCCTTCTGTTTCATTATTTCACCTGTGGTTTTTGTCCACACTCAATATTGACATCAGTTATAGCTATAGAAAAATGTCCTACAGTTAGAGTCATGCCAGCTACTTCAGATAGGTTTCCCCTCAAATCACATCCTGAAGCAAAGACTTAATTCAAGGTAGTTTACTTAAGATATAGTTCTAGGAAAGTAAGGGAATGGTGAAAGTGGGCAGGAAGGTTCCCAAAAAAGTCATTCCATGAGGTATCCATGTTCTAACACCTGGAACTTATGAACATTACCATTTGATTACAATGATAAAATCTGGGTGTTGCTAAAAGAAATTGAAGCTCTGCCAATACTCTATTTTTTTTTATTCATTTATTTATTTATTTATTTTTTTGGGTGCTTTTCAAAATTCAGACTAAAACACTTTTAAAAACTTGATAGGATCTTCCCTGTTGGCGCAACAGGTTAGGACAAAGCATTGCAAGCTGGCAGCAACTGCTTCAGTGAGCGTTTGATCCCCGCCCCTGAAGGTGACCCACATGGCATGGCAGACCTTTCGTGGCTCATGGGCCACTCCTATCAGCAGTGTACTTCTTTGATCTGCCTAATCTGCTCCCTACTCTGTCTCTGATGAAACCTCTCACCACCCCTGCACCTCTGGCTTGTACCCCAGTTCTGTATGAATAAATAAATAAATCTTAAAAAAAAAGAAAAATTTATTAAAAAAAACTTGATAGAACTTAAATTATTCTTAAATTATTTTCACAAAACTCATATTTTTCATTTTTACTGGTTTGTTTTCATGAGTTTATAATTAAAAGCATTAAATATGAATTTAATTTTGAAACATTAACATTTTGGACTGTCATTATGATGTGAGTTAAAAATTTCAAGAAGTGATACTATAGAACTGTATCAAAATTCCTCGAGGAAAGAGTAGTTAGAGGATTTGCCATTCTACTTTTTTTTGTTTTTTTAAAGATTTATTTATTTGTACATACAGAACTGGGGTACAGGCCAGAGGCTCAGGGGCGGTGAGAGGCTTCACCAGAGACAGAGTGGGGAACAGAACAGGCAGATCGATGAAGTGCACTGCTGAGGGGAGCAGCGGGCGGGTCAGGAGAGGTCTGCCACGCCATGCGATCTCCTCGGGGGCAGGCGGGAATCGAACTCATGCGGAAGTGGCTTTAGCTTCTCAGTGCAGTGCTTTAACCCGCTGCGCCACCAGGGAGGGCCCTGCCATTCTACTTTTAAAGTTTTCGGATAATTACAAATCATCAGAAGAATGGCTTAAGTAAATTGCCATTTTTTTCTTTTATATTTATTGTTTTTTTAAATCTGTGTTTATTCCACAACCAGTTATATTTGTACACTTACTTTAGAATGCCCCTAACTCTTGGTTCAGGTCTATGATCCATCTTGAATTATTATTTTTAATTTTTAGTGTTGAGATAGGGTTCAAGGTTTATTTCCACATGTGTATATTCATTTGGTCCAACATCATTTCTCAAATTGATTTTCCTTCCCCTGTCAAATTGCCTAGTACATATGTGGAAAATCAATTGATGTTATATGAGTGGAAGCCTTTCTGATTTGCTATTTTGTTCCAGTGATCAATTTGTCTACGCTTATGCTAATAAAGCACCATCTCAATTGCTGTATGTTTACAGTAATATGCGCAATAAATTTATGTATGCTAACGGCTCTTGTTTCTTCAGCTTGTTTTGGCTAGTATTAATTCTCTGCATTTCTATATAAAGCTTAGACTTAGCTTCTTAACTTTGACAAAGAAAATACTTAAAAATTTTTGACTGAGTTATTAATGAAGGTAGAAGTTATTTTGAATATAGATACTAAATAGGATTTATATTTGCAACCCATAAAAACTATATTTTTTCATATATTAATATAGTTTAAAAATATCACTTTAACATGACATCCATTTCAGTATGGAAGTCATGAATGTGTTTTACATTTTTTGTAACAATTATTTTTGATGCTTGTGTGAATCGCACTTTAAAATTGAATTTTCCAAATATTTGTTTTTAGTATATATAAATAGAATTAATTTTTAAATTAATTGTATCCTGGGACTATGATGAATCAATTTGTACTTTAAGCACATTTTGGAGATATCTATAGATTTAAATACCGATGGATACACACAAGTATACATACATATGTTTATATGAATATACTACAAGTATGTAATTGAATCTTATGTAAAACATTTTCTACTCCTTTTTTATCCATATACCTTATTTTTATTAGTCTTTCTTGTTTTTGGTAAGACTTCCAGTGAACTATTGAATGGTTAAAATGAGAATCAACATATATCCATATCCTTAATCATAACAAGAAAACAATGTTACAGTTATATTTAATGATAATTGCAAATATTTGCAAATGCTTTTTCTTAGCTTGAGAAAGGCTAATGCTAATATTCATATGTATGTATGACATACATATGATGTTTCTATACATGTATATAAGATGTGTGCACATGTTTATATATAAGACAAAGTTTTACATATGAATATATTCTTATGTATGTTTTCTGAGAACATGTATATGTGTGTTTTTTACTTAGTAAACTTATTTAGTGTTTATGTCACTACATTCTGATGAGGAATATTTGACTGTTTCAGTTCCATTACAGTTGTTTCCATTTTACTTCAAAGATTTCTTTTACTGTTTAATCTTGTCTCTTTTTATATGATGCACCATTAAGTATGTGCTAAATATATGATGTGTCCTATTGACATCAGAATCATTTGTTACTTTTATGTGCTTCAACTTGTTTAATTTCTAGTGATTTATCTCCAAGTTCTTTGTTGTATTTTCTCTTGGTGTACACATTGACTTTTAAGCCCACCGATTGAATTATTTATTTACTTGATTATTTAAAAAATTAATTTCCTTTAAGACACTATCAGTTTCCATAGGCTGCATTAATTATCCACTAGTTATTTAATATAGTTAAGTCATTGCTTCCATTATTTTCTATGAGTTCCATCTTCTGTATGCTGGTTTCTGCTGGATCTTTTACCTCTGGGCATGGTCTTATTTCTCTGCCTCTCCATCAGTTTTGCATTTATTAATATATTGTGGAGACTAAATTAGAAAACATTTACACTTTGACTTTTCATATATCAGACAGTGGAAGGGTAAGTCAATATAACTTACAGTTGATTTAGTGCATTGTTTGCTTTTTAAAATTACTTCAATTCAGTCAATTATCAGCTTTTAATGTTTTGAGGCAAAATCAAAGTTTTCTTTTAAGCAAGAATTGGAATGTGAGTGTTGGCAATGCTTCAGAAATCTATCTCTTCTTTAGAATCCATTCACCACCTTTTGAAGTTGCCCATTTATCTGCTTTATGAACATTGGGCAGCCTCCCTTAATTTGACTATTTTTACAACCTATGGAAGCTCTGTTGAGGATTTGGTGTCCTTGCTGAAAGAAGACTTCTCTCAGCTATTTGGTCTTTTTTTTTATACTAGGCAGGGCAAAATAATACTTCATGTTGTGAACTCAGCAAAGCCCTTGTCTTTATGCGTAGTCACTTTCAGACTATTACTATGCTCCTATAGCCTTAGAAAAGAACCTTGCTACTTAGATATTTTCTTTCATTTTTTTCTCTACTAGACCAGCATTGTGAGCTCTTGCTGTACAGTCAGAAATGACCCTCAAGTACCTTAAGGAGTTTCCTTAATTAAAGTTGCTTCCAGCCTTCCTCAATCAAGATGCTACCAGGTATACCTCAGAATACTTACTTCAGCATTCCTCCCCTGACTCAGCCTGTGGTCACCTGCTGACCTTCAGTTAGCAGAGATTCATGTTCCTAGGGTTTTTTTTTTTTAGTCCTGCTTTCTTGCCACTTGTTTTTTGCACTCACTAAAGGTCCCTAAGGACAGAATTGACAAGTGAATTATTGTGACTGAGTTTCCTTGAATTTCTATTCTGTTAGACCAGTCCTGACATGACCATTAAACATTTGTTAAAAGTTGCACTGTGCTTACTCCTCACCCTGATCTAGAGTTTGTTCCTCCTTGTGAAACCTCACAATTGTGACCTTCTGGAATTTATCTTATTTTACTTTTTTTTTCCCATGATCACCACACCTAATATTTTTTTAATTGTTTTGTCTTCATTTTTCATGAGGCAATGGTAGTCTCCTATAAATTTCTACATTCTAATCAATGGAAAGTTAAATGGTATGATTTTTCCCTTCTGCATTTACTGTTTTATGGACTAACTGCTTGAGCAAGACTACTAGTATCATATTACAGGATACTCTGCTAAGGTGGATTTTTTTTTTAAAGATTTATTTATTTATTCATACAGAGCTGGGGTACAGGCCAGAGATGCGGAGGGTGAGAGGATTCACCAGAGACAGAGTGGGGAGCAGAACAGGCAGATAGACGAAGTACACTGCTGAGGGGAGCAGCGGGCGGGTCAGGAGAGGTCTGCCTCGCCATGTGGTCACCTCCTGGGCAGGCGGGAATCGAACTCATGCGGAAGTGGCTTTAGTTTCTCAGTGCAGTGCTTTAACCCGCTGCACCACCAGGGAGGGCCGCTAAGGTGGATTTTTTACCAAAGATTATTTCCACATTTATGAGGCACAATGAAATTACATATGCTGATCCTAAGATAAGGCAAATGGGAGCAATCACACAATGATGTGGTAGGAAAATCTAAGATTAACAGCATGAATTACTTGAGCAGTAATTAGTAATTGATTCATTGCTATCTCTTTTTTTTCTATTAATATTAAAAATTTAGTAGTTCTACTTGCATTAATAAATGAAATAAAGTTTGGGCTTTCTGCCTATCAATAGGGCTTTTTTGCTAATGTTATGCCTCACTGCAATGACTTTCTCCTACTCTTAAAATAAGAATTGGTATTACTAGTATACCATAACATATCATTACATTAACTAATAAAAGAAAAGATTCCTTCTAAAATATATTAAAAGGATGCCAGAGATTTATTTCTATAATATGATGAAGAAGTAGTATATTTTCAGATTAGTAGACTATACTATTTTGTCCCATTCCATTTTCAGTTTTTGCATTCTTTAGAAGGTAAAGAGCAAATCTTACTAAAAATATAACACTAAAATCCATTAAAAGTAAATATGCTTTGCCCTCACACTGGTTTTGCTGATATAATTTTACACTTATAACTTACTCTCTTAGATAGCAGACTTGTTTTAATATTTTCAGTTACATTGTTGTAATACATTTCCTTGCTGTGATTATGGGGACCATTGCTTTTACATGCAAATGCAAAATGATTTTCTTATTTAAAAGATTATTGCTACTTTTCAAAAATACCATTGCTTTTTGAAATGATGGCATCTGAATTTCAAAGTTAACTTAGCAATACTGTGTTGTGAGAAAATAACATAAATTTATTGTTCTCAAAACAGTGCTTTTCATGTAACTTGTTTAGAGAGCTGCTTCTGTTTTGGAGTTATTTAATTCCATAGTTCTCAAATTTTTGGTCTTAAAAACTATTTATACCTTTAAAAATTGTTAAGAAGCTTAAAGATTTTTCATTTATGTTGGTTATATGTATTAGCATTTACGATATTGATGTTCTTGTTAATATTAACTGATTGAATCAACAAGTATTTGAGTGCCAATCCTCTGAAAGCTGTCTATGCCTTTGCAAGCTGTTGGTTTTTTTTTTTTCCAGATGATGTACAAATCATTGGCATATGCTAACAATTAAAAGAATGCTATAAAAGCACTGCTTTACTAATGCCCAATTCTTTAATTTTTTAATGAAACCAAAAGACATCTACTTGATCTTTTCACTTGAATGCTGTACTAAAAGAATGCTTATGAAATGGAACAGGAAAGTGAGATGTATGATGTGTATCTCCTTCTTTCTAGGACAATTAATGCTTCCTTTACTAGAAGAGGCTTAATCTTTTGCTACTGTGTTTCTATCCTTAGTCAAAGAACAGTTTCCTTTTTCTCAGCCCATTCAGCCACTGTAGGGGTTGATGTGTGTGTGTGTGTGGGGGGGGGAACCTTTCTGGAATGGTCAGAAATTTGGTTATCTAGGGAATAATTATGTTCTGTCTTCAGAAAATAGTTTATGTGGATCACCATCACTGCATAATTAGTAAGTGCCCTCTATGTAAATTGGGGTTTGCTTATCTGCCATCACCAATTTAAGATAGTTTCAATTCCAAGAAGTAGAAAACTCAATTCAGACTTATTTGAACAATAAAGAGGATATATTGACTCATATAATTAAAACTTGTAGGCACAGTTTGCACAGGGCTCTGGCATCGTTTATTTAAAATTCTCTAAGCTTGTGATCTTCCTGTATCAACTTTCTTTTCAAATTGGCTTCTTCCACTTTAGCAAATGGTTTCAGCAATTACAGGTCTCCAATTAACAGACCATCTTGTGCAGAGCAAGCTTTCCATTGAATGAACCATGACTAGATTTAATCTCTTTTGCCAGGGGATACCAAGCGCTAATTATTTTAGGCTTGGTTTACCTGGTAAAATCACTATGGTAAGGGAAATGGGATTTTATCTACTCGTTTATCACCTACATAATGCATCAATAACTACCACATGAGAAATGGTAGAATGGACGTGTGAAGATAACTAGACTAAACCTTTAAAAAGTAATAAACTTCTATAATTATAAAATTAAATAAACTTATAAATAAAATACCAGATAATGGAAATATTTATGTAATTTACATTTTGAAAGTCACTGCTTTTTGTTTATATGGTTACTAGAATTCATTAGATGTAGTTGTTTAAAATAAAGTTGTCTAGAATACACTGGAATCAGCCATTTAGATTATCAGTACTTCCTTTTCATTTCTCAAAAAATCATTTATGTATACAACTAAATTTTTCTTCCACATTTTCATAAACCAGTTTCAATAAAACTTTTATACTTTTATTAAGGTTGCTACTGACCTTGTTTTTATCAAAATCCAATAGTCAAGTTTTATTTCATATTCTCATTGTCCTAACCAGAACATATGAACTCACCAAATTTCTTGCATGAAATATTTTCTTTACTTGGCTTACAAAAAGAACACCATAATCTGTTTCTTTCTTTCTTTTTCCCCCCTGCCAATTCTCTGGCCTTTTCTTTCCCTTTTTATTTATTAATATTCTCAGGCCTAGGGATTGTTAATGCTAAAAGGCCTTGGAATTTCTCTCTATTCTACTCTCTCGGTGATCTCTCATGTTATTCCCTGCTTTTGAATACTAATTCCATAATGAAAAATGTCATATCTACATCAGTAATTTGGTATAGTCACTTTAATGATATATTTATATACATAATAATCTACTAGTTGTGCCCATTTGATGAAGTATAACTCAAACTTAAAATCCTTATTTATTACAAGTTGCCTCCATAAAAAAATGGATGCCGGGCCCTCCCTGGTGGCACAGTGGGTTAAAGCACAGCACTAAGAAGCTAAAGCCACTTCCACATGAGTTAGATTCCCCCCTGCCCCAGAGGTGATCCACGTGGCGCGGCAGACCTCTTCTGACCTGCCCGCTGCTCCCCTCAGCAGTGTACTTCGTGGATCTGCCTGTTTTGCTCCCTACTCTGTCCCTGGTGAATTCTCTCACCCTCCACATCTCTGGCCTGTACCCAGTTCTGTATTAATAAATAAATAAATCTTAAAAAAATTTTAATAAAAAATAAAGAAGTGTATCTCATATTCCCTATCATAGAAATGACAATTCTATGTTTTAATAATTACTTATTGCAAGAATAGGTCACAAAAACTCTTGTGATGTATTCTTGATTCTTTTACTTGCATAGGTATAACCTTCCAAATGCCCCTTCTTTTTTCATTCAGAAATATGATTTACTAAATTTCTGTTCTCATTTTCTCCTGTTCTAAGACCCCCAACCTCCTATTTTCTAGTAAGAATGGACATTAAGTCTTAATCTAACCAATGAGAGATTTGACTTAAAGACAAAGTTATCTATTACAATAAATACAATATAATTCAATCACGTTGGTTGTTGTTTAGTTGTTCGAAATATTACTCATGAAATCATAAAACCAAACTACTAAACAATTGAAAATGTCAATGGACTAATTTTTAATGCTTGGCTCCCTTTCCCAAATCACAAAATCAGTTTTTCCCTTTCTTAGTACATTTATGCAATTGTTTTAGTTATAAAAGCCTACAGTTTATACTTTAGACAATTAAATGCCAAAAAGACAGATTGCACTAAGCAGTGTTCATGGTAATGAACAGTGTCATTTGCAGCTTGTATAGACTGTTGTAGGAGTTTGAGATGTGGATACACAACCTACTCTCCACCCTTTGTAGAAAAATTACCTGGATCCTCAGAATACATTGCGTTCTCTATACTATCTTGTGATTTTCATTTTCCATGAAAGCATGATGAATGCATTATACATAAATTCCCAGTCCTTCTAGTAAATGCAGGGCAATGCCATTAATTAAAGTGTGACCATATATGTCCTATAAAGTATGGCTTCAAACAAACTGCCAGATGTTACCGGCTTTATTCCTTTTCCAGAAAGTAACAAGAAATATAATTAACCTTTTCCATACCACATGGATCAATTTTATACCTTCTATATAAAGTCCTAAAATACACAAATCCACATTTATCTGTTGTATACCAATTAAATGTATGGTCATATCAGAAAACTGGTATGAATGTGATCTTCATAATAAAAATATTAAACTAACTGCATAAATATGTGGTTTTCCAAACAAATATATTTCAAAAATATGCAATATAATACCATTAAAACAACATAGATGCAATTCATGTTTATAGCAACTTTTTTTTAAAGAAAGTAACTTTAAAATTTAAAAATATAGATGTATTTTCATGATGTCAGTAAATAATTCAAATAGACAAAAATGTCACAATTTTGTCAGGTTCAGAGGCATCCAACTGGCAACCAAATTTATGCTTGCAGCTTGATAATTGTTTTTCCCATACTTGAGTCAAATGCTACTAATAAAAATATTTATACTGGGGCCCTCCTTGGTGGTGCAATGGGTTAGGACCCAGCACTGCAAGCTAGCCACAACTGCTTCAGTGAGAGTTCAATCCCCTGCCCCAGAGGTGATACACAGGGCATGGCAGACCTCTCCTCACCCACCTGCTGCTACCCTCAGCAGTATACTTCGATCTTCTCCCTGTTCTGCTCCCCATTCTCTCCCTGGTGAAACCTCTCACCTCCCCTTCACCTCTGGCCTGTACCCCAGTTCTGTATGCATCAATCAATAAATAAATCTTTAAAAAATATTTATGCTGCATTTGATTATTATCATTTAGGATTTCTAGCAAACCAAATATTATATCTGAATAATGTTATATAAAAATGTTAGTCATGTCGGTTATATTGAAAATAATAACTCCTACCTTTAAAAAAGATTTATTTATTTTTATGCATACAGAACTGGGGTACAGAGCAGAGGTGTGGGGGTGAGAGGATTCACCAGAGACAGAGTGGGGAGCAGAACCGACAGATATACTTTGAAATACACTGCTGAGGAGAGCAGTGGGTGTGTCAGGAAAGGTCTTCCACCCCATGTGGGTCACCTTCTTGGCAGGGGATGAACTTGTACTGCAGTGGCTGCAGATAGCTTCATAGTGCTGTGCTTTAATTGCTTGCACCACCTAGGAAGAATCCAAATTCTATATTTTTTACTGACTAAAAAGCAGATATTATTTAACTTAAGAATTATGTGGATTTTAGCTCTTTTTCCTTTTGCCCAACATTAGCTATTTTACAGTTGCTTTTAAACTTTGTCCCCAAAATTATATTATATACTTCTAAAGATATTCTAAGTTTGGTATTTAAAGTTGCATCATTTTAATGTTGCATGAAGTGAAGCACAGTGAACATGTTAATGAATATAGAAGTTTTTAATCAAAGGTTTTTTTTGTTTATCTCCCCCAGAAAGACAGAACATTAATTTAGAATGTTTTTAGGTTGTCCTCAAATTTAATAATAAACTTTAAATCCTAGTGATCTTGTTACTTGAACTTTCCATATCTCAGAGGGCATGACATTAAGTTGATTCTATAAAAGAAAAAAAAATTGAGGTGCAATAATTAACAATTAAAATATGAAATGATTATTTCATTTAACACAGGATAATTATTTAACAGGATATTCCACTTCTATGATTTTTGTCCTATATAGATATACTATATAGTATATGGTCAGTTCTCTCAAAATATGGATCCTAGATAATCAGGTTTTCAATAATGAATAATACACAACCTATATGATACTGTAGTTCTACAGAATTTTTGCAATTTTATTAAATATTTTTGTTCTGTTTTTATCTGTGTCGATTCTTTTAGAATGACTGATGCCTCTACTAACATTCTATAGTTTTATGTTATTTTTCATTTTTTTAACAGGCGGAAAGGAAAAGTTTATTAGAAAAGGAGTGAAATAGAGCACCCCATAGTCATGTAGGCAGAAGCACTGCTACTGCTGGTTTTGTGAAAAGATACCCCTCGTAGTTACAGCTGAGCAGGAGGCTGCTCCATAGCTTTATTTTATAATATTGCTTTATTTAACTCACTTTATGACAACTGTAAATATCTGTCAGCTTCAAATTTGACTAGGGCATCAAGTTGTTATATCCATATCTTAATTAATGCAGATTTCTGTGATAAAGTACATTAGAGTGAATGACTTATAATCAACGGAATTTCTTTCTAACTGTTCTGGAATTTAGAAGCCTATCATCAATTTTGGCAGACACAAACATTCAGTCTTTATCAAGCCATATTAGGTTATATATAACACTTCCAAAATAACATTTATTTAAAAAATGTTTTTTGAGCAAAAAAACTAATGATTGGAAGGTCTAGAATAAACTTTCAGGATTCATATAGGCCATTTTGTGATTGTTGACTTTGACTTGCAATTAGATGAGAAATTTTTGAAAGAATGTGGTAAAAGGACATTGGGCATAACTGCTTTTCCAGGTTCATACCTCTGATGTTAGAAAATGGTTAAGCATTTGATTCTGAATTGAGATTTTGTTTAGAGGCATTATTATATTACGAAATTTGGCCTTCATTTTTTTAGTGGACTCCAAGAAATGGTGACCTAGGTTATGCTAATTGAAACTTAGAGCAATAGGTTCTAGATTCCTTCTAGTTAGGTCATGATCAATGGTTTTCTTTGCTACGTAAAAAATTAACAAGTGCATTGATGATGACTGAAGGAAGTGGGGCAGAAAAAGAAGTTTTGGAAGGGTTAGTGTCTGTTATTTGACAGAGGAGATCATTATATTGGGAAATTTGCCTGTTTTAAATTATAATGCTATAGGTATTTCATATTTTATCCTGAAAAATATTAGAAATCACTATTGCTATCATTCAGAAAAGGACAAATTGGTTGATAATCTATTTTTCCTAACCCTATCTTTTTTTTTCCTCCTTTGGATGCTATTGTGAAATTCAAAAAACATATATCTAATCTAGTTTCTCTACTTCTAATCAAGTGGTTGGTAACAAATAGGTAGATTACTAGTAATTTTCAAAATTCTCTGGCTCTTACTTTAGTGGTTCCCTGACATATTTCTAGGAAACTATAGTTTCCATATTCACAACAGTGAATAGAACTTATATTTACTAACTAGTCTGTTCACAATGGCAAAAGCATATTCTGCTTTTGTATTTTTACACACCTATGAGAAACCACATCAGTTGGTAATTTGAGACTCTTGAGACCTTGACAAATGATTATCACTGTTTGCTGCCTTTCTTTTTAAAGTTCCTAAAATAATAATGATTAATCCCATTGTTTTATAGGTTTTAATGAAACAGTGATTAAAATGATTACAAATTAGTGTGTTCATTTATAGTTTATGCCCCACTTGAGACCCAGAGAGAACATTGCTTTGGTTGCTCATAACCAAATAGATTATTTCTTCTGTGAATTTGAGTTAAAGGGCAGAGATATTAAATTTAGTCACAGAAACTAAATTTATATTTATCTCCATATTTATTTGTAATGTATGGACATTATTGTAATTTTTGGCACTATAGCATTTGTAAATGAACAAACTGAAATCGCATTACATAAGAGCAAAAGAACGTTCCTATGAAACATATCATAGCCAATTTCCTTCATTAGTCTTCCTATTTTTGAGGAAGCTTCTTCACAGATTTTCATAAAATGATTTTTGGGAATACCCCTACTGAATATTGATGTGATTATACATAACAGAAGAAGACACGATTCTCTAAAGAATGTATTAACTTGTGAGTGAGCCCCCTAGAGGAATGTCTTGACTTTAAGTAAACCAAAATTCACCTTTGCAAATATTGTTGAATAAAAAGATTATCTCAGTTCCTTAATTGCATATTAGGATGAGTTAAGCCCCAATTTCCAGGAAAAAATCTTTGTAGAGAAAATGGTCAGTGTCAACCATGCATGCTTTGGGTGGATAAACGCTAAGGGTGCGACCAGTAACAGGACTGAATCACTGTGCTTACAGAGATGGTGCCTTAGGATAGGACTCAAATTTTCTCTGACTTTATTAAGAACCACTATCTAAAAACAAAGCTTGTGAGTAACAAACTTAGATTCCATGAAAAGCTCTCAATGTTACAGTTCTTTCTAGTTTAGATTACTTAGCAAAATAGGTCTGTCATTTTCTTTTTCTGTGATGATTTTATCTGGTTCTGGAACAGGATAATGTTGGCTTCATAAAATGAGTTTGCATTGGTGGTCTCTCCCTTCGCGATGCAAAGGTAGAAGTTTTTCTATTTTGTTTTTCTTTTGAAGATTTCACTGGTATTTTGGACTGTGCTTGATTTCTATTTTATTTCTCCTCTAATTTGTATTATTCCTTTTCTTCTACTGGTTTTTGGTTTCAGTTGTTGTTCTTTTTCTAGTTCCTGAAGCTGAAAGATGTAATTTTTTTTATTTGAGCATCTTTTTTTTCTTGAAAAGAGCATGTAGTACTTTATACTTTCTTGCTATATCCCAGAGGTTCTGATAGTTTGCATCTTCATTTTCATTTGACCCAGGTACATTTTAATTTCTTGTTTGATTTCCTTATTGATACAGTAAACATAATTCTTATTCAGTTGTACTGTTCATTTTCCACAGAGATGTTTTCTTTTCTTTTCTTTTATCTTTTTATGGTTCATTTTTATTTTGATGTCAGTGTGATCAGATATTTGATATGCTTTCAGTATTATTCCATTTTGAAACTCCTTGGTCTATACCAAATTATTTTTACTTGTTTATTCACATATCAGCCTATGGATGGATACCATGTTATTTTGGTTTTACTAATTTAATTGCATGTATCTTTTACTAGATTTTAAAGATTCATGATGAAGACATTCTGCTTATCATTTTACTCATAAGATTACTTTGATTAGCAGTAAAAGATGCCTAGTAAATTTTGATGATTAAGTCAATGAATAGGGGTAAAACATATTTCATAATTTAATTTCAGTACTTTCTGATAAAGTATTTAATATTCATGTGTATACCGTGCCATTTCAACATTTTGGAATCTGCTTGTACTGATATAAAATTATTCTTTAGCCAGTTTTTCCTAAATTGTGAGATACCAGTAAACAGTTTTACTTTAGTCATAGTTAGAATTAAAGAGGTAAAAGTCAGTGAATTCTAGTAGAAAAATTAAATGATGGGTAATTTTCTGATTCAGATTTGTATTAAGTTGTAGTCTTTGTATCCTATGTATTTATTGTATCACTTACACATAAATAACAATCTCTCAATCACTCATCAAAACTGAGACAATCACCTTTTAAGATGTTACTAAATGTGAAAAAAAGTTGTTATATGTAACAATGAAAATATTTTAGCAAACTGCAATTTGCCTCTTGAAATAATTTTTTATTTTTGACAATTTATTTCATGTGGAAAGCTACTTTTATGCAGTTACTGTGGCAAAAAAAAAATTAAAAGGAACTTGAAAGCTACTCTCGTACAATTATTCTAGTATTGTTTCATTACCAATTTTAGTTTGTCTGAATTTAAATTTTAGAGTCAATATTATAGTAATAGGGAATTTTAGTAATGTTTTCAGTCATCAATATTCTTGACTAAAAATTTACTGAAGTAAAGGTGATTTTGCTTCACTTCATTTATTGTAAAGCACTGTGTAAAAAGACCTATGAAACTGTGAACAAGTTTTCTGTTTTGATAGTAGGAAATTCTAGCTTTGTCAACAATAAACACAGCTTGCTCTTCAATTCCTGGTTGAACATGATTGTATCATTATTATGAAGTATGTTTCTCTCTTTGTGTATATTTCTTTTATTTTCATTACCAAGACTAAATATTGTTTGAATGGCCTTGAAGCAATAGTCTTTTATATCTTGTGGGAACAGGCCTTTAGAGACTACAAGTGTATCAAGCTGCAATGAAGAGGGAAACAATTTCCTAATCTCATATACAGTTCTATATTTCCAAGGGCAATCAGATAAAACATTTGTGACCTTCCATCTTTATTTTAAAAATGAGCCATGATTGAAACATTTATATATAATGCATTCTTTAGAAGAGACCTTGCTGATAACAGGGTTTTAAAAGATTGATGCTTGGAATAAAAACTATTTTGACCTTCAATTACTAACTACACAGTGCCTTGAAGAAGGAAAAAAAAATTGAAATTTCAATAAAAACTTTACAAACTGCATTTACAATACAGCACATTGGCTGATTATATTAATTTATACTAATAACAATAGTATATAACAATTATGTGCTTTCAATATCTGCAGTTACTATTAACTAGATAAAAAAGTGTGCTCATAGAAAGAATAGGTTGAGAGCCAGACATTAATTGTGCACTGAAGCACAACCTCAGCATTGTGTAGTTAGCATAGTATCGCCAATGGGTAAGGATGGGGGGAGAATGAAGTCCAAAGGAAGGAGGCAGCAAATTTAAAAATGTAAGAATCTTGTGAAATAAAAGTGTAGGGAAAATCACAATACTATAGCAGTTAAAAATGAGCCAGGAAATAAAATGAATACAAGTTTTGAGGTAAACTTAGAATTAAGGAAATAATGGTCATAATTCCTTCAATATAGTCATCTATTAAATAACTTAATTTTGAATGAAAAAAAAAATGTGTTTATCTGAGAAAACAATCTTCATAACCTAACAGAATTTCTTAGACTTAGACATTATAGCATTGTAAAATTGCTAGTATTTCTCAAATTTATCTTTCAAGAATTAGAAAACTACTCTATTACACAGACTTTGTATGTGAAGGCCTAAATATATGTCAGGAAGAATGGTGGTGTAGGCTATGAATTTGCCATTTTAGCTGTCAAGCAAGGCCAATGTCTGTCTATTATTGCTTTCTTGATAGTTCTCTTGACTGGACCCATTCAAAGCAGATCAACTTTTTGGTGATTACCATGACAGTAGTTCTTCTATATAGAAATACTCAAACTCCTACTCTTAATTAACGGAATGGTTGAAGGGTTCCCTGTTAAGGTAGTTATGTCTTTAATCAAATGAGACAGCTACCTTGTTTACAGCTGATTGAGTCTAGAATGATCAATCAACCCAAGGCAGAGAATCTATGGTCTTGACAGTGGCATCTGAGTGCTATTTGGCAAGAAAGCTTTACAAAATAGGGATTACTCCTTTAAATGTGTCAGTCTCCATCAGTCACCCAAAATTGAATGGAACATGGAGGAGAAAGTTACACAGTTAATTGTAGAGATGGCATAGTATAGAAATAAGAATACTGAGAATGTATCTGTAATACAGCAGTGACTAAGCACAAGCATGCTGTTCAGCATTGAAAATATAATCCAGGAGCATAAGAGGTCAGGGGGGAAAAAAGAGAGAGAGAGAGACAAACAAGAGTAAAATTGAAAACAATTAACAACTATAAACCAGAGACATATTATGGGAATGGGCAGAGGAATGGGATCAGAATTGGGGTGGGAAGAGTACACTGGACTGTGATGATGGCACATGAGTGAACTGATGGTGGGAAGCCCATGGGGATTGCAACAGAGATGAAAAAATGCACAAAATGAAAAATGATGTAAAAAATGAAATAAAAAAAGAAAATATAGGGCCCTCCCTGGTGGCGCAGCGGGTTGGGGCACAGCACTGAGAATCTGAAGCCGCTTCCACATGAGTTCGATTCCGCCTGCCCCGGAGGTGACCACATGGCGTGGCAGACCTCTCCTGACCCGCCCACTGCTCCCCTCAGCAGTGTACTTCGTCGCTCTGCCTGTTCTGTTCCCCACTCTGTCTCTGGTGAAGCCTCTCACCGCCCCTGAGCCTCTGGCCTGTACCCCAGTTCTGTATGCACAAATAAATAAATCTTTAAAAAAAAAAAAAAAAGAAAATATAATACTAGGCATTGGATCTTTTTGAAATTACTCAGTCCTTTTGTTACAATGTTATCTTCTCTTTATAAATTCTTTAAAATAATCTGTTGCCAACAAAATCTTGCCAACTGGTTTATTGGAATATTTCTTTTTTATAGGACTATTCTTTCTTTAAATCTAATTACTGTTTTCAGAATCATTTTAGCAATTAAGAATTAAGAACCTGCACATTATTCATTAAGGTCTCATAATCTTGCCTAAATTTTATCTTTTGTAGTGTATAATGAATAGTAGTCATCACTCAAAAATACTCAGAAATTAAAATATTAAACCATAAATTAATATATTTAAGCAATCTGTTAAATAAAGAAAATTAAAGGTAGATATTAAACCATAAATTAATTAATATATTTAATTAAGCAATCTGCTAAATAAAGAAAATAAATGTATGATGAAATTCCAGTGGTTTTTGCTCAATGAGACTTTCTTTTCTATATATTTTATTTCTTTTGCTCTGTTCAACATCTTTGTGACTAAAGTACAGAGATTTAATTCTTCAAAATAGCAAAGTCAAGAAGTTTAAAGATTTATAGAGAGTACACCACTCCCAGATGTAAACAGTTTGGTGACTCCAAAGAGAAATGTCCTTTCCTGTCCCGTATGCTGTGATTTGTTAAACAGTGTGTACTGTAAAGTAAGTTTCTACTGAAGTACTTAGAGTATAATAAGGAAGGTTTTCAATTAACAAACAGCTCTGTATTCCTTCCAGTATCTTTTCATATGAATTTTACTTTCTTATCAGTCAGTCATGTAGGGAACAAAGACTAGATACACTGAATTTGACCTCCAACATTTGAATTGAAGATAGTCATATAATTTATAATGAAGATGAAACTGGATAGAAATAGAGATTCTAAGAATGACTTAAAAAAACAGTCACTCTGTATTTAGAATATAAAAAGGATCATATATTCAATTACTTTTTACATTTAAAGATACTGGGAAAAATTAAAGCATTTCCTGAGTACTGATAGTACAATCAGAATTTTAAAAATACCAAGTTTTGACATTCAGTACATACATTTCTATCAGATTAGGGTAAAGAACTTGTCATAATAATTTTGGGAAAATATCCTTACTAGTAGTTGAAAAGTCTTATAGCTTGCATTAATAATGAAAATTTTTAATTTCTTTACAATCAAATGTGGAACAAGTCTGTGTCCTTACAAATTATATATGAAATACAAAGCTCCAGTGGTAGTGGGTATTAAGAATGGGAACTTTGGATTTAGGTAGATCATGTGGGAGGGTGGGTTCCTCATAAATGAGATTAGTGTTCTTATAATAATAAGAAAATTTGATAAAATGAGAGTGAACACAATGGAATGTGGTGAGAGACAATGAGTGCCTTGAAAGTTTGGTATAACCCCTGAAGGCATGTACCCCATACCCTAAGGCATTTACAGTGTTGTAACCAATGTTATCTCAGTTAAGTATTTTAGTTAGTTAACAGTAAGAGAAAGACTTATCTCTCCCCCTCCCCATTTTTCTGGAATACATGCAGACTTGGTTATCTGTAACTGGGAAGTAAGTGATCATTGCTGCATCTGATAGCCCCTTGATCTTAGACTTCTCAGTCTCTGGGATTATGAGAAGAAATATTTGTTTTTTAAGACTCCTGTTTTATGTTAATTTGTTATTGAAATAGAAGCTGAGCTAATACACCGTCCACTATCTGAACTATTCACACACAGACTCCTTGCTCTTTAACAATATAAAAATGCTAAGATGTTAGAATTGATGACATTTATAAATATAGCAATGCAGAAGCCACGGCTTCCCCAAAGAATGGCAAAAGAGCTTTTCATTTACCTTTCAGATGAACTGAAAAATAGCCACCATCTGTCATTCCAAGACACAAATATTTTAGCTGATTTGAAAATACAAAATCAACAAGGTCTCTTTGTCAGTTTCCTCCTCCTACCATTCATGCTTCCTCATGGGTAGCTGTACAAAAGATTTACCTACATCTGTATTCTGGAGGAAAAGCACAACAGGATGGTAATCAAACAGAACTTTCTAAAACTGATAAAATAATCTTAAATAATTTTGGTATTTAGTAAGATGGTCCTGCTGAGAATAAGAAAACAGATACACATTTTGAGGATACTTAAGTTTCCATATAGAGCATTTCTTGAGAGAGAAATCCTTGCTTTTCAGCAAGCCACCTTCTGGTGAAAATTTATTAATCCAGTAAATGAATATTGACAATTGTTTATTTTAGTGAGGTTTGTTTTCTAAAGCTTCTATTAAAGGATTGTGGATTAAATATTTTATTTATATACATTCCTCTTTTCAGATATGTATCTTCTGAGAAATTTTGAGATTCATATTGGATTAAAATCTCTGTGGAGTCATCATTTAGGCTAAAGAAATAGATCCATATAATTTTATGACTCCCTTAATGTGAGTGCATATCAGATTTTATGGAATGGATTGAGGTTTAATTAATTATATTTTAAAGGCCTTAAATTTCTTTGTTGAGTTTTAGAGGAAACAAACATGACAGTAAAATTTGTTTTATGTATATTTACTAAATAGTTTCCTCATTGTCTTTGACTATATTTTGACCAATATTGTCAGATATGCAAGGCATATTAAAATAGATCTCACTTGATTTTTACATGGGAGAAAAATATTACTTTGTATTGAAGTATAATTCAGTGGAACAGAAGACTATGAAAGAAAACTAAATGAGTTTCTACTCATAATATTTGGTATTTTTAAGATTGGTTTTCTAGTTCTTCATATACTAATTTCTTTAGTAGCTATCAGGGAATAAAATAACAGTGCTAGAAAATTGTAAATCCACTAAAGGAAATGAACCAGATTTAATCCTGTATTGTATTTTAAAAATAATTCTACAATATTATGTAAAAGGAAAATCTGACATAATTTTAATCACGAGATTTATCTATTCAAAAGTATTGCTTTTTCCTTATAAAAATAGAATGAATTATAAATCAACAAAATAAGAAAATAGAAAACAAAGGAGTAGACAGAATCAGCAAATAGTAATAAAAACAATTTGCAACTTTCAATAACCAGTAGAATTTTGAATTGTTTTAAATTTGAAGGAATTCCAAAGTGAAAGTCTCTCAAAAATTTACTAGTCTTCAAGAAGTCTCCAATTTTATTATTATTTTTTAAAGACTTATTTAGTTATGCATATAGAACTGAGGTATAGGTCAGAGGTGCAGGGCAGTGAAAGGATTCACTAGCAGAGTGGGGAGCAGAATAGGAAGATTGCCAAAGTACACTGCTGAGTGCAGGTGTGGGTGAGACAGAAGTCTCCCGCACCATGTGGGTCACACACTGACCAGGTATCAAACTTGTGCTGAGGCAGCTGAACTAGCTTCATAGTGCTGCACTTCAACCTGTCCACTGCCAGGAAGGTCCCCAAGTCTCCAATTTTGGCATCATATTGTTGAAATAACCAATATCCAGCTTCCGAGTCTGTCTTTAAGAACAGAAACATCATATATTAACAGGTTAAGAATGAAGTTTCTTAGGGATGAAAGGTTAGATCCTAAAGACTACTACATAAATCTAAGATGTAATTTATCAATTTTGCATTCACTATGTAACTGATAGGATGAGTATGTTGCATATAAAATGTCTATTATTGTATCCTTTATCATTGTAAAGTTAAGACTAAAGTGAATGTTTTCATTGCTTTTTTTGTATTGCAATCCTGAGAATTTTGTGATTTCTTTTTGGGGGATAATATTGGTTTACATTATTACGACTATTTTGGAAGTGTAGCACACACTGCTGACCAGCCACTGTATCACCTATTGTCTATCACCACAGTCCACTGTGCTCTACCCCTCTTTTCTTACCCCTTTTACATCCCTTCCTCCTGCTTTTAAAGGTTCAGTTCATTACAGATCATTATGCATCAAACTGAGATATCTATTGATAGACTATATACCTTCTATGGTCTCATAAATCCATTGTCTTGGTTCTATGACATTTTTAGTTTTAATTAAAATAAATAAACATAGCATCTAATTTTGGAGAATACTGGACATTATCATTTGTTCATCAGACTTGAGAGAAAAATTTCAGGATCTAACAGAATGTAATTTATCTGGTTGCCTTTAGATTTAGTGTCTATGGAAACAGAGTTCACATTATTACATTCAGAAGGACTCCAGACTTCCCTTTGCCTGCTGTGTAGTTAGGTAATTGGTGACTTTCATTATGTCAACTTGCTTTGTAATTACTACTTTCTATAAGAGTCATCTATCAGGTAATGAAGAAATCCTGTCATAGCATTAGGGCAATGAGCAAAGGATAAGGACTCTCCTGTTTTGAGAGATTTTTTAAATAGACAATATTTACTCCAATTGACTGCTGTTTTATTCCCACTGGAATGTGCTCAAAACTACATTTTCAAAACTATGTAATTATACAGTGTAGATAAGACACAGCTGAATTTTCCTAAATGATTAAACATAAATCAAATTTCCTGTGTGTCAGAAATATATTACAAATATTTATGTCATTGGTGATCTCCAGACCCTTCTCAATGGGGAGCTTAATTTTAGTTCATCCTGGACGATGTGTCTGTCAGCCTATTTCTGTGACATGTTGTTGTTTTTTGAAGTAGCAGTAAGACTTCTCTTGTTGATCTCATCTTCAAAGTTACCCCAAGTATCTCTAAGTAGTTAGGCATTTTGTAATTTGTTCACAAACATTTCTGAAAGAGACTCATGTTTCATTTTATACTTTTCACTGTAGGATTTATTTATCTTGATTTAAGGTTTTTTATCGAATTTATTCACTTCTTACTCTGTATGATATTACTTTGCTATTTTTCTATGTAGGTTTCTATCCCCCCATGTTTCTTCAACTACTTTTCTTGCTCACTTATTCTTCAATGTATGAGTCTATTTACTTATCTATGTTTTGGGGGTGGAAATAATTAAAATCTTCAACAAAATAACCAAGACTATAGTGTTATATATTTCACAAGTTAAAAAAAATTACTTCACTCTGTGCTCATTAATTTTTGTTTATGACAATGTTTCTGAATCAAATTATTTAAGAATAAAAATCTATATCAATTGTATCTATATCAAAATAGATCTAAGTTGGAAGTGGTTTATAAGACTAAACCAGAACTAAATATCATTATTCTGTTCCTTACATTACATTAGAAATCCCATGTAGCCTCTAAAACATATCTCGATCTAGTGTTAGTGCTTACATAGAATTGCATAATTCTATGTAAGGAGCAGAGTCTATTTTAATAAGTATTTTACTATTAAGTATCACTAGATCCCAAGAGTTCATTAGTAGAAATAACAATTTTATATTCAATTTTTGCAATCTTATTGAGCAAAATGTACTCATTTCATTTGTTCGAGGTGCTAACAATTTATTTTCTGAATGTGCAATTTAACCAAATTGAAGAGACATATTCAAACACATCTGCTTCATCTAACTTATAATATTTTTTAAATTGATGATTTTCTCTTTACTCATTTGAATTATGAAGGTACGCTTACCCATATCAAAAGCAAAGACATTGAAATATAGACTATTAGTAATAATAATCAGTAGAATATTTTCTCTCCTTTAGAATTTGAAAAGATTTTCAAAATAGTTCTCCCTCTCTACAGGTATCTATCTATCTATCTATCTATCTATCTATCTATCTATCTATCTATCTATCTATCTATCTATCTATCTACTACCTGCACATAGGATAAATGTAGATGATCTAGATATAGATGATAGAATACATACAGCTATTGATAAATTCTTGAAGCAGGCTCAAGAATACAGATAGGTAGATTGATGATAGATAAATAGAGAGGGATGAGGTAGAAGGGAAAGAGGGGAGAAAGGAGAATAATAACTATAACTAAATAACTATAACTAAACCATCTTCCCAAAATATAATTCTTCTTGGCAATCTTCTGAGTTATAATTTAAGAGAAATAATGGCAATGCCATTAATATACTGATTGAAATTAAGTCACTCTCCCTTTGATATGTAGGGTTAGCCTCAGTTGAATTAACCTCATAAATGGAAATTACTTTCTTTAATATGTTCATTATGTTCTTATTTTGAGTGTTAGAACCAAAAACATGAATGAGGTTGACATTTGCTAATGTCAAACAAGCTATGTAGGAACAAGAAAATTCTGAGCTGGAGAGTGCCTTGAAATAATTGGAAAGCAGGGGAATTGGCTATAACTACTAAACTGGGACAGAGTAAAAATGCTCTTAAAAAGGGGTAAGGTATTATAATTTATATTTGGATAGTAGGATTAATTCATGTTTTCCCTATTACCTAACTAACAGCATTCTTTAACCATACTGAAGTTATAGAATGTGGCCAGAGAAAAAAAATAACTATGTTAATAGATATTTAGTAAAATTTATTCCCCTAAAACTTAAGAGGGACACTTTGTGCTGACTAGTCAGTCTAATATTTTCTTGGCCAACTAATTTTCTTATTTTAAAAAATAATTTTTAAACTTTTATTTATTTATGTATACAAGAACTGGTGTGTAGGCCGGAGATAGAGGGAGGTGAGAGGATTAACCAGAGACAGAGCAGGGAGGAACAGGCAGATGTACTGAAACACACTGCTGAGTGGAGCAGCAGGTGAGAGAGCGGTCTGCTGTACCCTGTGGGTCACCTCCCTGGCCAGGGATGGAACATGTGTTTAGAGGCAGCAGACAGCTTCATTGTGCTGTGTCTTAACCCCTTGTGCCACCTGGAAGGCCCCTAATTTTCATACTCTAAAGAAGAACATTTTTTCCCCCACAATACTCCTAGTACTTAAATAGACTTAATTCCTTGCCCCTTTTCAACTTTAGCTCGATTTCTTTCCAGCAATGTTAGTAATACAGAGGAAATGAGACATCCCTTACCTCTAAATCTATGAATATAACTATGTCCCTTCTCTGGTACTCTAGCTTCTTCCTGAAAGAATGAACTGTCATTGTAAGAGCAGTGCGCATGACTTTAGATCCAGTTACTTTCTTTGTGTTCATTAGCTCAATTTGTAATTAATCAATACCATCTCTATAAAAAAAACATGCTTTTCTCTTTATTGAATCATTCTCATCAGAATATGAACAGACTTTAATTTCACCCAACATAAAACAAAGCACAAAACCTTCATGTATCCTCCTTCTACTTGAGATATATATATCCAATCCTCTGTTCTCATTAAAGTTAAACTTTTTTGAGTAAGTTGTATACAATAATTTTAAGATCTTTGTATTTTAAAGTGCCAGTTTTACTTCCATACTACTTTTGTTTCTAAGAATCTGACTGTTGAATAATATATATTTTCTTTAAGTAACCAGATTTTTTCCTATATTGTTAAATTTTAAAAGCAATATAATTGTTGTTAAGTAAGATGCAGTACATATCTTTTCATCTATATAACTTCATATATGTATCATATGTATATATACCTCTACATATGTGTGTACATGGGTATACACAGAGAGAGAGCAGAAAATTTTAAGAAAGAACATAGATCCATTTACTCATGCATTCTAACATAGTTTCATGCTTGAATTATCACAAGTATTGCATTTTCACAACCTGCATTCCACAAGAAAAAGTTATATATATATTTCTTTTACACCTTCATTTGGTTTAAAGGGAATTTATAGGAAACATAGTCTTTAATGGACATTTGCCATAATCAGCATTCTTTATACATTCATGAAGTTATGAATTTTGTATATTATCCCTTTCTCTGAAGAAGTTCCTTATAGCATGCTTTTACTTATAATATATTATCTTTGTTTTCATCACAAAATTTTTTATTTCAAACTCATGTTTGATAGATATTTTCACTGGATATAGATTTATGGGTTACTAGTTATTTTCTTTCAGCACCTTAGGTACTTTGGTTTTCTGCCTCAGTCATTCCTGATGAGACATTTTTGTGCATAAGTCATTGTTCCCTATGATAAGGTGCCCTTTGTTTTTCAAGTTTATCTCTGGATTTTCTGTTTAACTTATTTTCAGCAGTTTTCTCTGATGCCCCAGATATAGTTATATGCCTACTTATCCTCTCAAGACAATTTTATAGCAAACTCACTGGATACTTCCAGAAATAAACAGCAGCAAATATTTCAATCAATAGTCATCATAGTTAACTTATTTTTAGGAATAGTTGCAAATGTCTAATGAATATAATAAAAATACTTCTTCTAACATAGATTTTCTTTATTATCCTAAATGTAGAACAATGCTATTTGATACGATTTCATAGGTTATTTTATAGGTTTGGGATTGCCTATTTTTTTAAATATAAATTCAAGGTAATAGCTTTCCCAGACTGAAACCTAACTTATCAAATTCTACAAAGTAGGAACATTCTATTTTCAGATAGCAGAAATCTGTTTATTGACTTCATAATATTCTTTTAATGGAAATACTCATTTACTGTTGAATATTTTCTAAAATCAACATACTAGGATATTTGAGTTAAAAAAATTATAAAAAGTCCAAATAAATTCATGTTTTATAGCAACCATTAAATTAATTTTGGGTTTCAATGGACATAATTAAATTTAGGAAAAATGTTATTCTTCTATGTTTATATTCCATGCACTATTAAAAATATTCTTCTTGATCAACAACACAAAATATATTGTTGATAATTACAAAATAATATAATGTAAAGTGGTAAAGTGAGATATTTCTTAGAGATGTGTAGTTAACTTTTTTATGTTTCATATATATTTTTCTGAATCTGATGAGGGTTATATTTTTTGTATAAAATCTATATATACTCATAGTATTATTTTAATCTAATAGTTTCCAGACTCATTCAAAACATTTTATGCTGTCTCTTCATCAGCATCAGTTCTTTATCCTTCACAAAGTTCAAACAATAAAAGAAAATTTCACCTTAATAGACAGCCCACCACTTAATGGACATACATACCTCCAAGTATGATATTCTCTAGAATCAAGTTTCTCAGGCAACTTATTTAAAAACAGTTGGAATGAATCTGAATAATTTTTTGATAACTATATATACCTTTTTTCTTTCAAAGGGTTTAATTAAAACCCATAGTACTTACTATGTTTTAGAACAAAAAATGGAAAGTTTATAAGAAATCATTTTCTTCAGCTATTAACAGTGAGACAGAACTCAGGCAAAAATATCATTATTTTAAAAAATCCTAGAAAGCAATCCTCATAATCAAGTATCATCAGAAATGTAATAAGCATCTAATCACTACAGATTATTATAGTGAATATAATATAGAATAGGTGATTTTTGTTCCCATTATTAAGGATATATAGGACATCAACTTTGAGAGCTTCTCAAAGGTAAGAAAGATGGTGCCATTAAATTTCAAATTTTGTTTGAAATCTCACTGAAGATTGAAATTTAATCATAATTACAAAACTTTTATTCTTCATGAATAGGGGAAGAGTTTCTACAAATAGCTTATGAATGAAAGTAGTCAAGGTTCACACAGTTCTATTATTAAACTCTTTGGCAGGATCTTTCAGCCAGTTTCGATTCATGCTGCTAAATTTCTGTGCTTGACTTCTCAAGGCCTACACTTCAGTTTAATTAACACCCAATAATTTTTGACATTCCAGAATTATTTGACATAAAAATGCTTTTAGGTCTATTAGGATATTACAAAATATGTCAAAGAGGGAATTAGCAAACTTCCTATACTTGATCTAGTAAATAAGCAAATGCAGCAATTGTTACTTAAGAAAACTTTCAAGTATACTATGTCATATGATTTACTAAATTATATTATTAGTACTTTTTCTTGCATTTCTTTCCTATTTACATGCTGGAGTCTTATTAAGCATGTATGTATGCATATAAAAGTTGTAGCAATAGTATGATTCGTGGGCACACTGTTGAAAATAAGATAATTGAAGATTATAGGAAATATTTTTATGAGAAAATATATATACTTGTAAAGAGTAACAGCGTCTTTTCCTTATTAGAAGATGGAACAAATGAATAAAATGCTGTTGCTTTGATGTCCTCAGTATTTCATTGTAGTGCTGCTTATTCTACTGACTAGATTGTCTAGCTATTCACTGTTTTAACACTAGATTAATAATATTTAAAATATTTTTTTGGGGGGATGAGGTTGGGAAGGGGTATAACAAAGAGTGAAAGATATACAGTGAAATATGGTAGTGAACTATGAGTAATTCATTATGGGAGCCCTATGGTGGTGATACCTGTTTTGGGGGGCCAATGGCTAACTCAAATAAAAAAGTAACTATCATACTCAAAATCAAAAATATATATTATTCTAGTCTGTTGAACTCTATTGAGGAAAAAAATGAAGTAAAGATATATATTAATTACTGAGAAAAGAAAATCACTATGGTAATAAAGCTTGTATTTATTATCCTGGTATTTTAAAAATTATAGATTTTATTAATCTATAAATTTGATATATACAACACTACTTAGGAATGTAACTACATGACCTAAAATGAGTTCACAGTTACTCTGCAATTTCTATTAAAATGCGCATATTAATTTTATGTTAGTTTTCAAACAAATGTGTAATGTGAAGTTATAAACTTATTTTATATACAGAATTTCACAGCATTCAAATGACTGCTTTTTTGATTATTAGAACACATAAACTTCTATCAGAACATGAAAAAAAGAAAAAAATGTGTAGCAAAAATAGTCAGGAGAAAGGTAAATGCCAGATGGTATCACTAAATGTAGAATACAGAGAAACCAAACTAAGAACCAGAGAAGGACAACCTTAAGAGCTCACCCTTGTAAACTGACTATTAAAGTGAAGGCTCCAAAGGAACATAAAGAGAGGGAAGCACAGTGGACTATGGAAGTTGACCAGGGTGATTGTGTGGCAGTGGCTGGTGTAGGTGGCATCATCTAGTCATGATACCTGGTCGGGAGATTCCTAGTGTTCTCACTATTAAAAGAATGAATTTTAAAAATTAAGACCAATTTTTGTTTTTAATATACTTCCCTTAGATAGTCCTAGGATTAAAAGTCAGAAGTTACTTGGCTAACAATTATTACTCACTAATAAATTAGGTTTATAAATTGTCCTGCAATACTACATGAGAATAGCAAGCATATCTCTTTACCCAGTAATCATTTCCATGCTGGGAGAAACTAGTGAAATTGCCAGGTGCAATGGTAAAGTTGTCCAAAGTTCTTAGCTCTTCTCCTAATTTGAGTGTTTTCACTCTGCTTCTTTCTTTCAGTACACATTTCAGATGTAAAACACCATGGTCTCATTTCCTAATAAATTCTAAATTCTTATATCATTGAGGCAAGTTCTAAAGATAGCAGAAACTAATATCAATTAGCAATATTATAGACTAAATAAAATAGGAGATTATTTAGAATATATGTCTAATTTTATGAATAATATAACTGTAAATTGTATATTACTATTCAAATGTGACTTAATTTTCACACACACTGACATAAAACATGTAATGTTTGGTGAAGGTGTGACTTAAAAATTAGATTATTGATTTGTCTACCATTTTATTGTATCTCCTGGGATTTGGTCACACTAGAACTTTATATATATATATAAAAGCATATATTTAAATATCTTTTTTAAAGATATAAAATCATATATTTAATATAAAAGCATATATTTAATTTAATATATATCTAAATTATAATATATATATTATATATCTAAAATATCATTCTTCATTTT